>NC_064836.1:26610892-26913922 GCF_024166365.1 Elephas maximus indicus | reverse complement strand
GTGTGCATGTGTGTTCACGTGTCTGTAGGTACATGTATGTGTGAGTACAGGGGTGTATGTGTGTGTATGATTGTGTATAGTGTGTATGTGCATGTACTCCTGATGTGTGTGTGTGCATGTGCACATTCACCAGTTTGTACACTTGTTTCCTATACAGGAGTTTCAAGCAATCCCCATTTGAACCCCAACCCTCTACTAATCCTGAACTTGGGGCCTCTCTGTGGTTCTCTCAGGTACACTCAGGTACACTGGCTCCTTGGAGATCCTAACCCCCCTCTGAAGCTGCACTAGCTCTTTGTGGTTTCTTATGCTTACTAAGGAGTGCAGGGTTGAATCCTCACCCAGGCAATGGAGAGGTCATTTGGGTGTTTCCGAGCCACCTCTCGGAGCCCTGGTGGCGCAGCAGTTAAGAGCTATGGCTCCTAACCAAAGGGCAGCAGTTTGAATCCAGCAGCCGCTCCTTGGGTTGTGGGGCAGTTCTACTCTGTCCTCTAGGATCACTATGAGTCGGAATTGACTTGATGGCAACAGGTTTGGCTTTTGGCTTCTGAGCCACCTCTGAGACCAAGGTGGCCTTTACAACATGGATACACAGCTCTTGTTTTATAAGTAGAAACGCTGTTTCTTCCATTGAAATAATTCCACCTGAGGCTTTTATTAGATTTGGCTGGAAGAGTTGGAGGTTATCTTCTACTCCAAATGGAGGCTCTTCTTTGTGGTTCATGAAAGCGGACCTGTTTGCTTTGTCAGTGGAGAGAGCCCAGAGAGGCTGAGCCCTTTCCTCAGCAGGACGCCTGCGGCCACCTCGCTGCTATTTCAGGAAGAATCAAGATTTTCCTTAGAAAACAGCTGAAGCCCCAATGTTTTAGATGGCGTAGAGATGAAAATCTTCAAAGTATTTCTTTCTCCAGGATAATATTGGAGGATCTATGTTAATAATTTTGGTTTTAGAGTAGCTAATGTGATTTTTTTTTCCCCGTTTTAAATAGCCAGAGAGTAAAACTAATTGGCTTAGTGGTTAAGAGCTCGGCCGCTAAGCGAAAGGTCAGCAGCTCGAATGTACCACCTGTTCCTTAGAAACCCTGTGGGGCAGTTCTACTCTGTCCTGTAGGGTTGCTACCAGTTGGAATCCACTTAACAGCAAGGAGCTGGGGGCGCTCCCAACACACGGAAGGGTAAGGGAGAGCAAGCTGTGGAAACAGCACCACCTAGTGGACAAACACAGTCTTTGACAGAATCCTGCACCAGTGTCTTACTGCTTTGCAAAACACATTTTCATCACACTGGGGAAGTGATCACAATCCTTTATAAAAAGCTTCACAAAAGAAGGAATGGGAGAAGGAGAGAGAGGCAAACAGGAAGGAAAAGGAGAGCTTGGCTGCCCAAGTGGTCAGATGCGTAATATTTTCCATCAAACAGACCAACCTAGGGAGAATGATCAGATCTTGTGGAGAACTCAGAAGCTACCGCGTGGGTAAGAGGCACCGCAAGATCGCTTACTTAAAAACTTATCTTTCACGTAAGACTCCCCATGTTGCTGTTGCTATCAGTCACCTCTGAGTTGGCTCTGGCTCGTGGTGACCTTAGGTTTAACAGAACAGAACGTTGCTCAGTCCTGCACCATCCCGAGGACCCTTGGTAAGAAAGTCTGTTGTTGCGGCTACTGTGTCAATCCATCTCATGGAGATTTTTTCTACTTTTCTCTGACCCTCCACTTTACCAACTATGGTGCCTTTTTTAGGAACTGGTCTTTCCTGATGATGTGTCCAAAGTCAGAGAGCTGAACTCTTAGCATCCTCGCTTCTCAGGAGCACCCGGTTGTACTTCTTCTAAGACTGATTTGTTCGTTCCTCTAGCAGTTCATGGTGTACTCAATATTCTTTGCCAGCACCACAGTTGGAACACATCAGTTCTTCTTCTGCCTTCCTTTTTCATTGTCCAGCTTTCACCTACATAGGAGTTTATTGAAAAGATCACAGCTTAGGTCAGATACACCTTAGTCATCAAAATGACATCTTTGCTTTTAAAAACTTTTAAAGAGGATTTGCAGCAGGTTTGCCCAATGTAATATGTCATTTGATTTATTGACTGCTGCTTCCATGGATGTTGATTATTGATCCAAGTAGAACGAAATTGTTGACAACTTCAATTTTTTTCTATTGTTAGTTGCTATAGAATTGATTCTGATTCATGGAGACCTCAGGTGTGTCAGAGTAGAACTGTGCTCCATAGGGTTTTCATAGCTTGGCTTTGTGGAAGCATACTTCTTCTAAGACAGATTTGTTCGTTCCTTTGGCAGTCCATGGTATATTCAATATTCTTTGCCAACACCACAATTCAAAGCCATCAATTCTTCTTCTGTCTTCCTTATTCATTGTCCCGCTTTCACATACATACGATGCGACTGAAAATACCATGGCTTGAGTCAGGTGCACCTTAGTCTTCAAGGTGACATCTTTGCTTTACAACACTTTAAAGAGGTCCTTTGGAGCAGATTTACCCAATGCAGTGTGTCTTTTGATTCTTAACCGCTGCTTCCATGGCTGTTGATTGTGGACCCAAGTAAAACAAAATCCTTGACAACTTCAATCTTTTCTCCATTGATCATGATGTTGCTCATTGGTCCAGTTGTAAGGATTTTTGTTTTCTTTATGTTGAGGTGCAATCCATACTGAAGGCTGTGGTCTTTGATCTTCACTAGTAAGTGCTTCAAGTCCTCTTCACTTTCAGCAAGCAATGTTGTGTCATCTGCATAACGCAGGTTGTTAATGAGCCTTCCTCCAATCCTGATGCCCCATTCTTCTTCATATAGTCCAGCTTCTCAGATTATTTGCTCAGCATACAGATCGAATAGGTATGGTGAAAGAATACAACCCTGACGCACACCCTTCCCGACTTTAAACCAATCAGTATCCCCTTGTTCTCTCTGAACAACTCCCTCTTGATCTATATAAAGGTTCCTCATGAGCGCAATTAAGTATTCTGGAATTCCCATCCTTCACAATGTTATCCATAGTTTGTTATGATCCACACAGTCGAATGCCTTCTCATAGTCAATGAAACAGAGGTAAACATCCTTCCGGTATTCTCTGCTTCCAGCCAGGATCCATCTGACATCAGCAATGATATCCCTGGTTCCATGTCCACTTCTGAAACCGGCCTGAATTTCTGGCAGTTCCCTGTCGATATACTGCTGCAGCCGTTTTTGAATGATCTTCAGCAAAATTTTGCTTGTGTGTGATATTAATGATATTGTTCTATAATTTCCACATTCGGTTGGATCACCTTTCTTGGGAATAGGCATAAATATGGATCTCTTCCAATCAGTTGTCCAGGAACCTGTCTTCCATGTTTCTTGGCATAGATAAGTGAGCACCTCCAGTGCTGCATCTGTTTGTTGAAACATCTCAATTGATATTCCATCAATTCCTGGAGCCTTGTTTTTCGCCAGTGCCTTCAGAGCAGCTTGGACTTCTTCCTTCAGTACCATCGGTTCCTGATCATTTGCCACCTCTTGAAATGGTTGAGCATCGACTAATTCTTTTTGGTATAATGACTCTGTGTATTCCCTCCATCTTCTTTTGATGCTTCCTGTGTCATTTAATATTTTCCCCATAGAATCCTTCACTATTGCAACTCGAGGCTTGAATTTTTTCTTCAGTTCTTGCAGCTCGGGAAACACCAAGTGTGTTCTTCCCTTTTGGTTTTCCATCCCCAGCTCTTCATACATGTCATTATAATATTTTACTTTGTCTTCTCGAGCCGCCCTTTGAAATCTTCTGTTAGGTTCTTTTATATCATCAATTCTTCCTTTTGCTTTAGCTGCTCCACGTTCGAGAGCAAGTTTCAGAGTTTCCTCTGACATCCATCTTGGTCTTTTCTTTCAGGAAGATTCATACTTCGTACATTCCAGGTTCCGATTATTAATGGATGTTTGCAGCTGTTTCTTCTCATTTTGAGTCGTGCCACATCAGCATATGAAGGTCCCAAAAGCTTTACTCCGTACACGTCATTAAGGTCGACTCTACTTTGAGGAGTCAGCTCTTCCCCAGTCATCTTTTGAGTGCCTTCCAATCTGGGGCAGGGCTCATCTTCCAGCACTGTATCAGACAGTGTTCCACTGCTATTCATAAGGTTTTCACTGGCTAATGCTTTTCAGATGTAGACTGCCAGGTCCTTCTTCCTAGTTGGTCTAAGTCTGGAAGCTCAGCTGAAAGCTGTCCTCCGTGGGTGAACCTGCTGGTATCTGAATACCAGTGGCATAGCTTCCAGCATCACAGCAACACGCAAGCCCCCATGGTATGGCAAACTGACAGACACGTGGGGGATCAAATGACGTATTACACATTATGTCTAGCGCGCATGCCATCTGGAAATACGGGCAGCCTTCTAGCCCTTCTTCTTGGTATCCCATTGACCAAGAAAGGGCAAAGAGGGGAAGAGACCTCAGAGCACAATCTAGAGCTGGAGAAGGGAGATCCCAGGGCTATTGGCAAAGAGAGTATTTGTAAACAGGCATCACCACAGGTGTAGGGGAGACCCACAAGGCAAGAAGCAAGGAGATGGTGAGAACAGAAGTCAGCTGTGTTCTGACTTTGCTGCAGGCCCGTGGGGGACAGCAGATCTAGCGGTCTCTGGTGAATTAGGTTAACTGGTTAATGGGTGACTGAATCTAGGTCACTTTTTCTCAACAGAGGAAAATTCCTAGTTTGAAGGGATGCAACGGTTTCACCTCTGCTGGGTTGTGACACCCAGATCACTCTGTGTGTTCTTTTTCCAAGACTGCTGTCACAAGGTCCACAAACTGGGTGGCTTAAAACAACAGAAATTTACCCTTTCACACTCTGGAGGCCAGAAGTCCAAAATTAGGGTGTTGGCAGGGCCATGCTCACTCTGACGGCTCTGGGGGAGGGGAGAATCTTTTCTTGCCTCTTCTAGCTTCTGGTGGCTCCAGGTGTCCCTTGGCTGTGGCAGCATCACTCCAATCTCTACTCCTGTCTTCACATTGCCATCCTCCCCTGTGTGTCAGTGTCTTTGTGTGTCTCCAAATCTCCCTCTCTTTACAAGGACACCAGCCATTGGATTTAGGGCCCACCCTAATCCCGTGTGACCTCATCTTAACTTGATCACATCTGCAAAGACCCTATTTCCAAACAAGGCCACATCCACAGGTACATAGGTTAAGACTTCAGCATATCTTTTGGGAGGACTCAACTCAACCCACAACACTTGTCTGACTTGCTTTATAGAATTGTTGCTGGGTGGAAACCCCAGGTTCTGCTCGGCAAGACTCATCTCAGTCAATAAACAAGAGACTGAGGTAGAAGAGTGGAAAGGCGTCTTCATTTTGTTGAGCAAGGAAAGGAACAGTTGGGGCTGCTCCCGCGAAGACTGCTCAGCAAGGGTGAGGGGAGAGTTTACTTTTAAGGAGTTTACAAGTAGGAAGTTCATACAACTTACATCAGCAACATTCTTAATCATACTACATGGGCGCAGTGGGGTTTACATAGAACTTCATGCGTTGTGTGTTCAGAAAATGGAGGCTAAACCCCACCCAGAGGCTGGGAAGTTACTCTGTATGAGGTCTAAAATGTTATCCTGAATGTCAACAAGTTGCCTAAACCAGTTTCTGCCTATTTTCTCTAGTTTTGGGGCAGCAGTTAAAGAGTGGGGAACCAGGATTTTAATGTAAAGTTATGGGGTGTGCCAAGCAAGCTGCCTGAGGCAGTGGAATGTCCCACAGCCTGGGGGCCTCTGTCTTAGAATAATCCACCAGGAACTGCATCCTTCCATCATCTTGTCTGTATTCTTATGAAAAGACATATGTGACGATGTCATTTACCTACTTACGATACTTTACTAACTCTCCACGGCCTGTGTAGAGTCAAATACCCTTAGCAGCATCTGTTATTCTGGGTTCCCCTGAATAGTCCCTGAAGATAGGAATTTGAGTACAGAGGAGGTGATCTCAGGAAATGCTGGGAAAGGATGGGGGAAGTGAGGCCCAGACAGGGTTGTTAGTGAGCAGGTGGGATTTCTGGGTCCACAGTTTGTTTTCATTAAGTGCTGTTGAGTTGATATTGAGTAGAACTGCCCTGTAGAGTTTTCTCGGCTGTAATCTTTACAGGGGCAGATCACCAGGTCTCTCTCCTACAGAGCCACTGGATAGGTTCCAACTGCCAATCTTTCGGTTAGTAGCCAAGTACCTGACCGTTCCACCACCAGGGCTCAGGTTCAAGGGTAAATGCATAATTTTGCTGTTGTTGTTAGCTGCCATCCTAACTCACAGCGACTCCATCTGTTACAGAGTAGAACTCTTCAGAAAAAGTTCACCAGGCCTTTCTTCAACAAAACTGCTGGGTGGGTTTGAACTGCCAGCCTTTGGGTTAGCAGCTGGTTGCAAACTGCTGCACTAGCCAGGCTCCTAGAATTTTTTGAGATAATGTCAGATCCCTCTCTACAGGATTATACTGTTTGATTCAAAAGTTTTGTGTCTGCCTCTCTTTCACTGTTAAACTGGAAAGTATGTTTAATTTATTGGCACAGTGACCCACCTAAGAGAAAAATTGGTTGACATACTAAGGTTTTAGTTCCGTTACGGGTTTTACTCAATATGGCCATAAAATGGATACATTCCATCACCTGTCTGTCAGTTTGTCAGTTGTGGTGGCTTGTGCATTGCTGTGATGAGGGAAGCTATGCCACTAGTATTTCAAACACCATCAGGGACACCTGTGGTGGGCAGGCCTCAGTTGAGCTTCCAGACCAAGACAGGCTAGGAAGAGAAGCCTGGTGATCTACTTCCAGAAATTAGCCAATGAAAAACTTATGCCTCACCACGGATATAACGCTGAAGATGAGCCCTCTGGGTTGGAAGGCCCTCAGAATACACAGTGGTTGCAGCAACGGACTTGAGCATACCAACCATCCTGAAGATGGCTCAGGAATAGGCAACATTTCACTCTGTTGTACACGAGGTCACCATGAGTCAGAGCTGACTTGACTGCAGTTGACAACAGCATTAATGCATAAAAAAAAGTCGACTTGGCTACTAACTTATCTCACGAGAGTACCGTAATGCCAGATGTTCAGTGCTAGTTGGCACCTCTTCCATATCATTGAATTTTTGCAGCGTCAAATTATTACCAAAAAATTTATGCTAACCCCAGGGGAAGAATTTTGAAGCTGAAGTGTCCAGTGATTGCATGACCCGTGCCTCACAGCCTACAGAAAAGAGAGACTGTCCCTCCTGCACAGGACGCTAGCGTTTCTTCTGTATAAAGCCCTCGCTGTGCTTACTCCCACGGGTCCAGCCAGAACTCCAGACCCTTTTTGCCTCACATCACCTCCAAAGGGAGCCAGACAAGTCCGGCCCCTGGGCACACAGGAAGAGTTTTGATTTCACTTATCTGACCTCAGTAGAGGCGTGCCAGCCTGCCTGATACAGTCAGGTGTGTCATAAATTCCATGGGCTATCCCCAAAATCGGGGAGCCTGGGCCCCATGATTGAGGACTTGTGGTAGCAAACCAAGGCTTCAAATTCCTGGAGGTTGATCAGCTGCCAAAAACCCCTTCACAGGTGAATGCGTCCTGAAAGGGGCCTATAGACACACCTCGGATATAGGATCTGCCCTCCTAATGAACTAGCTGGGCATTTAGGAAGGAACCGAAGAGTGGAAGAAAACAGAAACAGTGATCTCTCAGGGCCTGTGGATTCCAGTGAGGTATCAGGTAACCCATTCATGTTGCAGCTTCCCCCTAGAATAAATGCATTTCACAGGTAAGACCTGGGACAAAACAATGCTCTCTGAAACCTGACCATTGTTGGCTTAAGGGAAGCTTAAAGGAAGGAGCCTTTTTAAGAAATAGAGTGAATGTCAGCTGTATACATTTCACAGGAAGGGCATACGGTTTCTGATAAAGATATCACAGATTTGTTAAGAAGAAAGGTCATTACAAAAGTTGAACTTATAAATAAAGTTCAGAAAGGATACCAAACAAACAAACAAACAAACCTATTGCCGTGGAGAGTTGATTCCGACTCACAGCAACCCTACAGGACAGAGTAGAATTGCCCCATAGGATTTCCATGGAGTGGCTGGTGGATTCGAACTGCCAGCCTTTTGGTCAGCAGCTAAACTCTTAACCTCTGCACCACCAGGGCTTCTCAGAAAGGATAGGCATTTGGAAACCTGAATTGCTAACCTCTTTTTTTAAAATAATTAAGTATTATTTTTGAATTGGTAAGAAATGGGTAGGTTCAAAAGTCAAAACCATAATAAAAAGGTATTCACAGGTGTGCATAATAAAAGGTATTCATGGTGTGCATAATAAACAGGTATTCACAGGTGTGGGTGATAAACAGGTATTCACAGGTGTGGGTGATAAACAGGTGTTCACAGCTGTGGGTGATAAACAGGTGTTCACAGGTGTGCATAATAAACAGGTATTCACAGGTGTGCATAATAAACAGGTATCATGGGTGTGCCTAAGAAAAAGGTATTCACAGGTGCACATGATAAAAAGGCATCTCTCACTCTCAACATCTCCCACAGGTAAAACCTTTTATTAAGTTCTTGTTTATTCTTCCAGCATTTCTTTAGGTTAATATAAACAAATATATGGGAAACCCTGGTGTTGTAGTGGTTAACCAAAAGGTTGGCAGTTCAAATCCACCACGTGCTCCTTGGAAGCTCTATGGAGCAGTTCTGCTCTGCTCTATAGGGTCCCTATGAGTTGGAATCGACCCAATGGCAGTGGATTTGGTTTGTTTTTTACCTGCCCCCCCGCCACCCCGAGCCACCAGTCAGCCCTCAGGGTCAGTACCTGTAGCCTTTTCTGGGAATATGGGAAAGGAAAGGAGAGAAAGTCTTGATAAACACAAAGCCCCAGCCAGGAAGCAGTGCCCAGGCTCATTTTCACTCATGGGGTTGGGGCCACACATTGTGCTGGGAACTGGGGAGTCACCCTCACTGCAGGGTGGGGCAGAGCCTCCAGGCAAAGGGGAGTGAAGGCCCAGGACCCAGCTTGGCATCAACTCAGCCAGTCCATCAGATTCTGAGTCATCTGCACAGTTGCTTCAAGTCTGCTTTGGCCAGGAGTGGACAGAGTTCTCTTAAAGGAAGGGAAAAACTGGATGCCAAGTGGAATTTTTTTAGAAATCTTTGCTCTAAAAAATTTTAAAGCATTGGAATAAATAGAACACATTCCCAAAATCCAACACTCCCCAGATTGTCCCTGTCTAGAACTCATGTTAATAGTCTATCATCAATGCCAAGTTCCCAGGTGGTGCAAATGGCTAAGCACTTGGCTGCTAACTGAAAAGTTGGAGGTTCGAGTCCACCCAGAGGTGCCTCAAAAGAAAAGCCTAACAATCTACTGCCAAAAAATCAAATATTGAAAACCCTACGGGCACAGTTCTGCTCTGACACACAAGCCGTAGCCATGAGTCAGAATCAACTCCATGGCAACTGGAAAATGTCAATGCTAAACTTTTTTGTTCCAGGGGAAAAAAAAAAAAAGTTGAACATGTATTGCTAATATCCCAATGTATGTAAATATACTAATCTATAAATTTTAACCACATGTTGAGTTATATAGTATTCATTAAATATCATGTATTAGTAGTGAATGCTCATATATCATGTATGGTGTAAAACATGAACAAACAATATGCACGAATTGAGGCTGATACAAAAATATCTCAATATGGGCTTATGTTTCTTTCTTTCACCCCAGTGTGTCACTGCCCTCACTTCTGAGGTGTGGGCAGCCCACCTACCCAGTGGAGACCAACACCCCACACTCCTGTGAGCCTGAAAGTGGAGTTCTAGAAGGGCTGAAATTTCTGTCTTCTCAGATATTCCCTCATTTCATGTTCTCGACTGTGATGGTTAAGATTGTGTGTCTCTTTGTCTGGGCCATGTTTCTCAGTGTTTCTACGTGATCACTCCTGTTATGGGATCTGCTGTGAGTAGCCAATCAGTTGAAAGGGACTTTCCTTGGGGATGTGGCCTGCATCCAAATATAAGCAGAGGTTCTGGCTTTTTGCTGGCTCTGGATCCTGTGTTGCCTTCTGTTCATTTGACCTCCGGTTCTTGGGACTTGAGCTAGCAGCTTACCTGCAGATCTTGGGATTCATAGATCTTCACAACCTGTGAGCAGAGCCCTGCTCTCCGATCCACCAATCTTGGATTCACCAGCCCCTGCAGTGACATGAATCAGGAGAAGCCTTGCAGTCTTGCATGCCAATCTTGGAATTTGTTGATCTTCACAGCCTGTGAGCAAGAGCCCTGCTCTTCGACCTGCCAATCTTGGGTTTGCCAGACCCTGCTGCTATGTGATTCAGAAGCCTCTATCCTAATCCACTACAATCTATTCTAATCTCTACAATTGCATGAGCCATTTCTTTTCTATAAATCTATATATACTTATACGCTTTACTGGTTTTACTTCTCTAGAGAACCATCCTAAGACACCGACTTATACAGGGAGAAGAGGGAAGCGGGGAGGGGGCTGAGTATCCGGTATGGTCCAAAGGAACGAACACATCAGTCTTAGAAGAAATTCAACCAGAATGCTCCTTGGAAGTGAGAAAGGCAAGACTTCGATTTACTTACTGTCAGGAATTGAATTGTGTCCCCCCAAAATATGTGTCAGTTTGGCTAGGCCATGATTCCCAGTATCGTGTGGTTGGTTGTTTTCCATTTTGGTCATCTGATGTGATTTTCCTATGTGCTGTAAATCCTTCCTGTATGATGTTAGGAAACCAGATTAGAGGCAGTTGTGAGGCAGGACTCAGTCTACAGGACTAGATTGTATTTTGAGTCAATCTCTTTTAAGATATAAAAGAAAGAAGCAAGCAGAGAGACAGACTTCATTACCACCAAGCAAGAAGAGCCAGGAGCCTGTGGGGTCCCTGCTGAAAAGCTCCTAGACCAGGGAAAGATTGACGACAAAGGACCTTCCCCCAGAGCCAACAGAGACAGAAAGCCTTCCCCTGGAGCTGGCGCTCTGAATTCGGACTTCTAGCCTCCCAAACTGTGAGAGAATAAATTTCTGTTTGTTAAAGCCATCCACTTGTGGTATTTCTTATAGCAGCACCAAGATGAAACTAAGACACTTTACTTTGGACAAGTCATCAGGAAAGACCAATCCCTGAAAAAGGATATCATGGTTGGTAACGCAGAGGGTCAGCGAAAAAGAAGGAAACCCTCAATGAGATGGATTAACACGATACCCCCAAAAATGGACCCCAGCATACTATCACGAAGATGGCACTTTTCATTCTGTGATTCATCAGGTCACCATGAGTCAGAGCCAATTCGATGGCAATTTACAACAACAAAATGAGCCAGATGTACTGTCATGTCATTATATCCTGAGAGCCCCCCTTATCAGACCAGGCACCTTTGGCTGTAAGGTGGAGACGTAACAGACACCATGCAGCCCACACAAGAGTAGGTGTGAGCCCTTCACTGACCTGCTCCAGGGAGCCAGGAAGCTCAAGACTAGACTTAGAGTCCAGTACAGTAACATGCTACTTTTTTACTTTATTATATTTTATTGCTTGGGATTTTTAAAAAGAATTATTTTAATTCTTTTACTTTTTGAATTTAGCCAACCTTCTGAGGACAATGTTTCTCCTTCTTTGTCCCATGGGAAGCTTTTCCTGAATCATCTACAAATTACTTTCTTTTTGGTCATCTGTTTAGTGTAGTTTCTCAACTGGGGTACAACTGACATTTGGGGCTGGATCATTTGGGGCTGTTCTGTGCATTGTAGGAAGTTGTCAGCATCCCTGGTCTCTACCTAATAGATACCAGTAGTACTCCTCCAAATTGTGGCTATCAAAAATGTCTCCAGATATTGCCAAATGTCTCTGCGTGGGTGAATATGCCTGTGGTTGAGTATCACTGGTGAAAACTCACAGCCCCACAGTGAAAGTCCCTAGGTGGTGCAAATGGTTTGTGCTCGACTGTTGACCTAAAGGTCAGCGGTTCAAACCCACCCAGAGATACTGCAAAAGAAAGGTCTGGCGATCTGCTTCTGTTAAGGTTACAGCCAAGAAAACCCTATGGAGTGTGGTTTTACTCTGTAACACATGGGGTTGACATGAGGGAGTTGACTCAATGGCAACAAACAGCAACAACAGTTGGGTGGGCCCTTCTCCAGACACCCTGTACCCTGCCTTCTGTTCTATGATGCTGAGCGCCACTCAACTGTTAGGGTCTGAGACTTCCAATCTGGAGCCCCCAACTTTACAGGCAACAGTTAAGTTAAATTTGGAGGGATTGGTGGCCAATGGCTTACCCAGGCCTGTCTCACCTCCCTGGACTCCTGCCATGTCCTCCTAACTCACCTCCTGCCTCTGGTGCCCCACCCCAGTCCCAACCAGAGTGCTCTTTCTAGATGCACTTTAGCAGCATTCAATCCCTGGGGCTCCCTGCTGCCTGTCAGATACGGGCTTATGGGTCCCCTCAACGCCCAGTACTTGTGCCCCTCCAGAGGCCTCTGCCCTTCCCCACCCTCCTTCAGTACCCTTCCCCGCAATCTGTCCTCATGGAGGTGACTTTTCCAGGAGCTCTTCTTGCTCTGGGCTTTTCTCATGCTTTTTGTAATGGTTAATGTTATGTGCCAGCTTGGCTAGGCTGTGATTGTAGTTATCCTCCATTTTTGTGATCTGATGTAATTATCCTCCATTTTATGTGTTGTAAATACTAACCTCTATATGAGGCAGGATTAGTGTAGGGTGTATTATGAGTCACATTCTTACAAGAGAGTTGATGCCTTACAAGAGAGTGTGACTCAAGTCACGCCCTTACTCAACTATCTGATTAGAGGGGAGTTTCCCTGGGGATGTGACCTGCATCCAACATGTATGGGTGCTCTGGCAAAGTTCTCCCTCACTCTGGATCCTGCATCCAGCTCATCATCATCTGACCTCCAGTTCTTGGGACTTGAGCCAGCAGCCCTCTGCCTGACCTGCTGATTTTCGGTTCATCAGCCTCTGCAACCATGTCAGCCAGGAGAAGCCTCCAGCCTGATGCCTGACCCGAGGATTTGGGACTTGCCAGCCTCCACAACTATGTGAGCCATTTCCTTGACATAAATCAATCTATCTATCTATCTATCCACACATACATGCACACATGTTATGGATTGAATTACGTCCCCCCAAAATACGTTATAAGTCCAAAACCTTTATACCCATGGTTAAAATCCCATTTGGGAATGGGTTGTCTTTATTAATAAGGCAGGATTAGTGTAGGGAGTATCTTTAGTCAATCTCTTTTGAGATATGTTGTTGTTGATGTTGTTAGGTGCCGTCGAGTCGGTTCCGACTCACAGCGACCCTAAGCACAAAGGAACGAAACACTGCCCAGTCCTGAGCCATCCTTACAATCATTGTTATGCTTGAGCTCATTGCTGCAGCCATCTGTGTCAAGCCACCTCGCTGACCTGACCCTGTACTCTGCCAAGCATGATGTCCTTCTCCAGGGACTGATCCATCCTGACAACATGTCCAAAGTATGTAAGATGCAGTTTTGCCATCCTTGCCTCTAAGGAGCATTCTGGCTATACTTCTTCTAAGACAGATTTGTTCATTCTTTTGGCAGTCCATGGTATGTTCAGTATTCTTTGCCAACACCACAATTCAAAGGTGTCAACTCTTCTTCGGTCTTCCTTATTCGTTGTCCAGCTTTCACGTGCATATGATGCAAATGAAAATACCATGGCTTTGGTCAGGTGCACCTTAGTCTTCAAGGTGACATCTTTGCTTTTCAACACTTTAAAGAGGTCCTTTGCAGCAGATTTATCCAATGCAATGCGTTTTTTGATTTCTTGACTGCTGCTTCCATGGCTGTTGATTGTGGATCGCAAAATGAAATCTTTGACAGCTTCAATCTTTTCTCCGTTTTTCATGGTGTTGCTTATTGGTCCAGTTGTGAGGATTCTTGTTTTCTTTATGTTGAGGTGCAATCCATACATACTGAAGGCTGTGGTTTTTGATCTTCATTAGTAAGTTCTTCAAGTCCTCTTCACTTTCAGCAAGCAATGTTGTGTCATCTGCATAACGCAGGTTGTTAATGAGCCTTCCTCCAATCCTGATGCCCCGTTCTTCTTCATATAGTTCAGCTTCTCCTATTATTTGCTCAGCATACAGATTGAATAGGTATGGTGAAAGAATACAACCCTGACGCACACCTGTCCTGACTTTAAACCAGTCAGTATCCCCTTGTTCTGTCTGAACAACTGCCTCTTGATCTATGTAAAGGTTCCTCATGAGCACACAATTAAGTATTCTGGAATTTGCATTCTTCACAATGTTATCCATAGTTTGTTATGATCCACACAGTCAAATGCCTTTGTATAGTCAATAAAACAAGGTAAACATCCCTCTGGTATTCTCTGCTTTCAGCTAGGATCCATCTGACATCAGCAATGATATCCCTGGTTCCACGTCCTCTTCTGAAACCGGCCTGAATTTCTGGCAGTTCTCTGTAGTTATACTGCTGCAGCTGTTTTTGAATGATCTTCAGCAAAATTTTGCTTGTATGTGATATTAATGATATTGTCCTATAATTTCCACATTTGGTTGGATCACCTTTCTTGGGAATAGGCATAAATATGTATCTCTTCCAGTTAGTTGGCCAGGAAGCTGTCTTCTATATTTGTTGGCATAGATGAGTGAGCACCTCCAGTGCTGCATCTGTTTGTTGAAACATCTCAATTGATATTCCATCAATTCCTGCAGCCCTGTTTTTTGCTAATGCCTTCAGAGCAGCTTGGACTTCTTCCTTCAGTACCATCAGTTCCTGATCATATGCCACATCTCTTGAAATGGTTGAACATCGACTAATTCTTTTTGGTATAATGACTCTGTGTATTCCTTCCATCTTCTTTTGATGCTTCCTGTGTCATTTAATATTTTCCCCATAGAACCCTTCACTATTGCAACTCGAGGCTTGAATTTTTTCTTCAGTTCTTGCAGCTCAGGAACACCGAGTGTGTTCTTCCCTTTTGGTTTTCCATCTCCAGCTCTTTGCACATGTTATTATAATACTTTACTTTGTCATCGCGAGCCGCCCTTTGAAATCTTCTGTTCAGTTCTTTTACTTCATCAATTCTTCCTTTTGCTTTAGCTGCTCAATGTTCCAGAGCAAGTTTCAGAGTCTCCTCTAACATCCATCTTGGTCTTTTCTTTCTTTCCTGTCTTTTCAATGACCTCTTGCTTTTTTCATGGATGATGTCCTTGATGTCATTCCACAACTTGTCTGGTCTTGGGTCACTAGAGTTCAATGCAACAAATCTATTCTTCAGATGGTCTCTAAATTCAGGTGGGATACACTCAAGGTCATATTTTGGCTCTCATGGACTTGCTCTGATTTTTTCAGGTTCAGCTTGAACTTGCATATGAGCAATTGATGGTCTGTTCCACTGTCAGCCCCTGGCCTTGTTCTGACTGATGATATTGAGCTTTTCCATCGTCTCTTTCCACAGATGTAGTCAATTTTGTGTGTTCCATTTGGCGAGGTCCATGTGTATAGTCACCGTTTATGTTGGCGAAAGAAGGTATTTGCAATGAAGAAGTCGTTGGTCTTGCAAAATTCTATCATTCGATCTCCGACATTGTTTCTATCCCCAAGGCCATATTTTCCGACTACTGATCCTTCTTGTTTGTTTCCAACTTTCACATTCCAATCACCAGTAATTATCAATGCATCTTGATTGCATGGTCTATCAATTTCAGACTGCAGCAATTGATAAAAATCTTCTATTTCTTCATCTTTGGCCCTAGTGGTTGGTGTGTAAATTCAAATAATAGTCATATTAACTGGTCTTCCTTGTAGGCATATGGATATTATCCTATCACTGACAGTTCTGTACTTCAGGATAGATTTTGAAACGTTCTTTTTGACGATGAATGCATTCCTCTTCAAGTTGTCATTCCCAGCATAGTAGACTATATGATTGTCCGATTCAAAATGGCCAATACCAGTCCATTTCAGCTCACTAATGCCTAGGATATTGATGTTTATGAGTTCCATTTCATTTTTGGCGATTTCCAATTTTCCTAGATTCATACTTCCTACATTCCAGGTTCTGATTATTAACAGATATTTGCAGCTGTTTCTTCTCATTTTGAGTCATGCCACATCAGCTTTACTCCATCCACGTCATTAAGGTCGACTCTACTTTGAGGACACAGCTCTTCCCCAGTCATCTTTTGAGTGCCTTCCAACCTGGGGGGCTCATCTTCCAGCACTACATCAGACAGTGTTCCACTGCTATTCATAAGGTTTTCACTGGCTAATGCTTTTCAGAAGTAGATTGCCGGCCCTTCTTCCTAGTCTGTCTTAGTCTGGAAGCTCAGCTGAAAGCTGTCCTCCATGGGTGACCCTGCTGGTATCTGAATACCAGTGGCATAGCTTCCAGCATCACAGCAACACGCAAGCCCCCACAGTACGACAAACTGAGAGACACGTGGGGGCTTTTGAGGTATAAAAGAGATTAAACAGGCAAGCAAAAGAGAAATAGGTAAGATAGATGCCAGGAAATCTCCAAGGAACAAGAAAGCAGAAGCTGAAGAGACAAGGACATTCCTCCAGAGCCCACACAGAGAGAAAGCCTTCCCCTAGAGCTCGGGCTCTGAATTCAGACTTCTAGTCTCCTAAACTGTGATAGGGTAAATTTCTATTTGTTAAAGCCAGCCACTTGTGGTGTTTCTGTTACAGCAGCACTAGGTAACTAAGACATCGCCCACTTGTGGTATTTCTGTTATAACAGCACTAGGTAAGACAATATGCTTTGCTGGTTTTGTTTCTCTAGAGAACCCAGCCTATGACACTCTTTCCTGCCCAGAATGCCATGTCCTGTGTTTATTTGGCTGGATAAACTTCTCCTCATCCTTCAGTTTCAGCTTAGACCTGACCAAGCCTCACTCCACACCTGCCCAGCAAGGGTTTGAACACCCTTCCCACATGCTCATAGGCCCTCTCCTATTAGCATTTCCTCCCCAGCCCCCACTTTTTGTATTTTTATTGTTCATGTCATTGCCTGGAGCCCTAGGAGGGTGGCCCCTTGAGGACACAGCCTAGCAGAGTGACCAGCAGGTCTGCGCATATCTGCTAAGTACATACTCCACACTGTTCAGTGCCTGGAACGAGGCAAGTGCTTCCTCAATGGGGCAGTCATGGGATTAAGTTCACAGACTGGAGCCAGACTGTCTAGGTACTTGACTGGGCTCTGCTGCTACCCAGTTGGGTGTCCTTGGGCAGATTACTTACCCTCCTACTCTGCAGTCTTTCCATCTGTAGTGCCTTGGTGATTATTCTAATCACTCCAAGGATTGTTACAGGAATCAAGTGAGTTAATACAGGCTGTAAGCTCACAACAGCATCTGGTACACAGCGGGATGTAAGAGTTTGCTATTGTAAGTGGAAACTCTGACAGTTTCCAAACTCTTAGTAGAACTCATCCACGCTAAGAAGAAACCCTGGTGGCATAGTGGTTAAGAGTTTGGCTGCTTACGAAAAAAGTCGGCAGTTAGAATCTGCCAGGTGCTCCTTGGAAACTCTATGGGGCAGTTTTACTCTGTCAACAGCAGGTGATTGAGGTATTGGTGGCTCAGTGGTAGAATTCTTGCCTTCCGTGCAGGAGATCCAGGTTCAATTCCCGGCTGATGCACCTTATATGCTACCACTACTCGTACTGTCAGTGGGGCTTCTGTGTTGGTATGATGCTGAACAGGTTTCAGCAGAGCTTCCAAACTAGTACAGACTAGAAAGAAATGCCTGGCGATCTGCTTCTCAAAATCAGCAGATGAAAACCCTATATATCACAACGGTCTGATCTGCTACTGGTCCCTGGGTGGGCACAGGACTGGGCAACGTTTCATTCCATTGTGCATGGGGTCACCATGAGTTGGGAGCCAACTCAACAGCAGCTAACAACAGCAACAATGGTAGGAGATTGGGATGAGAGGAGAAACAGAGACGGGTTAGGCTGGGTGTCCTCCTGTCAGTGTAAGGGGAAACCGAGAGCCTGGAATTTTCAGGACTAACATTAGGAGCTGGGAGAGGAGTGCAGAAAGGGGTGGGAAGCCCTTGGAATCACATGGCCTGATTCCCATCCGACCACAGCACGGCACAAGACCAGCAGCATTTCTTTCCCTTGTGCATGGGGCTGCGGTGAAATCAGGGCCAGCTCAACAGCAGCTGACAACAGGAACCCTCCTACCTGCCATAGATACGTCCATTGGAAAAGGGGCACCAGTAACACAAAATCATGGTGGTTTGTTCTTCTTTTCAAGTGTTTGGATGAAATGAAAACTTTAAATCTGTCATACAGGCCTTTCTAGCTGTACGTATTTAGGTCACTGGATAGCAAACTAATTAATGCCCGAGTTCTCGATGTACATTTTCCGTCTGCACTGACAGGTCTGGAGTCGTGTGGAAACAGCCAAGTGTCAAGTCCGGGTCTTAACGTTTGAGGGAAAATGACTTCAAACCAGGGCTTCAAACCAGTTTGTTCTGGTTCAAAGCCTAGCTGAGAATTTGCATTTCCACCCCAGATATACTGAATCCGAATCTACAGTTTAATAAACTCCTCAGGTGATTCCTATGTATAATAGACTTTTGAGAACTGCTACTCAACTAGTGGTTCTCCGAATTGGTCCCTAATCAGCAACTTTAGTATCACCTGGGAACTTGTTGGAAATGCTTCAAACTCCTGAGTGAGGTTATCACAAGTTTGAGGAGAAACCAAGACGATGAACATTTTCCTGGTTCTTGGGTCTGCGTCTGCGTGCATACACCCACGCTGACCTTTGTAGATCTCATTACTGATTGTCCGAGTTCATGCAGTTACCAATGCAATGGAGATGTGGAGGTTACTTGGCGGCTGTTGAGTTAATGTGGTTGTTTAAACAACTATATCAGGTAGGTGGGCAGATAAGCAAACATTCACCCGACGGCTGTGCTAGGCGCCCGGACAAGACCAAGGGCAACAGTAGCCTGATGTAGGGGCTCCAGTAGCCTGAGTTCTGCGGGGCACCCAGGCTGGATTCTTGACTCTGCCGCTTTCCAGAGCTATTGGGAAGAGTATTAAATAGGTATAAATTATGCCCTAATGTTGCCCAGTTGCCTTCTATGAGTGGTGTGTTTGAAGGACCGAGGGAGAGAGACAGGGCTCAGCTGGGCTGATGGGAGGAGAAGAGGAGAGGGAGGAGAAGAGGAGAGAGAGGAGGTAGAGACAGGGGAGGGATGAGAAATGTCAGAGCTGGAGAGGGACAGGTGTGAGGGGTGGAAGCTGAGGCAATGGGAGGGATGCTGGGCTGCTGTCTCTGCTCTGGATGGGGCTTCTGGCCACTTAACATCCTGAGGGAGGACTGGAGAGCTGGGGATATTCAGGCAATTAGGATATGGGTTATATTTACAGCATTTTTAGGTAAAGCTTACATACATCGAAATACAAAAATTCCATCATCCTCCCCCCGCAATCCCCCTTGCCCCTCTGCTGTCAACCCCTCTTACCCCTCCCTGCTCCCAGCAACCATGGTCTGCTTTCTGCCCCAATGGTCTGGCTTGGTAAAGTCATGTAAACGGAACCATGGTGTGCAGCGTTGGGAGTCCGCCATCTTTCATTTTGTCATAATGTGTTTGGGATCCACCGGCCCCACTGTGTGTATTTGTAGGGCATTTCTTTTTTTCACGGAGAAGCCTTCATTCCACTGTATGGGTGGACCATAGTGTGTTTATCCCTTCTTCCGTTCTAAGACATTTCAGCTGTGTACATTATCTGTAGTATTTTGACACATGGCTACACCTGTGTAACCCTCGTCCCCATTAGGATATACACGTAGGTTTCATTTAAAATACCATTGAGAAACACATTCCAGTTCAGCGATTCCTAACCTTTTCTGAGCTATGGGCCCCTCTGCTGGTCTGGTGAAACCTCCTCTGAGTAAAGTTTTGAATGAATACAATAAAACGTGCCGGACTTCAACAGAAGCTAGCTATGTTGAAACACAGTTGTCAAATGTTAGGAAATCTGTGATATAGTAACATGTGATTTTTTACAAACACCTTTGTGTGGATAATAATCATCACAAATCAAATCCTTACCTTTTCACTTCTCTGTTCCGTTCTGATGCCCGTGTGGCACTTCTCCCTCTGACCCTAACCACCTGGAACTAGATCACATGTCCCAACGTAAAGGACATGCTCCTCCAGGCTGCCAACTTGGACCAAGACTTGCCGCCAGGCACAAGCTTGGAAGTTCACACAATACCTTCACTTCTGACCTGCTGGCTGCAAATTTGGGGGTTCCCTCTACCCTTTAGGACACCAGCTGTAAGCTCGGGGGTTCCCAGCCCCACCACTCTGGCTTGCTGGTTTCCACAACTCCCTTGGGTTCAATAATTTGCAAGATTTACTCACAAAACTCACAGAAACTGCTGTACTTATGATTATAGTTTTATTTTAGGAAGAAAGGATAGAAACAGAGGTGCACAGGGTGAGGTCCAGGGGGTTCCCAACGTGGAGCTTCCATGTCCCAAAACAGGCTGCGCTACCTGCCAGGTGAATCTATGTCTTTCACAAACCAGGAAGCCTGGGGAGCTTCAGTGTCCAGAGCTGGTATCATGGCCTCGTTAAGTAATACAAACTCCAAGCCATCCTCTGCGGTGGCCGATACTGAGGTGATTGTTAGGTGGTCAAGAGGCATCCTGAGGTGGGGCTCTCTGGCCTAATTACCATGAGGTAATCATCAAAAGGAGGAGGCCTGGTGGCACAGTGGTTAAGTGCTTGGCTGCTAACCGGAAGGTTGGCAACTGGAACCCACCAGCCACTCCGTGGGAGAAAGATGTGGCCGTCTGCCTCCATAAAGAGTACAGGCGTGGAAACCGTATGGGGCAGTTCTACTGTCTCCTACAGGTCACTGTGAGTCTGCATCAACTTGACGACAGTGGGTCTGGTTTTGGTTTAATCATCACAAAGTACCCCTGAGGTCAGTCGAGGGGATCTCAAGGCATCCCGAACTGGGGCTCTCCGGTCTGGCCTCCATGAAGCAATCCCCACTGGTAAGTCCCTCTGTCCCGGTCAGCCCCCACCCCAGAGCTGCCTCTCCAGCATAACGTGTCAGTTTTGGAGTCCTTATTGAGGGTACTTAAGCCACTGGGGTAAATCCAAAGTTTTTTATAGAGACTATCTCTCAGGACCCAAGGAGAAAGATCAAAGTCTTTGGGTAAAATTCAACTAAACCCCAGAACATTAAGTAAAACTAGAGGCAGATCTAACAGCTGCTAAAATCTGAAGTAGTGCTGAGCACAAATGCCCCTTGGAGATAAGTCACATCTGTAAAACAGAAACAGGTGCCAATGAGCCACTTCCAACTCACGAAGACCCCTGTGTTGCAGGGTAGAATTGCTCTATAGGGTTTTCGTGGCTGTGGGTTTTGGAAGCAGATTGCCAAGCTTTTCTTCTGAGGTACCACTGGGTGGGTTCATGTCTATAATGACACACACACACACACACACACACACAAAACTGTGATTTTTACTAGTAACAAAGTCACAGGGACAATTATTACCCTTGTATTTGTTTCCCACATTTCAGTTTGGGGTTAGTGAGTATAAAAATGTGGTTTTTCCTACAAACCTCCTGAATTCTGTGTCCATGGGAACTTCCGATTGTAGAGCCGTGGTATAATTAGATCACCCAGTTTATCTCCTGCTACAACCTTAAAAAGGGGAGCAGGATCGACTCCTTTAAGTGATTTCGAGGGGCAGAGCCCCACATTTTTGCCTCCTATGTGGTGGGGTCCCACCTGCCATGGAGAAGGAGCTCGGGTCCTGTTCTCTGCTGACTCACTTCTGGTGACTGGTGTATGACCCCCGGTGTCAAGCAGGTACGTAATCCCAGGCCATTTCTGTGACTTCAGAAACTGCTCAGTTTACGCCCATCTAACAACTGTGCCTTCAAACCCCCTGAAGGAGAACTTGAACAGAGAGAGCCCTCGACGTCCTCTGATGGAGAAACATCTGACTTTGTCTCTACCAAGGAGACCTGCCACCTGAATTTATAGCAGTGTACACTTCAAGCAAAAACAAAAAAAGAAAAAGAAGAGTTTAACTAGGAGTATAAAAATGCAACCGGTATTTCAGGAGCTTTGAGCTCCTGTGGAAATATGAGCCAATCTGATTCTGGGAAAATTCAGCTTCCTGGTTTGAAGACGGGCTTAGAGGACGGCTTTCAAGTTTTAGGGATATCAAGTGTTGCTGCGTTCACCCAGCAAGATTGTCTTCTCAGATGTGCTGAGTGTAAGTGTACCTGAGACACACAGACTAGCAGTGCCGTAAAACCACTTCGATGTACATGGAGAAATAAATACATCCAAAACAACGCAGACCTGCCAAAGAGGGTTGTTTTGAAGTGTATTTCTTCATCCACTTTCTTGGCCGCTTGAAAAATTCTAGAACTTTCCCCCTTCTTAGCATGTGCCTAAGTTGTTTTTAGACTAAGTGCCTTATTACGCCTTTGCTCCAAGAACTCATATGGTCAGAATATACCTTGGTCATGGTCTTTCATCAGAGGTCTGGCCCGGTGTAATTTCAGGGAACTGTCAAACCTGAAAAGTACGTTTCTCACTCAATTGTTAATGCCTTAAAGTTTTTAATCGGTGCAAAGATTTTCTCAAATAGAGATAGAACTCAAAGTGTGATACTCTACTGAGTGCTAGCTCATCGAGCTGAGTCCACGTTAAGGTAAGGTGTTTGAGAGTGGAGCCTTAAAGCAGTCTCCCCTATCCCAGGAACGCGTCAGACATTCCCGTGGAACCTGCTAAGACAGACGCCAGGACCAGAGTCTGACCAACTGAATAAACGATTTCTGTGACGGGGCCCAGGAATCTTCCACTCCGACAAACTGCCCAGTCAATTCTGATGCACAGCTGGCCTTGGACATCGCTGCCTTGGAGCAAATGTCCCTGGGAGGGACTAATAGTTTGCTCTCGACTGATAACCTAAAGGTGGAAGTTTGAACCCACCCAGCAACACCGTGGAAGAAAGGCCTGGCAATCTGCTTCTGCTAAGATGAAACTCAAGAAAATCCAATGGGCCTGTTCTACTCTGTAACACATGGCGTCACTATGAGTCGGAGGTGGCTCGACAGCTGTGGGTTTGGTTTTTGGAGGTTGGCCTTGGAGCACTGGAATTCTGGTAAAGAATACCTTACCTTTGTACGTCCACAGATTATGGTTTTTGTTCATCAGACTTCTTGTTTGGTCCCCAACAAGCCTGTGAGGTCTGCAGGGTGGGGAGCACTTCCCACGAGTACAGGCTGGGAAGCCGAGGTCTGGAGGTGTTAAGTGACTCACCTGGAACACATGGATGGCAAGTCACAGTGCCAGGAAAAGAGGGGAAGGAAGGCCCTTGACTGATCTTGAGATTTTGTTAATAAATGCCATCAGTGTCATCCGTGAAGTTCAAGGACTCGTTTGAGGGCAGGGCTGGTTCAGTGGTAGAAGTGGAACCTCCACGCAGGAGCCCGTCTGTCAGTGGAGGCTGTGATGCAGAGCTTCCAGATGAAGCCAGACAAGGAAGAAAGGCCTGGCGATCTACTGCTGAACATCAGCCAATGAAAACTGTGCCGATCTCACTGTGCCTGGGGTCACCACGAGTTAGGAGCCGAACTGAGGGCAGCTAACAAGATACTTAAGCATTAAGAGGAATTTTAAAAAGCCGTCTTCTGTTTACAAATGCATTGGGGGGCTTTCTAGAGGGATGTCAAGCCACGGGAAATGTGAATTCCTTTTCCTTGTTTGCTGAAAGAAGCTGCCATCTCCACCTCAGCAGAGGGAGGCCAGGTGGGTGGGATCCACTGACAGGCAGGTGCAAATAGGGCTACCCTTGGTTACTGGGTCAGGGTAAAACAGAAATGTATTGTTCTGAGGGTGAAAGAAGCAGCTAGCCCACACCTTGGGAAGTGGTGTGGTGAGGTGGTGCTGGGCTGCACCCCAACCTCAGGCTCTCAGGGCCCACTGGGGTCCCGGGGGAGGCTGGGTATTTAAATCAAGAGGTGTGATATGGGGAACACTTTGGGCTGAACTGAAAGTGGGGGGATGGGGTTGTTCCCCTCTGTGTTTTGGACCCCATGTGTGTCAGAGTAGAACTTGGCTCTATAAGATTTGCAATGGCTGAATTTTCAGAAGTAGATAGCCAGGCCTTTTTTCTGATGCACCTCTGGGTGAATTTGAACAGCCAAACTTTCAGTTAGCAGCTGAGCACTGAACTGTGCAAACTGATACAAATGGTTGATGTTCTTGCTTGCTAACCAGAAGGTTGGAGATTCAAGTCCACCCAGAGGTACCTCAGAAGAAAGGCCTGGTGTTCTACTTTTGGAAAATCAGCCACTAAAAATGCAACGCAGCACAGTGCTGTCTGACTCACGTGGGGTTGCCGTGAATTGGAGTTGACTCAAGGGCAACTATTTTCTGGTCCCTCCAAGCTTTAGCCTCTGTGTCCACAGGGACCAGATCGGATCTTTCCAAAGAGAGGAGAGGCGTCCCTGGACTAGAGCAAGGATATCGGGTGGTGGCGTGGAATCTGAAGGCTTTCTCACCCTTTTGGCTGAGGAAACTCCTAGGGTTCTCAGGCAAATGAAGTGAGTGGGGAGTCCCAAGAGGAAGATCCCTGCTGTAATGGACTGAATTTTGTCTCCCCCAAAATATGTGTTGTAAACCCTAACCTCTATGCCTGTGGTTTTAACCCCATTTGGGAATGGGTTGTCTTTGTTATGTGAATGAGGCAGGATTAGTGTAGGGTGTGTCTGGAGCCAATCTCTTATAAGAGATAAGAGGAGCAGAGATGGGGGAAGATGGAGATCTCCAAGGGACCAGGAAACAAGGTGAAGAGACAAGGACCTTCCCCCAGAGCCTGCAGAGAGAAAGCCTTCCCCTAGAGCCAGCGCCCTGAATTTGGACTTCCAGTCTCCTAAACCGTGAGAAAATAAACTTCTGTTTGTTAAAGCCATTTGCTTGTGGTATTTCTGTCACAGCAGCACTAGATGACTAAGATACGCACCTTCCTCCTGATGAGGCAAGTGAATGACTAAGATACGCACCTTCCTCCTGATGAAGCTAGTGAGTCCTTCAAAAGATAAAACAGGGGGCTGCATCAAAATCTTGACTTTCCGGATGGCTCAAAAACTGAGTTACGAATTCACCCCTGCCTGTGCGTGGTCTACAGAGTCAATCAATCCATATTTCCTGGCTGACTGGGTGAATGAACCAATAGGGCGTTTGTTCCCCAAGAAAAGAACATTGGCTGTCCAAATTATCCAAAAATATCTGGTCAATTTAGACAGCATGTTAATAATTCAGTCAAAATATCATGCAGTTGTATAACGAGTGTTTACTGAGAGCCTCCTGTACACGGAGCACAGTTCTGGGTGCTGCCTAAACGTCAATGAGCAAGGCACACAGGCTTCTCGCCCTTGTGAGTCTTCCTGTCTGTTGGGGAGACAATGAACAAACAGAACAACAGAGCAGGTAGGAGGCTGGAGAGTGAGAGATGGGAAGGGAGGAGCTGTTTTGCAAGGACAATCAAGAAAAGCCGCTGTGAGGAGGTGATTTCAGCAGGGACCTAGACGATGTAAGAATGGGAGCTATGTGGAGATGAGGGGAGAGAGCTTGGGATAGTGAGGCTGGTTTAGAATGAGTGGGGGGTTGGTGATGGTGGACACCGAGGCAGAAGACAGGGATAGGAGAGGGAGTGGAAAATGGCACCAGGCTGCATAGAGCTTCAGAGCCCCTGGAAAAACTCCAGTTTGTTACAAGTGCAAAGGGAATTCCTGGAGGGTTTTCAGTAGGAGAGTGACACGATCCAGTTTATATTTTAGAAAGAGTGCTTAGGCTGCTGGAGACTCTGGGTGGTGCAAATGTTAAAGTACTTGGCTGCTAGTTAGGGGTTCAAGTCCACCCAGAGGCACCTCGGAAGACCTGGCCATCTACTTTAGAAAAAAAAACAGCCGTTGAAAACCCTATGGAGCAGTTCTACTCTGACACACATGAGATGCCATGAGTTGGAATCCACTCCATAACAAATGGTTTTTAACTTGATCCGATGGGTTGAGAACAGACCCTAGGGGCAAGTGTGTGGCCTGTTGGGTTGAGAACAGACCCTGGGGGCAAGCGTGTGGCCTGTTGGGTTGAGAACAGACTCTGGAGGCAAGCATGGGAGCAGGGAGGAGAGCTGGGATACCACCGTTGTGGTCCACGCTAGGGATGAAGGTGGCTTGGACCATCATGAGATAAAGGCCAACCCCACTTGTTCTCAAGCTGGCATGTAGACAGCGAAGTTCTATGGAGCTCAGACAATAATTGTCTGTTAGTCCAAAAGCGCTGACGAGACCTCTTTAGACAACGATGGGGAGCAGCGCTGGTCAGAGGCGCATCCTTCTAAGGACTGGATACACCTTGACTTGTATCATCACTGGTAGCCACGCACTAGCAGGCCAAGCCATGGAAGAGGAAATGAAGGCACAGAGGGGTTAAGTAACTTGTCCTAAGTTGCACAGCTCATAAAGGAAGCCAGCATTTAAACACCTGACTCCTGTGCCCACTCAGAAACCCCCTGCCTGCTGCTTCTCTGGCACGCTGCAGTGCCACGCAACATGGAGATGCCACATTAACTGAGGGTTTTCAATTCTGCCAAAAGAACACCTTTGGGGTTGGGCTCTTTCTAGGACAGCTTCTCCTTGTTGTTTCCAGGGCTGCAGCGCAGGGTCTGAGAAAGCACTGATGCCTTTCATGGCTGTTCCCTGTGGGATAATTGTAAACAAGCTAAAGAACAGGACCTGGGTTTTTCAGGGTTGACAGTGTGCCCTGTTTTCAGGAAGAAGTAAGTGAGCAACAAGAAAGAAAAGCTCACCTACAACAGAACAAAGTTTGCACCCCCCCGAAGGCTGGCAGGAGGGCAGGGTGCAGCGTGGGTAGCAGCCTTCTCGGTGTGCCTGTCTAATGGCACAGTGTGCCTGTCTAATGGCGGCTGTGGTCAAGGCAGTCACAGGAACAGGGAGTGAGAGCAGACGGGCACATCGGGCTCTCTGTAACAGTGGCGCAGCTTCTTATTTTAAGTCTGTAAGGGTTATTATTTTACTCAAAGCCTGAAAGTGATCGAGTTGTCCTCATGGGAAATATTTTAGAAAACTTGTATTTAAGAGTCGGTTTTTCACAATTCATGTAATTCGCTGTTAGTTGCCATTGAGTCAGCTCCAACTCATGGTGATCCCAGGTACAACAGAATGAAACATTGCCCAGTCCTGCACCATCTTCACGATCGTTGGTGTGCTCAAGTCCGTTATTGTAGCCACTGTGTGTTTTGAGTGCCTTTCAACCTAGGGGGCTCATCTTCCAGCGACTGGACAATGTTCTATTGTGATTCATTGACTTTTTGTTTGCTGAGTTTTGGAAATAGATCACCAGGCCTTTCTTCCTAGTCTTTCTTAGTCTGGAAGCTCCACTGAAACCTGTCCACCATGGGTGACTCTGCTGGCATTTAAAATACCAGTGGCATAGTTTCCAGCATCACCGTAACACTCAAGCCACCACAGCACAACAAGCTGACAGACAGGTGTGGTGTTGTAATTCAAGCCAGTTCAATTCCTCTTCTTTTCACCCTGGGGCATCGCCTCAGGGCATTGACTATCTCCCAGGGTTACTAAGAGTATTAAATGATTTAACATAAGATATTATATGTAGTAACCAAAATCTCAGAGAAGGAACAAGTCTACAAGGTTGATATTCTATACAAGCCACAACTTCATCTACCCTGAGACCAGAAGAACTAGGTGGTGCCTGGCTACCACCACTGACCATTCTGACCGGCATCACAATAGATGGTCCTGGATAGAATTGGAGAAAAATGTAGAACAAAACTCAAATTCTTAAACAAGGCAAGGCTAACTGGGCCATTTCAGACCAGCGGACTTCCTGAGCCATTCGTTAAAACTTGAACTGAAACTATAACCTAAGGTCACCTTTTAGCCAAATAGCTGAGTGGCACACGAAATAAGGGGTATCACCCACAAGAACGGTGCCCTACTAAAAAACGATCTGTATGTGACCAAAAGCTCAACATTTACTCTAAAGCAAAAATGAGAAGTTAAGAGGGCAGGGAAACTAGAGCACTGGAAATGGAACAAAGAGAACACAATTAAAGAGAATGTTGACAACTTATGAAAAATGTAACTCACATCACTGAACAATTTGTGTGGAGATTGTCAAAAGGGGGCCTAACTTGCTGCATAAACTTTCACCAACAACACGATAAAATATGATTAAAAAAAAAAGATATTATACATAAAAACCAAACCCAGTGCTGTTGAGTCGATTCCGATTATGTATGAAGAACCCTTTATAAACTGCAAGGAAACCCTGGTGGCATAGTGGTTAAGTGCTGTGGCTGCTAACCAAAGGGTCAGCAGTTCGAGTCCACCAGGCGCTTCTTGGAAACTCTATAGGGCAGTTCTACTCTGTCCTATAGGGTTGCTATGAGTTGGCAACAGGTTTCAGGGTTTTATAAACTGCAAAATGCAAAATACTCTATATACGAGAGAGAGCTAGACAGAACGATGTTTGAGGTCTTTTCCAGTTTTAAAACTCTAAGAGAGTGTGCCATATTTACTGCAGACCTACTGTGTGTATGGTGGTACTTGTCTGGTAGAACACACTTGGTAGGATTGTGGCAGGTCAAAGCTCAAGACCTATTCCTGGGGACAAGGGATCTTCGAAGAAGCCAGGCGCCTGGACGCCAAGCTGTTCCCCGCCAGTTCCTGTTCACCTCAGCGTGTGGATCTGTGCACTGCCTCCTTTCTGTCTGACTTCATGGCCAAGGATTCTGCACCCTGACACGCCCTTAGGAACCAGCTTTAAAGACATGAGAATTTGATCTTGTTTTTGTCAACTGCCAGTGCAATACAGTAATGGAAAACTTAACCCTGATTTAGATTGAAGTAAAGGAAATAGAGAAGAAATTACTGTACTATGTAAATTTCTAACATACTGTAATGTTTTATTCACAAGATAGATAATTATAGGTTACATATATGTATATATGTACATAATTTATATAAATTAAGCTATTCTACATGAAATATCCAAATTTTAACGATTTGTGGTTTTGTCCCATAATACCATACTGATTTAAAAATAACTATATAAAACCAAATGTCTGTATTGTACTTGGAAACCCTGGTGGTATAGTGGTTAAGAGCTACAGCTGCCAACCAAAAGGTCAGCAGTTCGAATCCAGCAGGCACTCCTTGGAAACTCTACAGGGCAGTTCTACCTTGTCCTACAGGCTCGCTATGAGTCGTAACAAAATCAACGGCAATGGTTTTCAGTTATATTGTACTTTTCCCAGCATGCACAGTCATGGCTTTTGAGATTTTCATTCATTTTTATCTACTACATGCCAGGCATATGGGGCTCTTTTGTGTTCCTTCCTTCTTTCCTTTCTCCCTCCCTTCCTTCTTTCCTTTCTCCCTCCCTTCCTTCTTTCCTTCATTTTTTTCTTTCTTCTTTCCTGCCACCCCCCTCTTCCTTTCTTCTTTCCTTGTTTCCTTTCTGTCAACCAATGTTGTAGGTTGAATTATGTCCCGCATGTCAGAGTCCTGACCCCCAGTACTTGTGATGAGAGCTTGTTTAGACTGAGAACCTCTGCGGATGTGATCAAGTTAAAAGGAGGTGATACTGGATTAGGGTGGGCCCTAAGTCCAACGACTGGTGTGTCCTTATAAGAGAAAGGAGAGGAGTATTTGGATACATACAGCCAGAGAGAAGACGGCCACGTGAAGACCGAGGCAGAGGTTGGAGCGATGCGCCTACAAGCCGAGGAACGCCAAGGGCGGTCGGCAACCACCAGAAGCTGGAAGAGGAAAGAAGACTCCTCTGCTAGAGCCTTCAGAGGGAGTGTGGCCCTGGCGACGCCCCAGTTTTGGACTTCTAGCCTCTGGAACTGTGAGAGAATACATTTCTGTTGTTTTAAGTCACCTAGCCTGTGGTGTTTTGTTACAACAGCCCCGAGGAACTAATACAACCAGCAAGTCATTTTCTTGGTTCATTTGAAAGGAGGAAATAAAACTGGATAATTGAGACTTAAGACTGTAAATATTCTTTGCTTTTTTTTTTTTTTCATGAAGACAAAGGTTTCAGCTCTTCTATTTTGCTGTTTCTCATGTACTCTGGGTTGAGAGACCAGATAACAGGCTAGTCTGAGCTGAGGATAAGGTCAAGGGCTCTGAATGAGAGTCTGACAAGATTATCTTTGAGGATAACACTCACTCTTAAGAGGCCAATTCAGTTGTTGTTTTTGGCTAATGGAGGCCTTTTCTTGCTCACATCCCAATTCTGAGATTTGTTGCACTCTGATTAGTGACTTCCAAATGTGTGAGAAGTTAGATCATAGATTACAGAACTTGAGGGCTCAAGGAACCCCAAGATCCAAGGTGCTCATCTTGAGCCAGGGAAGGTGATGCCCCATCGAGTGAAAAGAACTTCCCAAGGTCACCAGACTCAGACACAGCCAACACGTGCACTTCCTGGGAGAAATGCAAACAAAGTAGAGAGACTCACACTGGCAGACCCCCTGTCAGCCCCTATCTCCTTCTGGTCCAACCAGGTGAACCCAACCAAAATTAAACAAAAAACCTAAATGCCAATAAGATACTCTAGAACAAAATTGTGGGCTAAATTATTTCATTCTAAGTGTGCTGAATAAACAAATAAATAATTTTCAAATGTTTGACCCCAAGTTTTTAAGAAATGAGCTTCAAATTATGAGTAGCAAATATAAAACCAAAACCCATTGCCATCAAGTCGATTCTGACTCATAGTGATCCCGTAGGACAGAGTAGAACTGCCCGATAGGGTTTCAAGGACTGGCTGGTGGATTCAAACTGCTGACCTTCTGGTTAGCAGCCAAGCTCTTAACCGCTGTGCCACCAGGGCTCTGTAGCAAACACATATATATTTAAATAATTTATTTTTTTTGTTGTTGAGAATATACACAGCAATTTCTACATGTACGATTCAGTGACATTGATTACATTCTTCATATTGTGCAACCATTCTCACCCTCCTTTTTCTAACTGTCCCTCACCCATTCACATAAACTCACTGTCCTCTAAGTTTTCTATCCAGTCTTTCGAGTTACTGTTGACTATTTGATCCCATTATAGATAGTTCTTAAAAGAGCACAATGCTCAAGGCAGACATTCTTTACTAGTTAAGCTAAACTATTGTTTGGTTTAAAGAAGGCTTCAGTTGGTATTTTTGGATTAAGGCTTAAGATTTAAAGATGATCTCAGGTTAATAGTTTTGGGGATTCATCCAGTTCCAATGGCTTCAGAAAACCTGGATTCCATGAGAATTTGAAATATTTTTAATGTAGACATTGTTGAATTGGTGAATGTTTGCTGTGTATATTTTTACCACCCCCCCAAAAAAAAGCCCATACATAAAAAAATAAGTACATATATATATAAAAAGCACGACCTTGGCGTATTTGGGCTTACCCAGTGTAGTTAAAGATCTTTAAAATAAATACGTTTATTACTAAAGCTATTGATAAAGTATGGCATGGGACACCAGCATGAACCTATTGGAAACTCTACAGTTTAGTTGGCTTTTTCTACTCTGCAGAGCTACATCTTCATTTCTCCAATACCAGATGAGCCTGTGTCACATGCGAGGTTCTCAGAAGTAGTTTATGGAATGATGGGTGGATGGATGGCTGATGGATGGATGGATGGGTAGACGGGTGGATGTGTGGGTAGATACATGATGGATGGATGGATGGGTGAGTGGATGAGTGGATGGGTGGACAGATGAATGGATGATGGATAGATGAACGGATGGATGGGTGGATGGGTAAATGGATGGATGAATGGGTAGGTTTTCTCAATTCTATGAGTAGCATGGAAATAGTTTTAATTGATGACAATTTCTTGGCTGTGTCATATAGAGATGCTGTCATGGATTGAATTGTGTCTCCCCAAAAATATGTGTCAACTTGGTTAGGCCATGATTCCCAGTGTTGTATGGTTGTCCTCCATTTTGTGATTGTGATTTTATGTTGAGAGGAGTAGGGTGGGATTGTAACACCACCCTTATTCAGGTCACCTCCCTGATCCAAGGTAAAGGGAATTTCCCTGGGATGTGGCCTGCACCACCTTTTATCTTACAAGAGATAAAAGGAAAGGGAACCAAGCAGAGTTGGGGACCTGACACCACCAAGAAAGCAGCGCCAGGAGCAGAGCACATCCTTTGGACCCAGGGTCCCTGCAACTGAGAAGCTCCTTGACCAGGGGAAGATTGAGGACAAGGACCCTCCTCCAGAGCCGACAGAGAGAGAAAGCCTTCCCCTAGAGCCGACACCTTGAATTTGGACTTGTAACCTACTAGACTGTGAGAAAATAAATTTCTCTTTGTTAAAGCCATCTACTTGTGGTATTTCTATTATGGCAACACTAGATGAGTAAGACAGATGCTAACTTAATATCAAAACGTGGCGTGCACTTTTTCATTCACAGGTAGAATGATAAAAACAACAAAAAAAAGGATTGGAAACTCTCACAGTGGCCAGCTTGTGCGTTTCCTGGCCACTCAGAGCTTACTTGAATTCTGGCAGGTGAGAGGTGTTTGTCTGATACACTGGAACAAAGCATCCCTGGTGGCATGATGATTAAATGCTCCCCTGCTAACCAAGAGGTCAGCGGTTGAAACTCCCCAGTGGCTTCAAGGGGAGAAAAGACCTGGCAATTTGCTCTTGTAAAGATTACAGCCTTGGAAACCCTGTGGGGGCAGTTCTGCTCTGTCCTACAGGGTCACTTTGAGTCAGAATTAACTCCATGGCACACAACATCCTTTCCCTTCATCCTCACCTCTCTTTTCATCCTGACAAATAAATTTGTTCCCAGTGTTTCCTTCAAGAAGTAAAAGTTTAGGGAATTCAAGTTTCTAAACCCTTGCATTTCAGTGGGTGCTCAGGACCATGGAAGTTAGTTTTCCGACAAGTGTCAAGGGACCAATATATTAGATAAATTTTCTGTATTACAGAGGAGGGAAGTCAGTTCCAACATCTGGGCAGTGAAAGCAATAGGACCAGCCATTACCTGCAGGCAAATTAATAATATTCTTGGCAATTGTGTAGAACATTTGAAACTTACAAAAAACTTTCACATGCAACCTCTTACTGCTCAGGAGAACCCAGTGCAGTAGGTGTATCACAAAGGAGTGGTTTGCCCAATATAACACAGCTAGTAAACAGTAAATTTAGGATTTGAGCGTACACTTCCAGATGCAAATCTCATAATCTGTCCACCATTTGCCAGCTTTTCTCCTCAAGACTCATTAATAATCTTCAGGCTGTGTTCTGAGAAATGACAGGTCCCTCCACACACAAAGCTCTCCCCCTCGTCGACTGTTCCAAAGATCCTGGGAGAGGTAACACATTGGATTAAGGGACTTTCGGTGGAAGACCCTGTTACAGGGAGCTGGAGGGAGAATGGTCTTCTAACACAGGGTTTCTCACCCTTGGCATTAATGACATTTTGGGGTGGATAATTCTTAGTTGTGAGGGGCTGTCCTAGGCACTGTAGAACGTTTATCCTAGTGGACAGGAGTTGGTTCTTAAAAGACCACAAAGCTCAAGGCAGACATTCTTAAGCAGTTTTTGAAGAGAAATCAGTGCCGGGGGACTGTTGTTCAGCTATAGGTGCCTTCTCCGATCTGAATGTCACAGACACATCATGGACCTAGGGCTCTTCTGAACGAAGACCTGCTGGAGAAGAGGAGGACCTCTGAGGAAACAGTCCATTCATTCTGGAAAAACCACAAAACCAAAGTCCTTAAATTCTTTATATGCTCTTAAGGTTTCCTTTGTAATTCCAGAGTCACCCTACTTCATGATTCTTGAATACAATATCTATAGTTGTAGAAGATAATGGATTATATTATATAGTAATATACAATGTATGCCATTACACTGTATATTAATAATATATATAATTAATATTATATATAATTCTCATAAGATATGATAGGAAAACTCTAATTATTAAGAGCTGCTTAACCTTGCCTCCTACTTCCCATGCCTGAGTCTCTCACCTCCATTTAACCCTCCCTGGCATTTAAATAGCTAATCTATGTTGGTCGTGGAGTTAACAATGACTAAATCTCCGGGTGACTTCACAGCAACCTTCACAACTCTCTTTACTTGCTGTTTCCCTTTGTGTTCCTTTCTAGGACTGACTTGGCCCTTGCTAATAATTAAAGGTCCTCACTCCAGTATTCACCAGTCAGTAGATAAGAATTTCTGTGAAGAGCATGTCTTGTGACATTATAGCTTGCCCCTCAAAGTATAAAACCGACGGCGAAAAGTATTTTTAAAAATTGGTTCATTGGATACATGTGCATATGAAAGCAGGTGTGTATTCATTCCTTCAGTAAACACCTGTGGAGCTTTTCCTGTGTGCCTGGGCCCGTTCTAGGCCTGGACAAACTCCCCTTCCTGGAGCCATTGTCCTGGTGGGGTGGGGTTGGGGTGGAGACATTGAAGAAAGAAATACCGGTCAGTAAAATAGATAACATGCCACAGGAGGTAACTGCTATGGGGCTGTGGGAAGAAGAAGGCAGGAAGGATGATAGAGAGTAGCGGTGTGTTGTAAAAACAGGTTCTTAGGAAAAACAGGTTTACAGAAGACCTGAAAGAGGAAAGGGAGCAAGCAAGCGGCGAGGACACGGGGGTGTCTTAGTTTCCTAGGGCTGCCTAACAAAATGTGGCACAAAAAGTTTGTGCCCGACGACAACTAACTGGAAGGGTGGTGGTTGAACCCCACTCAATGGCACCATGGAAAAAGGCTTGACTACCTGGTGGCGTAGTGGTTAAGAGCTAAGGTGGCTAAACAAAAGTTTGGCAGTTCAAATCCAGCAGCGGCTCCTTGGAAACCCTATAGGGCATTTCTACTCTGTCCCATAGGGTCACTATGAGTCAGAATCGGCTTGACGGCAATAGGTCTAGGTACATGCTTTTGTAAAGATCACAGCCAAGAAAACCCTAAAGAGCAGTTCTACTCTGTAACGCACGGGGTTGTCATGAGTTGGAGTCCGGTCAATGGCAATGGGTTTGTTTTTTTTTATTGGTTTTAGTCCCTTAGGGCTTCTTTAACAAAGTACCAGAAAGTCAGCGGCTTTAAACAACAGAAGTGTATAGTCTCACAGTTCTGGAGGCTGGGAGTTCAAGGTCTCAGTGTCCACCGTGCGATGCCTTCTGGGGCTCTGGGGGAGAATCTGACCGTGCCTCTCTCCTAGCTTCTAGTAGCCCAGTGTTTCTTACCTGCAGCTGAGTGTACAGGGTATCCTTTCTCTGTCTCCCCATTTCTGTATCTTTTCCTCTTTAATATGGACACCACTCACATAGGATTAGGACCTGCCTACTCCAATATGACCTAGTGTTAACTGGTAACATCTTCAAAGACCCTACTTCCAAACAAGGTCAAGTTCACAGGTACTGGCGTTAAGACTTCAGCATATCTTTTGGGGGGGATAATGTTCAGTCCGTAAGAGGAGGCACCCCAGGCACAGGAGTAACAGTGAGTTCCAGAAACAGCAGGGGGGGCCAGTGTAGTAGGGGCCTGACATCTGTGGAAGAGCAGCAGGAAGTAAGGCCAAGAGCAGCAGGAAGTGAGGCAGGAAGGAGACTGGGTGCCCAATGTTAGGGTTTCATCATTCTTGTGTTTTTAGATTGGAAGCCCTTTAAAGGCTGAGCAGAAAAGGGGCGTGGTCAGATTCATGATTTAACACTTTGGGGTTGAGAGGAGACTGAAGAAGAGCAGGGGCAGAAACAGGGAAACACCTGGGAGGTGATCACAGTGACCTGGCGACGGGGTGAATGACGGCGGTGGTAAGCATGGTAGCAACAGATATAATGAGAAGAGGTTTGATTCTCTGTGTGTTGCAAAAAGTAGAGCCAATAGAATTTACTGACAGGCTTCGAGCAGGCTGTGAGAAGAGGAAAGAGAAAGGAGTTAAGGCTTTCGGTAAGTATATGTGTGTATATGTGCACGTGTGTGTGTGTATACAGCTTAATCTTATCCAAATGTTATCTTGTTTAATTGCTTATTTTTGCCCCACCCCAAAAGCCCTGCAGTCTTGATCATTGCTGTTTCCCAGCGTCTAGAATAGTCTCTATTCCTCTCTCAAAAAGGTGTTCATCACGTGTAATGGGATTACAGAAAGGTTGTAAAGCACACCATTATTTTTTGTCTTCCATATTTTCAGCCTTGATCCTGTATTAATTTTTTAAAATAAACTTTGCCGATTACATAAACTCAACTTTGCAAAACTATGTGATATAAAAATTGCTTATCAAGACTATCATTAAAAAGTGAACAATTCTACTCTCAGACAGAATGATGTTATTTCGAGAGCCAGTATTCAAGCCCTATGAAATAATGAAAGGAGCCCTGGTGGCGCAGAGGTTAAAGTGCTTAGAAGCCAACCAAAAGGTCTGGTTCGGACTCACCAGTTGCTCCAAGGGAGAAAGATGTGGCATTCTGTTTCTGTAAAGAAATACAGAGTTGGAAATCCTATGGGGCAGTTCTACTCTGTTATCTAGGGTCGCTATGAGTCAGAATCTACTTGACTACAACAGGTTTGTTTTTTTTGGTTTTGGTGTGAGCTATCATCTACAAACACAGGAGCACCAAGGATCGCTGGCAGACTCCCTAGTATAGAGACCTTGCCATTCTGGGCAAGGGAGCCCTCAGGCACAATGAAGACTGTTTCTGGTCAAAGTAGACTTTTGCTTTTATATCCTGGACCTGGAACCTCTCAGGAGCAAGACAGTCCACTCTGGCCTAGCCCACTCCAGCCGCCTTCCACTCTCCAGGGCCCTCCTGAGAGGTGGGGATCTCCGGTTGGGAACCAGCCCAGGAGTTCAACTCTTGGCTCTTGGGGTATTTTTCTCACAGTGCCAGAGGAGAAGTTAGGTGTTTGGTCTCCAGCATGCGCTTGGGGGTGATTTAAATGCCCCTGGAGCTTGAAGCGGTTCGAGATCACCCAAGCAAGCAGCAGGCACTCAGGCACTTTTAGAACTAGGATCTCCTCTCTTAAGTCCACCAGGCCGGGGAGACAGGCTGTCATTGGTCAGGATCCCAAGCTGCCCAAAGGTTGGGGGACAAGCCCCGCCCAAGCCCCAGGGGATGGAGTTGGCACCAAGGAGATCTGGTCAATCTCAGGAACTGTGGCCAGGAACTTCAAAGGGTGCAGGAGCAAGGCGGCCCTCTGCAGCCGGCACTGCACCTTCGCGCCCCCGCGACCAGTGAATCACAGGTCAGACACAGCCCCAGGTGGGAAAAAGAAGCGGAACCGTGGATAAGCGCGGTTGTGGAGAAAGAGTGCAGAGAGCCTAAGCCAGGGAGAACGGCAGTGGCTGGGGGTCCAGCGGGTTTGGCCTGCGGTCCTGGGCACGGTCCGACGGCCCCTCTAAACCGCCGCCGCCAGAGCCCGGAGCGGGCCGACTTCCCGGCGGGGCGGAGCGGCGGGAGGGCCTCCGGCCAAAGGCAGGGGTCTGTGGCCATGGCGGAGGCCGCGGAGCCAGAGCGGGGAGCCCCGGCCCCCCAGGGGCCTCCCGAGGGCCCGGCCCTCCTGGCGGAGAGCCCGGGCGAGCCGGGGGCTACGCGTCCCGAGGCTGAGGGGCCGGGGGCCGGCGAGGCGCCCGCGGAGGCGCCGAGGGCCGAGGGGGCGGGCGCGGCCGCTGGGATCCGGGAAGGGGGCGGTAGGCCGGCCGCAGGACCGACGAGCGAGCGGGCGCCAGGCGCGGACGGTGACCCGGGAGCCGGAGCGCAGGACGCGAGGGGCGTGGGGGCCGGGGTGGAGGAAGCCGCGGTGCGCTCCCCGGGACCAGAGGAGGCGGGCGGTGAGGAGCAGGTGGAAGAGACGAGCCCGGGGCGCGGCGGGCAGGGTCAGGCCCAGGGGGAGCCCCCAGGGGAACTCGCGGCCCCCGAAGCTGAGGAGGAGGCGGAGCGCGGGCCGGAGGCTCCAGGAGCCCGCGCCCCCGAGGTGCTGGGGGACAGCGTGAACGCCAAGGGCCCGGCGGGAGGCAGCATGGAGGCCGAGGGGTCGGCGGGGGGCAGCGTGGAGGCCGAGGGGCCGGCGAGGGGCAGCGTGGAGGCCGAGGGGCCGGCGGGGGACAGCGTGGAGGCCGAGGGGCCGGAGAGGGGAGGTGTCGAGAACGAGGGGTCGGCTGGGGCCTGCGTGGAGGCCGAGGGGCCGGCGGGGGGAGGCGTCGAGACCGAGGGGTCGGCGGAGGCCAGCGTGGAGGCCGAGGGGTCGGCGGGGGCCAGCGTGGAGGCCGAGGGGTCGGCGGGGGCCAGCGTGGAGGCCGAGGGGTCGGCGGGGGCTAGCGTGGAGGCCGAGGGGTCGGCGGGGGCCAGCGTGGAGGCCGAGGGGCCGGCGGCAGAGGCGCACGGGGCCGAGGGCGAGCCCCAGGACGGAGGGGACCGCAGTTCCCAGCCCCAGGCTGAGGCTGTTGAGGCCGGGGAGGCTCCTGGCGAGACGGGGGTCCCAGGAGGAGAGGGGCCCGGGAAACCGGCCTCCGAAGGCGCGAGCGCAGACGCTGGCGAGGACCGAGACGCAGCTGGGCGCGAGGGGGAGATGCAGGAGGAGGAGACGGAGAGGCAAGAGCGGGGATCTGAGGAGCCGAGAGGGGAAGCCGCAGCCAGAGGCGAGGCGGAGCCCCCCGACAGCAGCCCCGATGCGGAGGCGGCGGTGCCCAGGGGCGCCGCGGAGCCGCAAGACCAGCTCAGCAACCACCTGGCCGAGGAGGTGGCCGGAGTGAATGGCCGACAGGAGGACTGCGAGGCGTCCGAGGAAGGGGGTCCCTGGCAGGAGCACGACATCACTCTCTTCGTCAAGGTAAGCCCGCTTCCCCCAACTCTTAGTCTTGGTCTTCTCAGATCCGCGAGGGATGGGCGGGGAGGGCGCCCCCCGTGCCCAGCACTCCTAATTGTCGCCAGGCGCTGCCGCCCTCTGGAAAGGGGCGGGGCAGCCCTGGGGTTTCCTGGAGAAGAGTTCGAGGAGAGGTTTGGAGAAGGCTTGACGGTGGGAAAGAAAAGGGGTCGGGGCGCTAGCCAGGCATCCCGCTGCCTTTCGTCCCTTTTGCTCTGGAGGTTATAAGAGAATTAAAACAATCCAGATTAACCCCGCAAGCCGCTCACTGCCAGAAAAGCAACACACCCTACTGATATTCAAAGGAATTTCTGCCACAGGAATCTCTAATAGCTGAAACATGAAAATGCAAACAGGTAGGTTGTAATGTGAGAAGTGTTCCCGGGACGCCAATCTCCCAGGCCCAGAGCTGGCCAGGTTTTCAGCTCCAGAAACATAGGGGTGGGCAACCATTTTTGTGGAATTCGTAAGGGATCTTTGGGAAAATAGGAATTACACACACACACACACACACACACACAGTCACACACACACACACACACACCACACACACACAGAGACACATAGTCACATACAGACACACACACACACACACACCTGGGAAGAAAAGTCCCTGAATGGTACCAGCTGTTTGCCATTTCCTTCCCAGGGACAGGGCAGAAAACCCCGTGGAGCAGTTCTACTCTGTGACACGTGCGATGGCAACAGACTTTTTTTCCCCCCCTCTTTGGAAAGAAAAATGAAACATTTAACTATTATAATCTTCACTGAATATTTTAACTTTTTTTTTTAAAGAATAGGAGATTTTAGTGACTTGAACATCATCTGTCTTTATGTCAAATTTTCAACCTTAATTCAGATGGGAAGAGAGCATTGATTTTGTTAAGGAATCCGTAGAGACACCACTGAGGAAGTTCTGAGTTCACACAGGCATTTTTACAAGATGTCAACAGTCCAGGGACACAGCCCTGCAGCCGCTCACATGAGGGTTTTTGTTTTTAAAAAAAAAAAAGCCATTCCCAAAGACCCCTGGCCAGCACTGGGAAGGCTGGAGATAATAAGGTCAGGAATGTGTGTGGCATGTTGAATCATAATCCTTCTGAAATACTTCCAGGCTTACGGAAGCCAGTGACAGCCTAAACCTCCTTGCCTGAAATGTAAGCAAATGCTAATAAACAAAGGAATATTCCAAACGTGGTTCGTATCAGAGTTTTAAGAATTGTTTGGGTGTCAAGGGAATAGGGGAAGAACTAGAACAAGTTTCTTCACCATTGAGAAGGTGCTGTCCAGCACCAACTTTTGCAGATACATTGTTTAACACCCTGGGACATTTTAAAATTATGTATTGAGACACGTCTTGAGGGCACAGCGCCTATGGAGGTCACTGGGAACTTGAAGCCTGAGGGGGGTGGGGGGGGAAGAGGTGAGGGGGAGTGCACTGCTCTGTGCACCCCAAATCTGCCCCCTCCATCACCTTGGTTTAAGACATTTCCCATGGCTCCACTGGCATGGTTACATGGTTCCAGCAAAAGGTCTCTTGTTACAATTTTGAAATACCACACCAGCTTCCTGACCCGTCTTCCTGCTTCCCCGCTTGCCCCCTGTACACCCATCTAGTCCTTTCATACTAGCCAGTGAGCTGGGGAAAAATCTGATCCTTCTGTTTCGTAGCGTTAAATTCTTCATTTACTTGAGAATTTTAGGTAAATCCAAACTCCTTAGCCAAAGGCCCTTCTCCAGTCTCCCTTGGCATTTAGGTACCTAGAGAGATGAGGTAATTACAGCAGGTGACCCTCAGAAGTGGCATCAAGCACTAGTTGGTAATTAGGTGCCTGGCAATTAGGCACCTAGAAAGATTTGCATGTTTAACAAAGTGACACAGGTAGGTAGGGGTAGGAACTCCTGTGCAAAATCAGTGAAGGTTTAAGGGGCTGATAGGTGTGATGATAAGCACACGCCAATACTGGCTTATTTCAAGCCAGACACCAATAATCTAATTACTGAGTCTGTCACCCGTGGCACCACCTTGCCGACCCTGTGGAACTACTTGCTGCTCCCTGGTGGAGCCACAGTCTCCCCTGCCTTGGAATTTTGCAAGTGCCAGAGCCTCTGCCTGAAATGCCTTTCTTCCCTGTGCCACCTCCCCACTCCTCGCGCCAGATCTGGTATCTGCTGCGTGTCCTTCAAGAGGATTCAGTCTGAGCACCAGCTCCTCTGGGGGCCCTTGTCCAACCCCCGTCTGGGTTGGTGCCCCTCTGTTGAAACTCCACCCACACATAGCACTGCTGTCTTTGTGCTGTGTCTCAACTACTTGACTGTGTGAAATTCATCACTCCGTCTCTGGTGTTGAGCACAGGCCTGGACCATGATGAATGTCGGGGTGGGCCCCAGACTGCATGAGGTGGTACAGTACCTGGGCTTTAGAGCTGGGATGTTAGAGCCAGAGTTGTCTGGCTCTGCTATTTTCCTGCTGTGTGACCTTGAGCAGGTTACTTAACCTTTCTGTTCCTTTGTCGTCTCATTGATAAAATGGGGACAATGACAGTACCTATTCCATAAGGTTGTGGTGGGGATTCAAGAAAGATTGTATAAAGCGCTGGGGACAGGAAACAAACAAACAAAAGCGCAATTGCCATCGAGTTGATTCTGACTCCTAGCGATCCATAGGACAGAGTAGAACTGCCCCATAGGTTGACAAGGCTGCCATCTTCACAGAAGCAGACTGCCACATCTTTCTCCTGTGGAGCAGCTTGTGGATTCGAACTGCTGACCTTCCAGTTAGTAGCTGAGCACTTAACCACTGTGCCACCAGGGCTCCTACTGAGGACATGCCTGACTTTAAATAAGCACAATACTGTCGTGAGCTCTTGGTTTACATCTGCTCAGCTCCATAAACCGTCTCTGACTTTGCACAGAAACAGTCCCACGTATCTAACTGTTAACCTGCAGGTACTGCTAAACTCAAAGCTTGCACCTGCTGTCACATTTGATTTCTCCAGGGGAGACAAGACTGAGACCTGCTGGGACAAAGTAAAACTCAAGAAGGACATAATAAGCATTGTCATTCAGAAATGCCAAAACAAACAAACAAACAAACAAAAAACCCAACACCCGCTCCAAAAAAATAAATAATTGAGCCACCTGAGCACTGCCACAGCACATAGCAAAACAGGACCACGGGTTTCGGGTGTGTGATTGAGTTCTGGTAGACCAACCTGTTGCCGTCAAGTCGATTCAGACTCTTAGCAACCCTACAGGACAGAGTATAACTGCCCCATGGGATTTGTAAGGAGCAGCTGGTAGATGCAAACTGCAGACCTTTTGGTTAGCAGCTGAGCTCCTAACCACTGTGCCACCAGGGCTCCCCTGGTAGACCAGCAGACTGGAATTCTCTGTGCGCACCTTGCTCGGAGACAGCATGTGGAGACCTGTTCTGTGGGGCTCGGGCTCCGTGGAGCTCGAAAACGAGATGTTGTTTTCATAACTGTGTGTGAACTGTGTGTTCTGAAGGGGAGTGAGCAAAGATGCACTTCTGTGACTTCAATTCTCCCCTAAAATGACACATTTTGCATAATCTGTTTTCTAATAGTGTCACAAACCTCACAAGTTATATATACGAAATAAGTACAGGGTTAAAACCGCCAAAACCAAACCCGTTGCCCTCGAGTCGATTCTGACTCATGGTGACCCTATAGGAGAATAGAACTGCCCCATAGGGTTTCTCAGTACAGGGTTACTGGGGGGCATTGGTGGTTCAGTGGTAGAATTCTCACCTTCCATGCAGGAGACCTGGGTTTAATTCCCAGCCAATGCACCTCACGTGCAGCCACCAGTGTCTGTCAGTGGAGGCTTGAATGTTGCTGTGATGCTGGACAGGTTTCAGCAGAGCTTCCAGACTAAGACGGACTAGGAAGAAAGGCCTGGTGATCTATTTTTGAAAATCAGCCAATGAAAACCCTATGGATCCCAATGGTAATGACCTGCAACCAACTGACAGCAGCTAACAACAACAACAGGGTTATCTGGGATGGAAAATGAGGTAGAACGTCAGGCTTTGCTAACCTCTTACGCACATGCACACACACAGTGTGCCCACATGCCCACTGCAGGTAGTGATCCACCTCACCATACTGAGCTGATCCACATTGTAAGCACCTCTGCGTCCTCACCTCCTGGCTCAGCAGTGGGTCCCTGCAAGGTCTCCGTCAGTGCTTTCCGGTGGCTAGATGGGCAGGTGTCCAGGTGGGTGGATGACTGGCTCATGGTGATTGGATGCTGAGAAGCAGAACTTGGACACAGCCCACTTCCCCGTCGTCCCAGGGCTTTAGCACCCCTCCATGAAGACATCTTGGCAGCAGGGCTACAAGGTGCTGGGGTACCCATGGGGCTTCACCAGGGCGTGCAGCTCAAGACAGGACAGAGCTCCAGACGGTCCGTGTGCCTACACCCTTGGGAGCAGTTATGCTCCTTCAACTTCAGCACGGCTGCTCCTCCTCCTCCTCCTCATTTTATATCCTTGGTTTCACATTTGCTGCAGACCCACTCAGGGAGCCCTCCTTCTGCCATACTTGAAGCCCTATGGGACACCTCAGGAGCCTCACACTGGATCCTTTAAGCACGTAAATTTGCTGTTTCATTCAGATACCTAGAAACACAAAACCTAGAATTTGAAGAGTCCCTGGGAGGTGAAATGGTTAACGTGCTTGGCTGCTAACCTAGAGGTTGGAGGTTCCAGTCCACTCAGAAGTGTCTCGGAAGAAAGGCCTGGCCATCTACTTCTGAGAAATCAGCGGTCGAAAACTCTATGGAGCACAGTTCTACTCTGACACACACAAGGTCACCATGAGTCAGAACTGACTTGATGGCAACTGTAACTGGTAGAATTAGAAGGAATGTGTAAAATCTGAAGTTCTGATGGATCCTGCTGTTGGAAGTTAATCTGTTAACTCAGCACATGTGGGCTTATCACCTGTTCTGTGTCAGTCACTGGACTAGATTCTGGGGACATGGTGACAAAAAAAAAAAGTGACAAGCAAGCCTGAAAATCCACATCCTTACAGAGCTTAAAATCTAGCGTGCATAAGTGCGCACACACACACACACACACGCACACACATGTTGCCTTCAAGTTAGTCCCAACTCATAGCAATCCTACAAGACAGAGGAGAACTGCCCCATAGGTTTCCAAGGAGCAGCTGGGAGATTCGAACTGCCAACCTTTTGGTTAGCAGCTAAACTCTTAACCACTGCGCCACCAAGGCTCCATAATCTAGCACAGGAGACAGATACTGCGCCATTGTTACGGCTAGTGTATGTAAGATCACCCTGGGCTGCAGGCGCCAGGGGTCAGCTACCTATGGTGTGCTGGTCGGTTCCAACCTTCCACTTTCATGTTTACATGGTGCACAACTTAAAAATGTTTTTTACATTTTTTAAGTGGTTGGAAAAATCAAAAGAAGAATAATATTTCATGACACATGAAAATACATGAAATTAAAGAATCAGTGTCCGTAAATAAAGCTTTATTGGAACCCAGCCATACTCACTCCTTTACATGTTGTCTTTGGCTGCTTTTGGGTAGTTGTGACAGAGACTGTATGGTCCACAAAGTCTAAAATTTTTACTCTCTGGCCCTTTAAGAAAATGTTTGCTGACCCCTTGCTTAGGCCAGCTTTGAGTCACCACTCAGGGCTGCTCACATTGTCACATTTGCACAGAATTGGAGTTTTCACTTATCAAGGAAGAAGGGGAATTGCTGTTGGGTAAAGAATCAATCACAGTGAGTAAAAAATATATAAGATGGTAAATAACTTATACGTATTGTTAGAAATGCTTTTGCCTACAAAGTCCATGACTTTGACTGAGGAGAAGTTAAAGATAAAATAGGGAGTCCCTGGATGGTGAACACAGTTAATGTGCTTAGCTGCTAACTGAGAGATTGGAAGTTTGAGTCCACCCAGAGGCACCTCAGAAGAAAGTCCTGGCAATCTACTTCCAAAAAACCAGCCATTGAAAACCCTGTGGAGCACAGTTCTACTCAGTCACACGTGGGATCACCAGGAGTTGGGGTCGACTTGACAGCAACTAGAGAGAAAATAAAATAGAAATTAAACATGTTTATACACAGTTTGTACAATATGTTCATGCAGTCTATGGAATTATTTTGTAAAGTTGTACTTATAAAAAAATTATATGAGGATATAATGCAATGAAAAGTTTTCTTCCACCCCTGAGGCTCAGCCTCTGAGATTTTCTCCTTAAAGACAACACTAAATACTTTTAGAGATATTCCGTGCATATTCAAGCATATGTGTAAATATCCTTATTATCATAGCTGTCTCTTGCTGTGTAACAAATTATCCCAAAACTTAGTGCTGTAGAACAAAAAGCTTTTATTATTCACAGCTTCTGTGGGTCAGAAATTTGGGAGTAGCAAGCTGGGTAGTTCTGGCTCATGAGCTTGTAGCCAAGATGTCGGCCAGGGCAGTGGTCTCATCTGAAGGCTTGACTGGGGCTGGAGCATCACTTCCAAGATGGCTGGCTCACATGTCTGTTGGCAGGAGGCTGAGGTCCTCACCACTTGGGACTCTCAAAAGGGTTCTTTAGTGTCCTCACAACATGATAGCTGGTTTTTCCCCGAAGCAGTGATCCAAGAGAGACCAAAAAACCACAATGCCTTTTATGACTAGTCTCAGAAGTCACACTCTGTTACTTCCACCTTATCCTGTTCATTAGAAACTAGTCATTAAGTCCAGCCCATATGCAAGGAGAGAGGAGTTAAGCCCTGCCTTTTAAGGGGAATACTAAAGAATTTGTGGATGTATTTTAAAAACAACACACCCACCTCCCTTTTTCACACACCCACAAAACAAACTGGTTTACACCTTGCTTTCTTCACTTAACAGTATATCTAGAAATAATTTTCTGTTCAAAGACTCTAGCTTGCCCTTATTCTTTTGACAAACTTTATAATATTTCTAGTGATGGGTAGGATCCCTGGTGGCGCAGTGGTTAAGAGCTACGGCTATTGACCAAGAAAGGGTGGCAGTTCAAATCCACCAGCCCCTCCTTGGAAACCTCAGGGGCAGTTCTGCTGTGTCCTGTAGGGTCACTATGAGTTAATCAACTCAGCAGCAACGAGTTTGGATTTTTGGATTTTAGTGGTGGTTATTTCCACTCTTTTGATACTTTAAATGATGCTGTAACGAATATCCCTCCATAGAGTTACAATCACGTATAGATACTAAATTTTCAGAAATAGTATCATCAGGGGAGCCAGCAAAACTAACCGGTTGCCATCGAGTCGACTCCAGCTCGTGGCAACCCCACGTGTGTCAGAGTAGAACTGTGCTCCACAGGGTTTTCAGTGGCTGATTTTTCAGAGTAGGTTGCCAGGCCTTCCTTCTGAGGTGCCTCTGGGTGGACTCACGCCTCCAGCCTTTCGGTTAGCAGCTGAGCGCATAATCACACCAGAGGAAAGGGTATGCGAACTGACTGTGAACGTCCTTTGTCCATTTTTCGGATGGGCCTTATTCTTCCTGATTTTTCCATGAAGGACATTAGCCGTTGTCTGTCATACATGTTGGATATATGTTGAGGGGAGCCCATGCCCGTTTGTGCTGGAGTAATCCACCCTGTTAGCCATGGTACGGTCCTGTAACGGATGCACAGGCTGTGGTAGTGCTCTTGGAAACTTCAACTTCATTTACCGGAATCTCTAAAAGCCCTGTTATACTTTATATCCTATAACTTCTTAAATCCTTAGGGATTAGGTATTTCAAGTTTTCCCTTTTCATTCATAAGTTACATTTTACCAAGCACACACCCTTTGAGAATTAAACTTTCTTACATTTGAAGAATTTCTGTTCAAAACAAAGTTTAAAATGTGCATATAGCAGGGTCATTTCATATCTACTCTACTCCATCTGAGGTGCCCTGGGAGCACAATGGTTAAGTGTTTGGCTGCTAACAGAAAGGTTGGCGGTTCAAATCCACACAGCGGCTCCATGGGAGAAAGGCCCGGCGATCTGCTCCCGTAAAGATAACAGCCTAGAAAACCCTAAGGGACAGTTGTACTGTGTCACGTGAGGTTGCTATGAGTCTAACGACAACAACTCCACCTGATAAGGTTGGAAGTGCCACCTTGATCTTGGTGTGCCACTGACTGAAATGAGTTTGAATCTCACAAATAAAAACCATTGTGAAAATATCATCTGGGATGCAGTGGTGTCAAAATACTGTGTCTGAGGCCATGTCTCCTAGCCAGAAGTCCTATGTATCCTCCCATCTGCTGAAAGAGTTGAGCAAACTTTATAGAGAATGACAACAAATCCTATGTGTAGAGTCTCAGGGATCTGTGGGAATTAGAAGCCCTCCTATAGTTCATGTTTAATGAGAAACATGGCTGCGAAAACTGAAATACTCACGTATCAAACAAAGGTCATTGGGAAGGACGGTCCTGAAGCTCCGAGGTAGCTCTACTGAAAAACACAGACTGTGCAGATACGTGCTATTCACTCTGCAAGGGTTGAGTCTAACCTTACACATGTGTGTAAGAAATCATTAGATTTAAAATATTCTCTAATTCCAGATTTATACTAGGTTTATAGACTCTGCCTCCAACTCATTATTTCTCTTCCCCCCTGTTCTTGGTTGTCCACATAAAAACTGAGTCTTTTGATGTGGGAAAAAGAAAAAGCAGCTTTTCAGTGTTCCAAACCACCCAGTGTTGTTCTGGGCTCATGTGGGTATTTAAAGCAAGCGTTTGTCGGGTCCCCGCCAAGTATCAGATGTCGTGCTTGAGGCTGGGGGGACAACAGCAGTTAAGACGAACGAGGTTCCTGCTTCTCTGAGCCCTCAGCCTAGACAGAGTCAGACGGAGCCCATTAGGATACCGTGCCAGGAGCGGGTGCTCGGGGCCGCTGGGTGAGGAGGCAGAGCTGGGTGGCAGACTGGCTGGCAACAGCCCTACCAGTTGCTGTTGAGCCGACGCCAGCTCATGGCGCCCCCATGTGTGTCAGAGTAGCGCTGTCCTCCATGGGGCTTTCAACGGCTGCTTTTGGGAAGTAGATCACCAGGCCTTTCTTCCGAGGTGCCTCTGCATGGACTGGAACCTCCAACCTGTAGCAGCCAGGCACCTTAACTGTTTGCACCACCCAGGAGCTTCTTGACCCGTTGCGGTTGAGTCAACATTGACTCATGGTAACCCCAGTGTGCTCCGTAGGGTTTTCAATAGCTGATTTTTTGGAACTAGATCTCCAGACTTTTCTTCCAAGGCACTTCTGGGTGAACTCAAGCCCCTAACCTATCGGTTACCAGCCAAGCATGTTAACCATGCACCACCCAGCAACAACCCTACAGTGGATAGTTAGACTGTAGGTCTTGGACATGGCGGGCTCCACATTTCTGTGCATTCCCCTCTATTTAGAAGATTGTGCTGTTCACAATGGATGGATAAGGGGATGACAGCAACATAAAAGCACGGCTACCATATCAGGTGGAAAGAATTGGGTGGTTAGTTTTTATTTACGTATTTGTAGGATGTAAATTTTGTATCCTGTAAATTCTTTTCGCCTAAAGCAGCAATGCTTCATGAGTCAGGGATTGCACTTAGAGACACTGGCTTTTTCCTGCTCACAGTAATTTAACAATAATTAAGCACTGTGGCATGCTAAGAAATCATTTGCTCTTTTGTTTCTATGGCAGAAGACTGTAGTAAGGAATATAGTTAAAGACCAGAACAGGAATCTCTATGTCTCCTAGGATTGTCACAAAGTACCACAAACTGAGTGGTTAAAACAACACAAGCTCGTTCTCTCACAGTTCTGGAAGATGAAATCTGAAACCAAGGTGCTGGCAGGTCTGTCCTCTCTCTGAAGACTCCAGAGGAGGCTCCTCTTTGTTCCTCCTAGCTTCCAGTGGTTGTTAGCAAGCCTTGGAGTCCCTTGGCTTGTGGCTGCATCACTCCAGTCTCTGTCTCCGTCTTCACACGGCCGCCTTTCCTCTGTGTGTCTCTGTGTCCACATTTCCCTCTTATAAAAAGGACAACAGTCGTGTTGGATTTAGGGCCCCCCCAATCCAGGATGACCTCATCTTGATGAGGGCAAAGACCCCATTTCCAAATAAGGTCACAGGCACAGGTGGACACGCATTTTTGGAGGACACTCTTAAGCTCCGTATAGAAGACACTTTGCCATAATGCTAGTACGCCAACAAAGAGACTTCATCTGTGACCTGGGCCACTCCGTATACCCTTTCTACTGTCACTTCTTTGTCATCTCCGAGAAGAAGAGTTTACTCTGAGGAGGGAAAGGGAGCATGTAGGTACCAGCCTCAAATTCCTCTTTAGTTTCAGAGTGGGTGAGTTCAGAGTTGTCCTGGAGAACTGGGAGCTGGCTTCCTCTTCATAAATACGTTAGATTCTGCCTTCCAGCCTGTGGGACTCTGCTGAAGGGAGAAAACTGAACCCATTCTACCTGATACTTTTATTTTTGCATTTTTAAACCTTCTTGGGGGTTTAGGATCTGCAGCTGGGACAGAAGAGCCCTAGTAAACACTTAGCAGCCCCCCCAGCAGTACCTCTGTCCACCTCTAGGGGGCAGGGCAAGGACACCACTGCTCTCTTCAGGAGGTGAGGCACTAAGGGTTCTGATGGGACCCTTAGGACAAAGGCCACAGTGCGTGACCCAGACACTGGGTGTGTCACAGCTCTCATGTGCTTTGAGGGTTGCACAGAATAAAGGTGTTGCTGGTCTGGGGATTCCGGGCCACCAGGCTTTCTCCTTAAACGGGGTGCCTTTGATGTCGGCACCCTAGGGGGAGGGAGTTCAGAGAACCTTGGAAGGACCTAATCTCTTCTCCAATGTTTGTTCTCTTTGTTTCAGTCCCAGGCTTAATGCCCTCAGCCTTAACGCCTTCCTGTAAATGGTCAAACTGGAGGAAGTGTTAAACTGCTCTCAAAGGCCACTCACTGTGTCATTTAGTTCTCTGAACCGAGAATGCTTAAGATAACTCAGAGGGATTAACAAATGAGATATGCACGGGGTGGGGGGGGGGCAGATTTTTTGTTTTGTTTTGTTAACTACTGTTTAACCAGTGTGTTAGGATCCTTTGAATCGTAAATGACAGCCATAAAGCAAGATTACTCTGTTACTCTTCCCGATACTGAGATTTGCTACAGTAAGTACTGCCGATAGTTGGTCTGCCCATCACGTACATGAAAAAATAACACCATTGCTTTTAGACACTGCTCAGGTTTCCTTAAGCCAGCTCAAGTTCATAAAGAACTGGATCTGTGAATAAGCGACTGAGCATTTCAGCACTCCCTGGAATCATGGTGTGGCAGGTGACAGGTGGCCAGATTCTCTGACTCTGGTCCCGGTGAGAAGTTGGCTGAGCCTCCTCCCTCCAAATCTGGGCTGGCCTTTGTGATACGCTGGTGACCACGAGGGTGGAAGTGATGCCACGTGCGTGTCATCATACAAGGCTGTGCAGCCTCTGCATTATTCGCTGACCACCCTGAATGGTTAACAAATAGTTAACATGCTCAGCCACTAGCCGAAAAGGTGGAGATTCTTGTTCACCCAGAGGTGCCTCTGAAGAAAGGCCTGGCAATTTACTTCTGAAAAACCAGCCACCAAAAACCCTATGGAGTACAGTTCTATTCTGCCACATGTGGGATCGCCCTGAGTCAGGATCGACTCGATGGCGACTCGTCATGGTGGTAGTGGTGGATCCTGAAGCTGCCACGCTGGGGTGCTACCCCAGGAGAGGCCATCTGATAATCGCAGTGGAGCCGAGCCTTCCAGCCATCCTCGCCAAGACTCTGCACATGTGAGTGATGCTGTCGGGATCAGCCCACCCACCAAGTGAAGTCACTGAGTGACCTTCATCAATGTCACTGGAACAGAAGAATTACGCAATGGAGCCCTGTCCAAATTCCTGACTCACAAAATCACGAGCTAGGGTAAAACAGAGATTTTAGACCGCTAAATCAGGAGTTATTTGTTACATGACAACAGACAACTAGTATGCCTGTCCTGTGTCTCTTCCAGGCTGGTGAAATTGGGGTGGTGGGGTGAGGATACCCGGCCAAGGTGAAGGGTACCGAGTTGGTTTAAAGCCGCTCCAAGGGGGCAGGTGGGGGCCAGCACAGATGAAAGGAGGGGCGCCATGTCCCAGCTCAGCTTGGCATCTGCGTTTTTTTCCTTTTTCAGTCACCGTAGGGGCTGGAATCCTCAGCCGTTGAAGAACGTAAACCACCAGGGTTTATAAAAACAGGCTGCATTGTTCATGGGCTTTCCAGAACAGGATGTCCTTTGTTGCAGTAATTCCTCGTGAGAATTTTACAAGGAAATAAGCTTTTCTTCTCCATGTAAGAGCTTCAGTTGGTGTCGGGCTGTATGATTAAATAAGGATTAAAAGTAGCTCTGGAGTTTTTCAGCACAATTCATCTACCGGGATGAACAGCCGGTGCTGCTTTCTTCGCTCAGGGGCTTCTTATGACTCGATTCCACCCACCGTGACAACTAACACTAACCTAACGAAGCCTTCGGGCAGAACTTACAGCTAAGGGAAAGTTGGTTCAGTGATTAAGCTATTGGGTCAAGGGTAGTCAGCCATTTAATCCATCTAATAATACATTAATTGTTACAATAATTAATTGTTACAACAGCTGAAGAAAATAAATACTATACGTACTTGGGAATATCTTTAGGATTCCTAGGCTTTTTGAAGTTTGGATCTATGTTTCAGTGTTTTAAGATCTAAAATATATTTTTTAGGGTCTAAGGGTAATGGTTTTTTTGGTTTAAGTGTAATGGTGAATGAAACAGTTTCTAAGTTCCAAGGAAGAATGAGAAACATTTCAAGGTAGAGTATAATTGTCTTTATGGCCTGCAGTGAGGAACCTAGTAAACACATTTTACCACTAATATGCAGGCAGTGAGCACAGCTCTCCCCTCCCCTGGGGACAGAGAACCTAAATCATTGGTTGGGTGTGCAAACAATGCCAATTCTTGCCTTTCATCAGGGAAACCTTGGTTCAATTTCCAGCCAATGCACCTCATGCATAGCCACCCCCCATCTGTCAGTGGAGGCTTTCGTGTTGCTATGATGCTAAACAGGTTTCAGCGGAGCTTCCAGACTAAGACAGACCAAGAAGAAAGGCCTGGCAATCTACTGAAAATCAGCCAACAAAAACCCACTAGATCACGATGGTCTGATCCCGTTGCGCACGGGGTCACCACGAGTTGGTGGCCTACTTGATGGCAGCTGTCAATGACCACAATCAACCGTGCAGACTTTTAGTTATTTTTGATTTGATTTTTCTAAAACAGTCCTTGCACATACAATTCACTTACATACATAATATTTGTGCTGGGGGATAAGCTAGTAAAATCTCAACAAACACTTCCAGAAAAAAATAGTAAAATGAGAGTCATGACAGCCATTCCCTACGTTGCACGTAAGTGTGGCAAGAAAGAGGGCCCATTCATTTGGTTCTTACTTTGCAAGGACCCTTATTTCTGGAGCTGGGTTTTGTGGTTCACTGGCTGCTTCACTGCCACGTTAGAAGGCAGGTGAGAAAAGAGACAAGCAGGACAGAAGGTCAGCTGGAGGCTTTCCTGTCCAGCTAGCATCACCTCTGCCTTGCAGAAAGGCTAAAGACATGGCGAGGTTTTGCGGGTGGTCGGCACATATGTAGCAGCCGGGTGGTGGTGCAGCTGGAAGCCCTGGTCTTTTACACTCAAGCTGTCCAGGGAGACCCCTTCCTATTGAGCTCTCTCTAAGTTGCATCATTGCCCCTTGGCAGTTACTGACACTGTAACTGGTGGTAATAACGGGAGTTGGGCTTTCCGCCTGCCTCCCCATCTGCCCAGTTGTTGTTGTTGGGTGTGTCATAGTGACCCCATGTGACACAGTAGAACTGCCCCGTAGGATATTCTAGGTTGTAATCTTCAGGGGAGCAGATCACCAGGTCTTTCTCTCATGGAGTTTCTGGGTGGGTTCAACCACCAACCTTTCAGCTAGGAGCTGAGAGTTTAACCGTTGCACCACCAGGCTTCTCCCCCACCTGCCTCAGCACCTCTCAGCTGTTTCAGACCTCTCCATCCTGCTGTTGGGTTGTCTGTGTCCCCAAATTTATGTTCAAGTTCTAACCCCTGGTACTTGTGACTGTGACCTTATTTGGAAATAGATCAAATTGTGTCCCCTCAAAATAGGTATTGAATTGACCTCTGTACCAGTGGATGTGATCCTGTTTGAAAACAGGGTTTTTTTTATGTTAATGAGGCCTTACCAGCATAGGGTGGGTCCTAAACTTAATTACTTCTGAGTTATAAAAAGTAGCACAGACCCTGAGACACCCCTGGGGGAAGACAGATGCCCACATGAGCCCAGGAATGCTGGCAGCTACTAGAAGCTGAAATGGACAAGGAGGGACCTCCCCCTGGAACCATGCCCTGAATTGGGACGTCTAGCCTCCTGAACTGTGAGACAATATGTTTCTGTTCTTTAAAACCGCCCACTTGTGGTATTTCTGTGACAGCAGCGCCAGGTAGCTCAGGTAAGCGTCTTTGTGGATGTAAATAGTCAGGTTAACAAGAGGTCATACTGGACTAGGATGGGCCTGAACCCGATGACTAGTATTCTTAGAAGAAGAGAATAGACACAGACAGAGACACAGAGAAGACCATGTGAAGACGGGGAGACAGACGCAGAGGGAAGATGGCCATGTGAAGATGGGGAGATGGACAGAGGGAAGGCGGCCATGTGAAGACAGGGAGACACACAGAGGGAAGATGGCCATGTGAAGATGGGGAGACAGACAGAGGGAAGGCGGCCATGTGAAGACGGGGAGACGGACAGAGGGAAGGCGGCCATGTGAAGATGGGGAGACAGACAGAGGGAAGACAGCCATGTGAAGACGGGGAGATGGACAGAGGGAAGACGGCCATATGAAGACAAAGGTGTGGTTTGGAGTGATGCTGCCACAAGCCAAGGGACACCTGGGCTACCAGAAGCTGGAAGAGACAAGGAAGAATCTACCCTTAGAGGCTTCAGAGAGACATGGCCCTGCTGAGACTCTGAATTCAGACTTCTAATCTTCAGAACCATGAGAGACTGAACTGGTGCTGTTTTAAGCCACCCAGTTTGTAGTAATTTGTTATAGTGGCCACCGGAAACAAAGACATGCTATCACAGAGGCAGGAGTCCCTGGTGGCGCAGTCAAGCACCCAACTACTAACTGGAAGGTTGGCAGTTCGAACCCACCCAGAGGCACCTCGGAAGAAAGACTTGGTGATCTGCTTCTGAAAGGTCACAGCCTTGAAAACCCTATTAAAAAAAAATCAAACCCATTGCTGTCGAGTGGATTCCGACTCAGAGCGACACTATAGGACAGAATAGAACTGCCCCATAGGGTTTCCAAGGAGTTGCTGGTAGAGTTGAGCTGCTGACATTTTGATTAGCAGCCAAGTTCCAGTGAAAACCCTATGGAGCAGTTTTACTCTGCACCACATGCGGTCACCATGAATCGGGGTCTACTTGATGGCAACTCACAACAACATCAAAGAGGCAGAGGAATATGACCCGGGAGGATCCCTGTTTTGCTGGCACAAACTGGCAGAAGAAGGGAGAAGGTGACAATATGCCGAGAAGCTTGGACTGAGGGTGCAGGGAGAAAGGTTACCACCCTAAATGGTGTGTCTTAGGACTGTGATACAAGGAGACTGATTGCCTCCAGTCTTGAGGGATATTTGCAAATAGAAATTCCAGGATTTGAGCAGTATATCAAAATCTGATGGCCAAAATGTCAGAATCTCCCCCAAAGCCAGAAGCTTTCCTGCATTGCATGATCCCCGGGAGGAAAGGAGTCCTTGCCCCTGACAGAAATTGTGAAATGAGATACAAGCTTAGTACAGTCAGTGGTTCTCCCTGTCATGATTCTGTTGTTTTATCAAATGTCCTCTCTGTTAACCTCTTAATTGGTTTATAGACCCTTTAGAACACTCTCTGTTGCACAGAATACCCCCTCCCAATTTTGTGACCGATCAGACATTTCTCTAAGTGTTGTTGCTTTGGCCCTTGACAAAGAAAATAACCCTGTGTTGTGTCTTTGCTTCCACAGGGAGATCAGTCAGTGCAAACTCAGCTCCCAGCAACTTTCCAACAGCAGGCCACTTATCAAGCCTGTCCTCCCCACAGCAGGTGTCAGTGGGGGATATTTCCGAAATGTAGTTTTTTTCTGCAGTCCAGATTTTCAGGACTGTGAGCTAAGGCATATCTTACACACAGAGAAGAGTTAGTGTTTCCAAGTTCGGGGATTGTTAAGTTCTTGCTGCCTGCACTAATAGCATCTAAATGGAAGTGTCATTGTAGTTGGCTGACATTGAGTTATCTTCGACTCATGGTGGCCCCATGTACAACAGAACTAAATGCTGCCTGGTCCTGGGTCATCGTCACAATCGTTGCCTGGTCCTGCGTCATCGTCACAATCACCAGCGTGTTTGAGCCCATCATTGTGGCTATTGTATCAGTCCGTCTCACTGAGGTTCTCCCTCGCCCTCGATGGCCCTCTATTTCACCAAACATGATGTCCTCCTCTAGTGATTGATCCCTCCTGATGACGTGTCCAAAGGCAGTGAGTCAATATTCTGTTGTGATCCATAAGGCTTTAAGTGGCTAATTTTTGGAAGCAGATCACCAGGTCCTCCTTCCTAGCCTGTCTTAGTCTGGAAGCTCCACTGAAACCTGTCCACCATGGGTGACCCTGCTGTATTTGAAATCCTAGTGGCATAGCTTCCAGCATCACAGCAACACGAAAGCCACCATACGACAGACTGACAGACTAGTGGTGGGAATGAAAATAGAAAGAGATAAAAAAAATTTCCCTGAAATGATTCAACTTATTCACAGGGAATAATTTGTGAACTGAGTTTTTGGCTCTGTATTTCTCCAAAACAACCCACTATAAGTGTGATTCCAGAATGGTTTTAACAGAATGCCTACCCAAAACTAAGGCAGGAATAGAGGAAAGCAGACCCTTTTCTGGGTGGGCCCTGTTTTCTTGCCCCCAGGGTCACTGTCCCCTCGACCTTGAAGACGTCTTGACACATCAAAGACCTTGAATGTTTCTGTCCGAAGTGCATCTGAGTGCTGATTATCACCATGGTTTTGGGATCATTGATCAATTAACTCATGTATTGATTCACTGATCCAGCAAGCATTATTTAGCATTCCAAAGTCCATAAAGGAAAATCTTTTATTAATTTGGAGCCATATTGTCTTTCAGAATGAGGACTTGTGTTTCCTGGTTTGGGGTGCTGATGTCTTGTGCTTTACTTTGTCAAGTAGAGCCTTGCCTTAAGAAACAGCCTCACAGTTGGGACAGGCAGAGCCAAGGCCACCTCAGCTTCCTCATCTCAGGGTTGTGCTGAATGGTTTCCATGACCAGGGCCCTGGGGATGGTGCAGTTAGTGTGGACTTGGCCAGGGACAGGGTACAGAAACCCCAAGCAGGACTGGTTTAGATGATGCCTGAGACTAGGCTGGGTAAGCTAAGGAATTGTTACAGATTGAAATTGTGTTCCCAAAATATACGTTGAACTCCTAAGCCCCACGTCCCTGGTCAGAGCCCTGGTGGCAGAGTGGTTAAGTGCTACAGCTGCTAACCAAAAGGTCGGCAGTTCACATCCACCAGCTGTTCTTGGAAACCCTCTGTGGCAGTTCTACTCTGTCCTATAGGATCGCTATGGGTCAAAATCGACTCGACAGCAATAAGCCTGGTTTTGTATATCTTTATTATCTATATGGAAACCCTGGTGGCATAGTGGTTAAGTGCTACAGCTGCTAATCAAAGGGTTGGCAGTTCAAATCTGCCAGGTGCTCCTTGGAAACTCTATGGGGCAGTTCCACTCTGTTCTGTAGGGTCGCTATGAGTCAGAATCGACTCGACGGCACCGGGTTTGGTTTGGGTTATTATCTATATATAATATATATATCTATATATATAGTGGTTTGAACCCACCAGCGGTTCTCTGGGAGAAAGATGTGGCAGTCTGATTCTATAAATAAAGATTATAGCCTTGGAAACCCTATGGGGTAGTTCTACTCTGTCCTATAGGGTTGCTGTGAATCGGAATTGACTGGATATCAAACAACAACAACAACGTATCTATGACTGTGACCCATTTAGAAATAGGATTTCTCTTTTGTGTACTAACGAGGTCATACTGGAGTAGGGGGGTCCTAAACCTGATTGCTTCTTAGTGGTGTCTTATAAAAGGAGCAGATCAGACATAGAGACACCTAGAGGAGGAGGGCAGATGCCACAGCGGAGACAGATGTGTCTGTAGGCGGCAAAGGAACACCAGGAACTCTTGGTAGCCACCAGAAAGTAGGCGAGAGGCCTCAGAGGGGATTGACGTGGCCTGGACTTTGGACTTCTAGCCTCTGGGACTATGTGAAAATAAATTTCAGTTCTTCAAAGCCACCCACTCTGCGGTATTTTGTCACTTTAGGCCTAGGAGATCAAGACAGGAATGTAGCCCACCAAAAAAAACCAAACCCTTTGCATCGAGTCAATTCCGACTCATAGTGACCTTGTAGGACAGAGTAGAGCTGCCCCATAGGGTTTCCAAGGAGCAGCTGGTGGATTCGAACTGCCAACCTTGTGGTTAGCAGCCAAGCTCTTAAGCACTGCACCACCAGGGGTCCATGTAGCCCACAGTAGGGCCAAAAACACCTAAGACGCAGCAATCCTCCCCACGTTAATCCTCTGAGCTCTTATTTCCTCATCCGTGTGGATCCTTCATTTCAGTGACAAGACGGTGAGAACTCTCACAGAGGCATAAAAAGAATTCATTTGCTTTTATCCCAGTAAATCAGTTCCTGCCGAGTGGCCTCTGACTCATGGTGACCCCTCGTGTGTCAGAGGACAACTATGCTCAGAAGGGTTTTCACAGTGGTTTTTGGAAGCACATCACCAGGCCTTTCTTCTGAGGCACCTCTGCATGGACTCAAACCTTCAACCTTTAGGTTTGCAGTTGAGCGTGTTAACCATTTGCACCACTCAGGGCCTTCTTTATTCCAATAGGACCTTTCTTTCAAATAACTCAGGACACTTATATAAAATTACCTTCAGTGCAGGATGGGAGTGGGCCGGGGCAGCCCCTGGTTCAGAGGGATAGAAAAGAGCCCATTCTGTTATCCTTCCCTTGCCTGCGGGAGCCTTCCCTGCAGCGTGGGCTCCCTGCGTTTCCTCCACGTTGACTGCATTTCAGGCACAGGGAGAAGGTAGATTCTCCGAGCAAGGAGAAGTTAGATCCTGGAGCAGGTTTGTGTTTCTGGGCTCTCACCTCCCCTCTGGCTTCCTCTGCCTCCAGGGGTCATGGTAAAACTCACTCTTGATTAGGAAGAAGTTGTCTGTACTCAGCATGACCACGTGTGTTGAGAGGAGGTTGATCCCCAAAGAATTACAGGTCAATTGGTGAGGAGTGATGTCTGTCGCTTGGGGATTGGGAGGTGGACGCAATAAGAAATTAGAGGTTGCCTCTGTGTTTGTTTCTCAGGGTTGCCATAGTTGCCACAAGGGGGTGGGGCTTAAAACTCCAGAAGTGTGTTCTCTTACAGTTTTGGAGCTTCAGGTCCGAAATCAAGGTGTTGGCAGGGCCGTCTTCTCCCTGCTCTAGGGAGAAATCTGTCCAGGTCTCTCTCCTAGCTTCTGGTGGTCACTGGCCGTCCTCGGCATTTCTTGGCTTGTGGATGCTTCCCTCCGTCTCTGACTTTGCCTTCACATGGGCACCTTCCCCTCTGTCTCTGACTTTGCCTTCACATGGGCACCTTCCCCTCTGTCTCTGACTTTGCCTTCACATGGGCACCTTCCCCTCTGTCTCTGACTTTGCCTTCACATGGGGACCTTCCCTCTGCGTGTTGTCTCTGCATCGAAATTTCCCACTTTTTACAAGAACACCAGTCATTGGATCAGAGCCCGCCCTAATCCGTTATGACATCATCCTAACTTGATTACGTCCACAAAGACCCTATTTCCAAACAAGGTCACCTTCTGAGGTTCCCAGTGGACATGAATTTTGGGAGGACACCATCCAACCCAGGATGGCTTCCAAGGTTTTTGTGTTTCCAAGCACATGACTTATGTCACATCACCCACTCCAAGTGTTATATTTTGTTATTATTTATGGCTAACTCTTATTTCTAGTGCATTTCCTTCTAGGGAAGCTGATCTAGCCAGCTCCTCATTCGGTACCGGAAGTGACTCGAAGTACTTCTTTCCCTTGTCTGAGAATGGTGGTGTCCCTCAGTACTGCTGCTTGGCACGGTCACAGGGCACTACATTCAGGTTGGAGTCCCCCACTGTCCCAGCCTGGGATGGAATGTGAGCAGTGCCCCACAGCACTGAGCAACACAGCTGACTCGGACCTTCTCTGGGAACTGTAGCTGCTTGAGATTTTTCTTTAGAGTTCATTTTCTTAGACTTGGCAAAAGCTTTCGGATAACTCCATGTCTTTGTTGGCTCCGACATTTCGTTGACTTCTGGTGACATTCTTGACTCACCCTGACATAGCAGGAAATGATGGTCTTTGCTTTACATCAAACCATGCAGGCAGGTGCCCACTTCTCCTCTGACGGGCCATCCTAGTTTTAGCTCACCAGCTTTGAGACGAGCTGAGTTTCTGCTTCTTTACTCCAGTAAGGGAGTGGCCCATTATTTTCTGAGTCTGTTTCCTATAAATGGACTCTGAGCTTCTTTGAAGATTCTAGCAGGAAAGTTCAGATCCTTGTACGCCCCCAAACAGAGGACAGAGAGTGCCCGGCATCCAGGTGAGAGGATCAGCCTCTGTGATGGATGGAATCCCCAAATCACAGCCAATCTTTTGCCCATTCTGTTTTGTGTCTGAAATAGAGAGCACCTGCCTTCTCCTCCACCCCCCGTTTGGCCGTCCGTTATACTGCGATAGCTGTGCGGGAAGCTATTCCTCCAGTATTTTAAATACCGACAAGGTCACCCATGGTGGACAGGATTCAGCAGAACTTTCAGACTAAGACAGACTTGGAAGAAAGGCCTGGCAAACTACTTCCGAAAACCAGCCACTTAAAACTTTGTGGATCACATTAGAACAATGTCCATCTCACTTGCTTTGGGTATCAGGAGGGATCAATATCTGGAGGAGGACATCATGTTTGGTGAGGTAGAGGGCCAGCAAGGGTTAGGGAGACCCTCAGCGAGATGGACTGGCACGACAGCCGAAACAATGGATTCAAACATGTCGGTGATGGTGAGGCTGATGCAGGACCCTCAATGTTTGGCTCTGTTGTGCATGGGGTCGCCATAAGTCAGAGCTGACATGACAGCAACTATCTATCTTTCAATCCATCTTTCTTTTCCTGTTTAGTTAATTACCACTGTAAAATATTTTCAAGTTATTTTATACAAAAAGTAATATTTTGTTTCCTCATCTTTGAATTCCGATTTTCCTAGCCTTACTTTGCTTTGCCCCTTACATAAAACCGAAATATGGCAAGTCCCTAAGTCACTGGAGTTGTCTGGATTGGATTGAAGATAATAAATTCACATGTTTGGAGAACCCCAGCCTCTCCTTGTGTGGTGTTGGCACGTCTGTCTGCGTGAGGCAGATGGTGTGATTCATCACCCCGACGCTGGATTAGCATAGTCACAGTACAGTTTGCAACAAATTAGGAATGTGGATTTCTTGACCAGTAGGTATAACTGCTTCTTTTGAAAATAGGAGCATTTGAATGCTTGGCTTCTGGATTGATTGGTGACAATTCTGTTATGCTGCTCTTAGGCTCAGTATCTTTTTTGAGCTAATAGGTCAGGGTGTGTTGCTGCTGTTGTTAACTGCTGTTGAGTCTGTTCTGACTCACGGCGACCCCACGTATAGCAGGACGAATCGTTGCCTGGTGCTGCACCATCTTCAGAGCTGGGGTATCAGAGCCCATTGTTGAGGCCACTGTGTCTTCTGAGTGCCTTCCAGCCTGGGGGCTCATCTTCTAGCACCACAGCAGGCAAAGGTTTTCATTGGCTAATTTTCTGAAGTAGAGCTCCAGGCCTTTCTTCCTACTCTGTCTTATTCCAGATGTTCCGCTGAGTCCTGTCCACCATGGGTGACCCTGCTGGTATCTGAAACACCAGTGGCAGAGCTTCCAGCATCATAGCCACATAAAAGCTACCGCAGCAGGACAGACTGACAGACGGGGGTGGTCGGTCAGTCAGGGAATTCTGAAGCAGTGTAGACCTCTTTTTCTTTTCCCAGAGTAATGGTGGGGAGGAATATTTGCCAAAGAAAGTATTTGCCAAAAAAAAAGTGGCACCAAAAAGATTTCCTTATGACAAAGCCTGGGTATGAGCCTTGGCCAGCCAGTTTGGTCTCTGTCCTCGACTGGGGAGCAGCTGACCCCATCCTGCCACGGGCCACAGGCTTTTTCTGTTGCCTGGGTCAAGCCGGGAGTATCCCATAGAACCTGACTTCTAGGAGCTGATAGTGGGGTATGGGAGGAGGTAGGGCTTCCAGGTAGTTCTCTAATGTCTGGGGTCTCCTAAGAGCCCTGCATTTAAATACTGACGTCTAAGGATAGTACTGCATGTCTCCGCTCGCTGATGGTCTTGTCGGTTTAGCAGATGGGTTGTCCATGACCTTGGTCTGAGAGATCACAGCTGCTGAAAATGCTCTGAGCACAGTTCTACTCTGAAACACATAGGGTTGCCGTGACTCGGAGTGGACTTGATGGCTGGCAACTGGGTTGTTTTGTTTTGTTTTAGGAACCTCTGAACTTGTAAGAATTCAGAGAATGCAAGGAAAAGCAAAATAAAATCTAATTGTTAAAAATTAGAATATTTACGTTGCTCTCATAAAAATGCCATGATTTTCCTAAATGCCACGCTTTTTTTTTTAAATAGGATTTTGACTTCTGAAGCTTACAGCTAACCTTCCCTGTTTTGTACATCAGATAGTTGTATGGGCTCCTGGGCGATTCTTCTGTCTCCTCTCACCAGTGCAAACTGACAGGCTGGTTTGGTCGCAGGCTCGTGCAGCCCGAGGTTCCCGTTGGCAGCGTAGGTTCACCTTCTGCACCAGCTGCTGTATCCGGTACCACAAACTGGGTGGCATAGCTCATATACAAAAAATATCGTCCTGGAGGCTAGAAGTCGGAATTCAGGGTGTCCAGAGGGCTCTAGGGACTGATCTTTTTGTCTCTCCCGTCTTTTGGTAGCCTCATGCATTCCTTGGGTTGCAGCTGCTGTGAAACCCCGGCTTCCCATGGCTGTCCTCCATCTGCCTCTGTCTCTTCTCGTTTATAGGACACCACTCAGGCTGGATTAGGACCCACCCTGCGCTGGTGTGTTGTTGTTGTGTGCCATCAAGTCGATTCCGACTCATTGAGACCCAGTGCGACAGAGTAGAACCGCCCCATAGGGTTTCCTAGCCTGTAGTCTTTATGGGAGCAGATTGCCAGGTCTTTTTTCCTGTGGAGCCACTGGTGGGTTGAACCGCCGACCTTCTGGTTAGCAGTTGAGTGTTTTAAGCCACCAGGCCTCCATATTGTGGTGTGACCACATCTTGACCGATAACATCTTCAAAGACCCTATATCCAAGTAAGTTCACATCACAGGTACCAGGGGTAGGATTTCAACATTCAGACATCTTCAGACCCCCACACCCAGGAGAAAAGAGTGCCTCAGGGAAAGCCAGCAAACTGTTGTAGCTTAAAGTCCTTAAACATGAGGCTATAAGGTAACATGTCCTGAATTTGTATTTCCCTAAAATCCGCTGTCCCGCTGTACCACTGATGGGAGGTAGCAGTTCACAACCAGCGTTGTTTGTGCCAGGAGTGGTTCGTGTTTGCCATTCTGGTTGAAGTTACAAAAGCCATTGAAAGGTAATTCCATTATTCCATGAAGCTGGACAGTTGCAGGGGAAACTGATTACCTCACTGACTAGAAATGGCTGTTATATATTTGTCCTTTAAAACAAAACAAAAAATATCAATGAATGTGTCACTCGTGACACCTATGAAGAACTTTCATTTAGAAAAATCAAATCTACTTAGTACCCCTGGTTGCTATTTTGTAGTATCTCATTTAATTTTAGGTTTTGAATATCTTTCATAGCCAAATTGCTATAGTGATTTGAGCCATTTGCCTCCACCTTTTTGGTTTTTGTTGTAAGTTGCTGTCGAGTCAATTCCAACTCATAGTGACCCCATGTTGCAGAGTAGAAGCGCTCCATAGGGTTTTCAAGGTCGTGACCTTTTGGAAGCTGATCATCGGGCCCATCCTCTGAGGCGCCTCTGAGTGGGTTCAAACTGCTAACCTTTTGGCTAGTAGTTGAGCACTTAAGCATTTGCGCCACCCAGGCACTCCAAAAGGTCTGATATAATACCTTTACAAAATTAAAATCATTAATTTGCCACTTCATCAAACACATGTGGTCATCAGGATGACCCCTTTCATTTTGGGTGTGAGGAAGGAGACAGCGTCAACTTGTGAGCAAGGCCACTGGGGCTGGCACCCTCCCAGGCCAGCCCTGGGGAAGATGGACGAGTAACAGCCACCGCTTACCAACGGCTTGCCATAACAGACAGGGGACTTTCTCTAGCTAATGCTTTCAGGCTCAGGGTTTCAAAGCAGGCTGATGAGCATCTTCAGACAGGTGGATTCTTCCAGAGCTCTGAAATCACACCGTGCAGGTGATTACCTGCCTTCCACCCAAACCTTTATCCACAGGGCCTTTCATTTCTGCCATTTTTTAATATTAGAAGTCCCTGGGTGGTGCAAACAGTTAATGTGCTCAGAGGTTAACCAAAAGGTTGGTAGTTTGAGTCCACCCAGAGGTGCCGCAGAAGAAAGACCTGGCAATCTACTTCCAAAAAATCAGCCATTGAAAACCCTATGGAGCACAGTTCTACTCTGACCACATGGGGTCACCATGAGTCAGAATTGACTCCATGGCTATTGGGTTTTCTTTTTTTCTTGGTTTTAATATTAAAAGAAGCATTCTAAAATCCTCACAGACCCTAAGCCCGATCTCATAAGAAGTTCCTCAATAACCCTTAAGATATTTCTGATTTACTATTTCAATCAAAACAAAAACGGAAATAGTTCCTGCCTCCAGGAAACGATTTTATATATTCGTCATGAAACAAGCTGAGGTGTCTCAGAAACACCAGAGACAATGCCTTTGTCCTCCTTAAAACTTACCAAAGAGCAAAATGAAGAGAAAGCAGATACCTCTTTTTTTTCTTTTTAGGAAGCTACATGTTTCCAAAGAATTTTGCCAAGGGGCTGGAGAGTTATGAACAAATTGAAAAGGCCGAGTTTGAGTATTTTTAGAGACGGTTCAAATTTCTCCCTGACGTTCTGCTCTGTCCAGCGCCTGGTGGAGACCCTGCCCCCCCGCCCCACCCCCCGGGCCCGGTTCATCAGTGAGAGAGAGCGGAGAAATAACCTACAGATCTTAAATTGTTTTCCTCACACGGAGAAACGTAGGTACAATCCAGCACGGACGTCAAGCCAAGATGGATTTTCAAGTGCATGCTTTGAAGGTCCTGATTGTGTCTGAGCCGAGTCCCGCTTAGGACGGAATGACATTACCCTCTTCAGCTAGCTTTCCCCTGGAGTCTGGGGGGAGGTCTCAGGGGCAGCTAGACTAACTAGCCCAGTTTTTCTGGGACCTCCCTGGAGTCAAAATGGAAAATCCATATCCCCAGAAATCCAGAATCCCAGGGGAACTAGGGCGGTTGGTCATGCTACCTCGACAGCTATCCCAGGCCCCATGGAAAGGGTACCCATAGAAGGCAAAAACCAACTTGTAATATTTTCTACCAGAACCTAATTAGGGATGGATGTGGGGATAAAAAGGTGCCCTGGTGGCACAGCGGTAAGTGCTCGGCTGCTAACTGAAAGGTCAGCGGTTAGAACCCACCAGCAACTCTGCGGGAGAAAAATGTGGCAGTCTGTTCCTGCAAAGATTACAGCCTTGGGAACCCTATGGGGCAGTTCTATTCTTTGCTATAGGATTGCGGTGAGTCAGAAAGGACTCCATGGCGGTGGGTTTGGTTTGGGATGTGGATAAGCCTGCAAGTGCATCTCCAGACCACTAGGTGGCACCAGCAGCCTCCTCAAATTGTTTCCACAGCTGGACTCTAGAAAGGTCTTTCTGGAGGGCAGGTTCTATAGAAACAGAAAGGAACCAAGATTACAAAGCATTGTGAGCAGACTCCTCACATTCTTGAGGTGACGTTTTGTGACTGTGCCCTGTTAGTTTTTGGCAAGATGGACCCTCAAATCAGTCTTGTCAAATTAAAATATTGGGGGAAAAATATAGCCAGCTAAGGCAAACTGAAGTCCTTGGGTGGTAAAAACAGTTAACACACTCGGCTGCTAACTGAGAGATTGGAGGTTTGATTCCACCCAGAGGCACCTCAGAAGAAAGGCCTGGCAATCTACTTTCTGAAAAATCAGCCATTGAAAACCCCATGGAGCACAGCTCCACCCTGATGCACTTGTGGTCACCATGAGTTGGAGTCGACTAGACAGCAGCTAGTGTTTTTAAGGCCAACTAGAAAGCTACGTTTCAGGCTTTCCCACCGGAATCTGTGGCCACTGTGGTGACGTGGAGAAGAAGAAGGGAGCAGATCTCCGACATTCCGATCCAAACAGTTCTTGTGTTTCCCAAGTCAGACAGAAGAACTGTGGCCTTGGCTTGGTTGTTACTGGGCTTACAACAGGGATTCTTCCAATGATGACCTTATTTATGCTGCTGGGTGCCTGGGCCACTGTGCAAACCCCAGCAAGTGAGCTGAGTGACTCCACGTGGGAAGTTTCTGAGAACAGACTAACCGCCACCTGCTTCCGAGTTGACCCTCCGTGTGGCTGCTGAGTACTTGACCAGGTGAACTGTCTTGGGAAAAGGTTTAGGACTCCCAGATACACATCTTTAGCTGTATTAGTCCCTGTGGCTGCTGTAACAAATTACCAGTCTGTGACCAAAACAACACACATTTATTATCTTAACAGTTCTGGAGCTCAGAAGACCTACATGTACTCCATTGTGTGTCTCTACCACAGTTTGTTTATCCGTTCGTCTGTTGATGGGCATCTAGGTTGTTTCTATCTTTTTGCTATTGTGAACAATGCTGCGATGAACATGGGTGTGCATTTGCCTATTTGTGTGACGGCTCTTATTTCTCTAGGATGTATTCCTAGGAGTGGGACTGCTGGATCATATGGTATTTCTAGCTTTCTAAGGAAGCACTGTATCGTTTTCCAAAATGGTTTTATCATTTTTTATTCCTACCAGTGGTGCATAGGAGTCCCAATGTCCCCGCAACCTCTCTAACATTTGTTATTTTCTGTTTTATTGATTCCTGCCAGTAAGGCCGGGGTGAGATGGTGTCTCATTGTGGTTTTGATTTGCATTTCTCCAATGGCTAGTGATCACAAGCATTTCTTCATGTGTCTGTTAGCCACTTGAAACTCTTCTTTGGTGAAGCATCTGTTCATTTCCTTTGTTCATTTTTTAATTGGATTATTTTCCTTTTTGTTGTAGAGGTGTTGGATTTTCCCGTAGATTTTAGAGATGAGACCTTTGTCTGATTTGTAATAGCCCAATTTTTCTTCCCAGGTTGACCAGTATTCTCCCACAGCAGCTAATGAAAAGTGTCGGAGCTTGCTCTTTCCCGCTCCTTCATGCACCCTGGGCCACACAGCCAGAGCAAGCTGGGATCGAGGGTAGACTTATTTGAAAGTCAGTTAGTGGAGGGCAGACCTATGTGAAAGTCGGTTGGTGATGGCCCTTTTCGTGGCTGCCTCTGGGATTGCCCCGTTGGTACTATGCAGATGCCATCTCAGACTCTGGAATGAGAAGGGCAAGTCTGGAAAGTGGAAATAAATGGTCTTGCCTAGCGCTCTCTAGGGGCTTCTACTGAAAGCTCTTCATGGTCAGAGCAAGTGTCCCGTTCTGCCTGCCTTAGAAAAACTCCAGATCCAAATTTGTTTGGCCAAGTGACATGGGGTTGTGGTGGCCAGGCTTTAGCAGGTTCAACGTGATTTTCCAAGGAAAGGTGTGCCGTGACCCACCTGCCCTGTTGGGAGGAAAGTTGGGACTGTCTGCTCCGGTGTGTGGTTTCACAGGACACCCTGGTTTCCACAGGTGGATGCCACAGGTTCTTCTGTTAACTGAACAGAGGACTACCTGCACTCCAGATGTGGGGGCTGCAATGCCACATTATTGTCACCTTGCACTCCAGCAAAAGCTTGCCAGAGAGGGAACAGACTCTGTAGAGCACAGCCTGAGCCCCCACTGCCCACCTGACAGCCGGAACTACCCACAGGACTGACAAGGGTCTTCTCCCCACTGCCACCAGCACGCAGGGTGTCCACTTTAGATAGCTTCCTACCCAGCCCCATCGTCTGTCCCAGCCACTGTTTGTCCCTCACACTTTCATTTGCTGCTGATATGTGGGGTTTTCTTGTCATTACTGATTCCTGCAAGCCACCTTCAATCCCTGCCGAAGAGGGGCAGTGGCGGTTCAGTGGGAGAATTCTCGCCTTCCACATGGGAGACCAGGGTTCAGTTCCTGGCCAGTGCACCTTATGCGCAGCCACCATTCCTTTATCAGTGGAGGCCTGTTTGCTGCTCTGATGCAGAACAGGTTTCAGCAGAGCTTCCAGACTAAGATAGACTAGGAAGAAAGGCCTGGTGATCTACTTCTGAGAATCAGCCCATGAAAACCCTGTGGATCACTGCGGTTGAATCCACATGTGATCATGGGGTTGGTGCGAGAACCAGGCAGCATTTTGTTCTGTTGTGCACGGGGGTCACCAGGAGTCAGGGGCCGACTTGACGGCAGCTAATAACAACAACAAAACAAACAAGCAAAGAAAATCAGTTAATCAGTTAATTTGGAAATAGATCAGTGCCCAAACCAAACCCAGTGCCATCGAGTCAATTCCGACTTATAGCAACCCTATAGGACAGAGCAGAACTGCCCCATAGAGTTTCCAAGGAGCACCTGGCAGATTCGGACTTTTGCAAGCTATTCTCCCTCTCTGAGTCTAGTTTTCTCATCTGTAAGTGGAGATAATAATCCTGCCTGTATCTAAATTTGCTGTGGTAAGGACTGGGTTAACATATGCACAGAGCTTACACTGTGTAAACGCTATGGAAGTGTTAGCTGCTAGCATATCATTGTTTTTCCTTCTTTCAGTTGCTGGCAAGTCACCTCTGACTCATGGCGACCCCCTGTGGTTAGAGTAGAACTGTGCTCGGTAGGGTTTTCAATGACTGACTTTTCAGAAGTAGATGTCCACGTGCTCTGGGTGGACTCCAGCCTGCAGCTTCTGTTAGCAGCCTCATGCGTTAACAATTTGCACCACTGGGGGACTCACTACTGCTATTGTTATCATTGTTACTATGATTTCCCAACATAGCCATTTTGTTCATAAAGACATCTGTAAGAGAACCGGAATCTATGATCTTCTTAGGCCTCGGGTTTATTATTTTGAGAAGATGCATCTAATTACATGCCTTGTTTTCCGAATGAGGGTGACAGTTAAACTTACAGGTTGGTACTGGTCTTTCGATGCCTGAATTCCGAGGAGGAGGCAGAGATCCAAGCACATCAGGGCATGCGTTCTCACCAGCTGCTGCCGGCTCAGTGGATATCTGGAAGGTCTTTTTATTTGACGTGGACAGTGGCCTGGTTTTTCTTTTTATCCAATGGGTGTATGAAGGATCAAGGAGCTTTGGTGGTGTAAAGGTTAAACTCTCAGCTGCTAACTGAAAGGTTGGTGGTTCGAACCCACCCAACAGCTCCACGGGAGAAAGACCTGGCGATCTGCTCCCATAAAGATTACAGCCTGGGAAACCTTATGGGGCAGTTCTACTCTGTCACATGGGGTCGCTATGAGTCAGAATGGACTTGACAGCACCTAACAATAACAGTAAACAAATGGAGGATCAAAGGGAAATTGTGAGCCTGGTTTGAGAGCTATTTAGGGTTTTTAAAATGCAGAGGTCCTGATTTTTGGTGGTGCCAGAGGTTTTTTTATAGTCGTTAAGTGCTATGGCCGCTAACCAAAAGGTTGGCAGTTCGAATCCACCAGGGCCTCCTTGGAAACTCTGTGGGGCAGTTCCACTCTGTCCTATAGGATTGTTATGAGTCAGAATCAACTCAAAGGCAGTGGGTTTGCTTTGGGTTTAGGTTACTCGAGGATGCACCACCGATGCCAGCAGCTTCCCTGGGCTGAGCCGAGCAGTAGGCTTTCCAGAAGGCAGGCTCACAGCGGAGAGGGGAAGACTGTCTAGCTTGCTCTGCACACACCTGGGGAGTCTGTCAGGCGTGTCTTAATTCCTGCCTCCTTCCTCCACCTTCAGCCCCTATTTCTCTCTCTCCCAAGGAGCTGGTATTTCTTTGTCTCACGTCAGCATTTAAGAATCAGCCACCTAATCTGATTGACTCACCAGATTGATTAATCTGTGCTACAATTCTGGTTAGGGAGACAAGGGCCTCCCTGCTTCCAGCTAACCTAAGAGCACTTTGTGGGCAGTGGTGAGCCAGTGGAACCCCTGAGTGGCACAGATGGTGAAGTCCTGGACTCCTAGCCGAAAGGTTGGCAGTTTGAACCCACCCAGAGAACCCTCGGAAGAAAGGTCTGGCAGTCTGCTGCCAAAAGGTCACAACCACGAAAACCCTATGGAGCGCAGTTCTACTCTGCAACTCTTGGGGCTTTGCCCTGAGTCGGAATTAACTCGACGGCAACTGACTTGGTTTTTTTTGGTTTGGTGTTTGGGTGGTAGAATTCTCGTTTTTCACCCAGGAGACCCGGGTTCAGTTCCCAGCCTGTCCACCTCATGGGCAGCCACCACCCGTCTGTCAGTGGAGGCTTGTGTGTTGCTTTGATGCTGAACAGGTTTCAGCGGAGCTTCCAGATTAAGATGGACTAGGAAGAAAGGCCTGGTGATTTACTTCTGAAAATCCGTTAATGAAAATCCCATAGGTCACAACGGTCTGATCTGAAACTGGCCATGGGGATGGTGCAGGACTGGGCAGCGTCTCATCCAGTTACGCGTGGGTCCTCGTGAGTCGGGGGTCAACTCAACGGCAGCTGACTAAGTAGCTGTGAGCACTTTAATGCCCACTTGGGCAGATAACAGTAGGGTGACCGCCCATCCTGGTATGCCAAGGACTAGAGGGGGATGAGGGGTTTTCAGCTTTAAAATTGGGATGGCCCAGATGGTCACCCCAGTGCCAGACACCACATTAGCAATCGTAACTGTGGGTGGGTGGAAAAGGAGCCCGTGACAGGCAGGCTGGGGAGGCACCTGGGGACAGATAAGGCCCGTAGCACTGCAGGCGTAACTAGGGTACGGCAGGTACTGCACCGGCCCTGGGCGTGTGGTGCCACCGAGCAGTTCCTATTAACCCGGTAAGGCCAGAGTGTATCTAAGGAAAATGGCGCCTATGGCAAGCACTGAAATCACACCCCTGTCCAAACATCTGGCACCCCTCTTTTAGGTAACTGTACCATGATAGCAGCTGAAAAATACCAGTCAAGCTTGGTAATCTTTTAATTAACACGTTACCGTGTTTGAGGGAGGACCTCTGTATTAACTGCCCAGTGGCGCCGTGCCCAGGGCCGTGGTAATACATCAGATACGCTGCCACTGAGACTGGCCCTGCTTAGGGAGGGACGAGGGGTTTCACTGTCATTAGAGAAGCCCACATGGCGAGGCACTCACGGAACGTTTGGGGACAGCTGGCTGCCATTTGCTCCGTCAGGTGAGTTTTCATGGGACGTCTTTCGTGCACCTGGTCCTGTGCCAGGGATGCTGCCTGTGGGGGGTGGGCGGGGAGGGCCAGGGGACGAGAGTCATCAGTGCAGAGGAGATACAAGGGGACAGTTATCTCCTCCGAACAGAAGGTCCTTGCCCTGAAGGAATGCCACCAACAGGTAACAATCAGTGAACAATTTGATACTAGCCAGGCAGGGCTGATTGTGTTGTGAGTGGAATTCAGAAAATAGACAGAAAAATGCTGAGCAGAGTCCTAGAAAGGGACCCAGAGGGGGACATAGGGGTAGATGGAAGGAAGTGTATTCAGGAAGGTGACATGGGACAAGTAAGGACATAGCAGTTGACCTGAAAGAGGATAGCATTTGAGGAAAGTAACTGGCTTGATTGGCATGTATTGGAAAGTAGAGGAGACAGGAGGGAGGGAGGGAGAGAAGGAAGGAGGAAGGAAGGAGAGAGGAAGGAAGGAAGGAGAGGAAGAAAGGAAGGGAGGGAGGGAGGGAAGAAGGAAGGAAGGAAAGAGGAAGAAAAGAAGGAAGGAGAGGAAGGAGGAAGGAAAGAAAGAAGAAGAGAGGAAGGAGGAAGAAAGGAAGGGAGGGAGGGAGGGAAGAAGGAAGGAAGGAAAAAAGGAAAGAAGGAAGAAGAGGAAAGAGGAAGGAAGGAGAGAGGAAGGAAGGGAGGGAGGGAGGGAAGAAGGAAGGAAGGAAGGAGAGGGAGAAAGGAAGGGGAGAGGAAGGAGGAAGGAAAGAAGGGAGGGAGGGAAGAAGGAAGGAAGGAGAGAGAGGAAGGAAGGAGAGAAGAAGGAAGAAAAGGAAGGAAGGAGACAGGAAGGAAGGGAGGGAGTGAGGGAGGAAAGAAAGAGGAAGGAAGCATACGACCAACCACTTAATGCTTGTTCTGTGTCTGGCATTGCTCTGTGTGGTTTACTTGTAACATCTCATTTAATTCCCACCGGCTCAGTGAGGCAGGTCCTGCTATCATCCTAGTACTGTAGATGAGGAAGGGGAGCCCCTGGGAGGCTAGGTAACTTGCCGTTGGTCACACAGCTTGGGGGCAGTGTGATTTGAACGTGAACTTGAATAACAGTCCATCAGCACCACTTAAGGAGAACTGCCTCTTATGAGGCTAACTTTGCCCAGGATTCCGGAAGGATCAGAGGGGACAGAAATTGAAGGTGAGAGACCCTCCAGGAGACTGCTGCAGGAATTTGGGTATGCAGTTCTGAGACCTGGGCAAGGTGATTTCAAAGGAGGAAATGCCATGCTGGGCCACAGTCTGAAGTTCAAGTCAGGGGTTGGGACGAGTCTGATTTCATCCTGGAGAACTGGGAAGAAGCTGAGACCAGCAATGGGATCCAAGTTTGGAGAATAGGAGATGCCTCTGCTCCCCTAACCCCATTTACATCTTGGGGCAGCTAACATGGACGCTCTGAGCCTCAGTCTCCTCATCTGCAAAATGGGAATAATTTTTACAGGCCATGGCTTGTAAGATTTTTGAGAGGATTAAATCTGATAATGCACATAAATTATTCAGAACCACACTAGAAATCAGCCTAGGCATTTAGTGAGTGTCAGCTATTACCAGTTTTTAAAAATCACCTTAAAAATGGATGATGTTGGAAAGATATTTCCTTCTCAAATATTCTCGTTTGATGAAGAAGGGATGGCCAAATTTGCATCTCCTGACTCTGTCACCTGGCTCTGCAATTCTGTCACACTGAACTTGAAATCCTGATGGGTAGTGGCTGGCTTCTCCTCTCACTCAATGGACATTGCTCCCGCCAAGGTGATGGTGGACGAAAGATAGCTGGCTGCTGACATCCCCTTAGCACCAGCTCCAAAAGTCAGAAAGAAGACAAGCCTTTTAACTTTTAGCAGAGGCCTTGGGCGTCGTGTCCTGGAAGGAAAGCAGTGTCCTCAGGTTATCAGCCCTGCCTTTGGTCCAGGTGGACCCTGCTCTCCAGCTCTTCTGTGCTCTGGACCATTCATCAAGAAGTTTCTGGAACTCCTGGACAGAAATGCCAGGCCTGGGCCCTGGTTTTTCCACATTATGAAAGATCTGTTCACTTTGCAAATAAGAAAATGACTTCAGTTCTTCATTTTCCCCTGGAACAGGCACAGGACGTGCTCCTTAATGAGAGAAAACCATCAGTGGCTCTTTAAGGCGAAAATCACACTAACAAGTTTTGTGAAGAAGACCCTGGATTCCACGGTTGTCAGTTATAATGTGTTCGGGTTTGGAATAGTAATGACGAAGTTGTTGATGACAATGAGGTAACAGCTGCCCCTTAGGGGTGCCCAGGATATTGATGTATATCACACGAAGATTCTGCAAGGTAGCTATCCTTATCCCTGTTTTCAAAATGGGGAAACCGAGGCTCAAAGAGACGAAATTAATTGCCCAAGCCATACAGTTAGTAGGTACACCAAACCCAACCCATTGCCACTGAGTTTATTTTGACTCATGGTGACCCTATAGGATAAAATAGAACTGCCCCACAGGGTTTCCAAGGCTGTAAGTCTTTATGTAAGCAGATTACCACATTTTTCTCCAGTGGAGCGGCTGGTGGGTTTGAACCACTGACCTTTCAGTTAGTAGCTGAGCGCTGTAACTACTGCACCACGGCTTCTTCAATTTGTAGGTAGTGGAGTCAAAATCTATACTGTCTATGGTTCCAAGGCTTCTTTCCATTACCCTTGACCATGCTATCTCAGAGAAACCTCATGTTGCTTAAAAATAGAGCCTTCAACTTATCAGACATTAAAAAAAAAAAAATTTTAATTTCCAGAATTGTTCAAAACAGAATTATTCAAAATCACAAGTCCCATGTATATTTAAATATTGCCTTTTAGGTCATAATCATTCGACCAGGAGGCCAGGAATAGATGGTAGCTTGGAAAAAATGACTCAGCCGTTCTCTCTCTCTGACCAGTTGCTGTTGAGTCCATGCTGACTCATGGTGACCCCGTGTATGTCAGAGTAGGACTGTGCTCCACAGGGTTTTCAGTGGCTGGTTTTTGGGGGAGTAGGGTGCCAGGCCCTTCTTCTGGGGTACCTGTGGGTAGGTTTGAACTGCCAACCTTTTGGTTAGCAGCTGAGTGCGTGAACCATTTGCCCCACCCAGGGACTTCTCTCTCTCTCTAACCTACCTTCTGTTCTCTTCCCTCCCAGTAGACGTGAACCTCTACAGGTGATCTCTTATGAGTGAGAGTTTGTGAGCTGCCGAAGGGGATTAAAGTTCGTGGATGTTCGCCCAGAAAAGAAAGGGCAGGGAGGTGCTGTGGGACACTTTCTGCAGAGATCCTAACTCATCAGAGCCATTAGGTCCAGGCCCCTAGGCCTTCTTTGAATGTTTCCTGTAAGCGCAGAAGCCTGCCAGGCCTCACGGGAGTCATCCGATGAAGAAGGCGGGCCCCTGACTCCAGATACTCACCCTAGTGAAGGTCACAGCAGGTCCCAGCTCTCCCATCTGCTTCCCTTGGAAGGAATAGCGGGCCCAGCAGGAGTGGCCCCCCTCATCTTCTGAGGCTGGGCAGATTCCCACTGCAGTAGGACCTTCTGCACAGCAGGCAGAGACCTGGTGGGCGGCAGGGGGAACAGTTTTAAAAAGACAAGGTATCCCACATGCCGCCTGCTGACGGTTGATAACCCCAGGCCCTCTCTAAGTTGAGCTTATAGCTTACACCTCCAATGAGCGGGTGTCCTTCGACTGTAGAGTTGTACCTGCAGATAGGATTGTGTGTGCTGAGGAAAGGGAACTCCAGCACCCACGGCCAACCCCTAGGAAAGTGCAGAGGAACGTGGGGAGGACTGTTGCTGGCTCTGCTAGGAGTTGTGTCACCCCAAAGGATACATTGATATCCTGACCCCCAGCACCTGTGAATGGACCTTGTTTGGAAGTAGGGTCCTTGAAGATGTTATCAGTTAGGTTAGCATGAGGTCATACTGCATTCAGGTGGGCCTCATCTTATATGGGAGCCCTGGTGGCACAGTGGTTAAGAACTCAGCTGCTAACCAAAAGGTCAGCAGTTTGAATCCACCAGCCACTCCTTGGAAACCCTGTGGCACAGTTCTACTCTGTTATCTAGGGTCGCTATGAGTCGGAATCAACACCGACAGGTTGATTTTGGTTTCTGGAATTCTATGTGGGTAGTGCTCTGTAAAGAGGGTTAAGAGACACAACCCAGAGGGAAGACAGCCATGTGAAGACTCAGATGGAAGACAGCTGTGTGAAGACCCAGAGGGGAGACACCATGTGAAGACAGAGCAGAGGATAGAGTTATGCACGAGAGGCCAAGGAACGCCAGGAACCACCAGAGGCCAGGACGAGGCAAAGGAGAGAGTGTGGCCCTGCCCACACCTTGGTTTCAGACTTCCGGTCTCCTGAACCGTGGGAGAATGAATTTCTGTGGCTTTAAGCCTCCCCCAAGACTTTGTCAGGGTGGTTCTAGGACACTCATAAAGGCTGGAGAGGTCACGGTCTTTGTACTTGGCTATGTTGTACGCTTCCGATTGCCAGTTCCCAGAGAGAGTGAGGCAACTGGGCTTTCAGGGAAGGACATGGGAGGAATTCAGGGAAGTTTGTAGGTGGGACTCAGAGGGAGGCAGTCATCTCCGGTCTGGTTTGCTTTCTCTCTGGCCTTGCTGGGTCCAGACCTCTGTTGGGTCACTGCCGATGGGGGAGTGTTCCTGGCTGGTTCTTTTGGCCTCATTGTTCCTCTCTGAAGCAAACCAGTGCTCTGGGGGCTGCCCATGGCCGCCCACATCAAACTCCATCTCCTGGCCCTGCCTCCTCCGGTCAGCTACTGTTTTTATTCCGCCTAGAAGGCCCTCTGGGGTGTTGGAAGTGGAGCAGCCCTGTCATTACTCAGTGACTTGCTCCACACCCTGTGATGGAGCCAAATCAGCCGTCTGCCCCACGTCCCCTGGACCCAGACTACACGTCTTTCCCGGTTTTCCTCAGGGACTGGGGTCTTCCCTGCACACGGATGCAGGCCTGCCTCACTGCTGGGAAGCCAGTTACCCTTTCGTTACTACATTTTTTCTCTGTGAATTTTGTTTTTGATGGCATGGGTTTTCAGTATTGGAATGCGTGCTTACTAATTGAGTGTGTTTTAGTTTTGGGTTGGTAATACAAATTTTGAGAAATGTGATCTGGTAATACAAGCCACCGATGAGGCGCGTGGCACTCTGGCGCCACCCATCTGTGGTGTGACAATAGACCCATAAGAAATAGAGAATTTACTGCCGGCGCCTTTCCATTGGGTTCCGTGGGGAACCTCTAGTCCTCCAATCTGACACAGGAAAGCCAAAACAAACCCATCAGGGCTCACCAGCTACCACACAGGAAACCTATAATTCTGCTTGCCAGCCTTATCTCACAGAAATAAGGGGGGAAAAAAGGCAAACGTTTACAAAAGTAACACACCCAGGAAACACCACCTCATGGAACATTCGACCCCCACAACAGTGAGGCTCCAACTCCAGTCAGCTGAGCTTAACGCATTTCAAAAGAGACCCACCTTGACACTAAACGCATTAGAACCGAAATAACGCCTTACCTCTGAGGTCCAGAGATATAAAAAGTGGCTGGCATACCGTTCATGCCAATGGTAATAAAAACGTTATCAGACAAGGGATGACAGAGGTATTACCAATTTGTTACCTCTTCCTGTATCTTGTCTTCAAATTAAAAAAAAAAAAAAAGTTGCCATTGCGTTAACTCCAACTCATGGCGACTCCATGTATGTCAGGGTAGAACTGTGCTCCGTAGGATTTTCAGTGGCTGCTTTCACAGAAATAGATTATCAGGGCTTTCTTCTGAGGTGCTGCTGGGTAGACTTGAACCTCCAATCTTTTGGTTAGCAGCTGACGGCGTTCACCGTGTTCACCACTCAGGGACATATCTTCTCTCCACCCTCCCCATTTTTTTTAACATTTGTATAGAGAGAGAAAAATGCATACTTTACAGAATGTGTTTGCTGTTCAGGCCCACACAGCATCTTCTAGAAAGAAGTGCAGAACCCAGAGAGTGAGGCGTCAAGGTAGCAGGCGTGTGGCTGGCTCAGGTGGGAAGGAGAGGCAGTGTGCTGAGAAGACCCAGGTCAGAGATGCTGGAGGAGTACCAAGGGTGTCACAGCAGGATGCCAGGGGCCCACCTGATCCTTTTAAGGCTGCGGTGGGGTAGGGAGTGATTTTAGAGGGAGGTAGGGTATGGGTGGTACCCCTTTCCTGTAACTCCAGCCTAGCACTGGAGAGGCCATTTGCCTGAAGCAAAAAGTACTAAATAAAGTTAACAAAAATGTTTTCCTCACAAATTCTGAATGGAGTTAAGTGTGAAAGAAGTAAGTGGGAAAGGCTGTAATTTAAAGGGGGCCTGTGGTGAAGAGGGAAACCCTGGTGGCCTAGTGGTTAAGAGCTATGGCTGCTAACCAAAACGTCAGCAGTTCGAATCCACCAGGCGCTCCTTGGCAACTCTATGGGGCAGTTCTACTCTGTCCTATAGGGTTGCTATGAGTCGGAATCAACCTGACGGCAGTGGGTGGTGGTGAAGAAGGCAGTCCCTGGGTTGTGCAAACAATTAACATACTGGACTGCTAACTGAAAGATTGTATGTTTGAGTCCACCCAGAGGTGCCCCGGAAGAAAGGTCTGGCAATCTATTTCAGAAAAATCAGCCACTGAAAACCGTACAGGGTGCAGTTATACTGTGATACGTGTGGGGCTGCCATGAGTCGGAGTCAATTCTGTGGCAACTGAGGAGTCCCTGGGTACTACTACAAATGGTTAATTCACTCAGCTGCTAACCAACAAATGGAGGTTGAACTCTACCCAGAGGCACCTTGGAAGAAAGGCCTGGCAGTCTACTTCTGAAAAATCAGTCACTGAAAACCCTATGGAGCACAGTGCTACTCTGACACACATGGAGTCGCCATGAGTCAGAACCGACCCGATGGCACCTGGTGTTGGTGGTGAAGAAGAACAGCCAGGCTCGGCTACATCGCTGTGACGGGGAGGTGGGCTCCCGCTGGCCCACGCGGATTATCAACACTCTCAAGTTCTGAAGCTAGTACCGGCTGTCAGCGACAGTTTTTGGAACATGTTAGAGCCCTTAGTGTTTTTCCTTTTAACATTATCATCATACCATGGCCATTGAGTTGATTCTGACTCACAGTGACCCTACAGGACAGAGTAGAACTGCCCCATAGGGTTTCCAAGGAGAGCTGGTGGATTTGAACCACTGACTTTTTTTTGGTTAGCAGTTGTAGCTCTTAACCACCGTGCCACCAGGGTTCAAAAAGTTGAATTTGAAAGGCAAACAATTCTGTGTTATCCAAGCACCCAGGTCTTCACTGGAAACAAAAGACACCCTGATCCCTCAAGCTGCTTAGTTTGATTTTATCAAGAACGTATACACAGAAAAATTTCCCCCTAGGCTGAGAACCTTGCTGAGAAATTTTAGCCAGGCATCTAATCAGCCTGAGAGAATTGTCAGCATCAGAAAATAAAACTTTGTACAAGAAAACGTCTCAATTGCAGTGACGGTGTCAGTTATTCACTCCTAATGTACGTGGATTTACCTCATCACCTCGTCCGTCTGGTTAGTGAATCCGACCAAGGCAAGACGCTCCCATTATTGCACAATCCTGGGCTAGGAGATGGTGTATCTTAGCCTTTGTTTTTGCTGGCACATCCGAGGCACATTAAAGTAATAAAATAGGCAGCAAGGCTCCTCGTCACCTCCACCGTGTTCCCGTAACCCCTCAGTTACAGCAGACAGAGACAGAAACATTTTTAGAGCAATTTAAGGTGAGGCAACACTGGATATGTAAATCCTGTTTTATGGGCAGTCGTGGCAGCCAGCTAATCCTTCTGACACGCCAAGCAGTCTTCAGTCCAGTCGCCATGCTGGCTTGGAACTCTTCAATTTTCAGGCCACATGGCAGGGGCGGGGGGGGTACAATAGCAGCTTTCATAGCTGTCTCTAAACTGTGGGTGCTGTGGCTGTACAGACCATGGTGCCACCTCCAGCCAGGTGTTTCGTTCCAGCTGCCCTTCCGGGAAGGAGTCTGTTAAGAAGCTTAAGTGTTTTACAAAGTCTGATGACAAAGGAAGTTGTTTTTTTTTTTTTTAATTTATTGCTCATACCCCCTTTAAAGAAGTAGCCAGCAGGAGTCAGGAAATGGTTAGAAGAACAATTTCCAGGGAAAGCACCGAGCCGATACCCACTCTGAGATTGTATGAGAGACAGAGCAAGGCAGAGAGCTCTGTGCACTGTGTTTTGTGCTGCGGCAGCAGCGGCAGGCTGCATACCTGAGGCTGGTTCCCAGACACAGAGCTCTTTGTCAAGGTGAGCTTTATCAGGAGGCCAGCCTCAGCCGGAGGAGAAGGTGCGGCACTCAGTGGGGATTTGCCACATTCAGAATGAGTTATAGCAGGATCCCAAAGGTTAGAGGGACAAGCTCGGGGAAAACCGAAAGCCAGCACAGCACTCTGCAGAACTTTAGACTTTACTGTGCCCTTAGTGTAGCTGCTATGAAAATGAGAGGTTTACAAGCTGCAGAGCAAGTTGGGACTGGCCGGAGTGTGTGGCTTTGTGTCCTCTGCTTTCCTCTCCCCCCTTTTCTTGGCCTGGCCTTGCCCAAACCTGCAGGAGTTGAGAAAGTCCTGTGATTGAAGATCGTTCCCAAGCAGCAAGACAAGGGGGTCTCGTATCATTCAGCTTTGCTCTTCTGCTCCAGAATGGGAGGGAGGAGGCCACAGGGCCTGTGTTTGACCTTCACTGAAATGTTCAGGACTCCTGAGTCTGGTTTCCAAATGGCTCAGCTTCATGGGCTGGAAGGTGATGAAACCCCAATGGCCTCTGTGGGGAGGATGGCGGTATTTCAGGGTCTTTTGCAGGGAAGTTGTTATGACTCCTTTGATGTGTGGGTCATATTGTCCACTTCCCCACTCCTCCAACCCTTAGCAACTTTACAGGCTCCAGCTTGGGTGGGGGGAGGTGGATTTCTCAGTCCCTTCGTTTTAGTAGCAGACAGGCAAATCAATGCCAGAGTGAGGGTGGGCTTGGTGGGAAACGTGGACAGAGAGTTTTTTAGCTGCCCTTGAATCGGCCCCAACTCATGGCGACCCCATGCACAACGGAACAAAACGCTACCCAGTCCTGAGCCATCCCCGTGATCAGTTGCAGATGGGACCGTTTCTATCCACAGGGTTTTCATTGGCTAATTTTAGGAAGTAGATCACTAGGTCTTTCTTTCTAGTCCCTCTTGGTCTGGAAGTTCTGCTGAAACCTGTTCAGCATCACAGCAACATACAAGTCTCCAATGACAGATAAGTGATGGCTACATGTGAGGCCAATGGTGAGGTGAGAATTCTACCACTGAATTCTTGGTCGATTGGTACCTGTCTTAGTTATCTAGTGCTGCTATAACAGAAATACCACAAGTGGATGACTTTAACAAGCAGAAATTTATTCTCTCACGGCCTAGTAGGTTACAAGTCCAAATTCAGGGCGCCAGCTCTCTGTTGGTTCTGGAGGAAGGTCATCAATCTTCCCCTGGAGTAGAAGCTTCTCAGCACAGGGGCCCGAGGTCCAAAAGATGCACTCCCCTCCTTGTTCTTCATTCTTGGTGGTATGCAGTCCCCCACCACTCTGCCCAGTTCTCTCTTCTGTATCTCAAAAGAGCTTGACTAGAGAAACAACCTAATCTTGTAGATTGTGTCCTGCCTCATTAACATCATAGAAGTTAGGATTTGCAACACATAAGGATAATCACATCAGATCACAAAATGGTGGACAACAGCACACTACTGGCAATCATGGCCTAGCCAAGTTGGCATGCATTCTGGGGAACACAGTTCAATCCGTAACAGCACCTCTTCATATGTTTTGTCTGCCCGTTATCTCCACTTTTGTGGAGCTGTATTTATCAGTTGGAAAGTCTTCAAATCCTCTTATCCGTGTATCATCCACTGGGGTTCACCAGTTCTGTCTTACACGTCAATAGTTAACACTGCTGCTCCTGGCTTTGCCTTTGCCATAGGTTGGCCCAATGCCAGGCTCCTCCGGCGTGGTCTCTGGCCACCAGCAGGACATCACCTTGTGGGAGTCTATTAAAATTCAGATTCCTGGACCCAATGCAAGAACCACGGAAGCTGATTGCATTTTTAAAAATATTTTGTTTACTTTCTTTTCTTTTGTATAACATACATGCAGCAAAGTGCTCAAACTTTAAGGGTTTGTTAATCAAATACACCTGTGTAACCAGCACTCGGATTACTATATAGAATGCACACGCCCTCCCCCCGCCAAGGCTCCCTCCTGCCCTTTCCACACAGTACTTGTCGTCCAGGGCAACCTCTTCCATCACCATAAGAAGTTTGCCTGTGTTTGAACTTCACCTACATTGAATTGTACAGGACTTTTGAGCTTTTTCTCCCCCCCAGCATTCTTGTTGTGTGCGGTCTAATCGATCTCCAACTCAGAGTGACCCAATTTGTCAGAGTAGAACTGCCCCATAGAGTTTTCTAGGCTGTGATCTTTATAGGAGCAGATCGCCAGGTCTTTCTCCCACGGAGTTTTGTGGCTTTAAACTGCTGACCTTTCAGTTAGCAGCTGACCCCTTACCCCTTGTTCCCCCAGGGCGCCGTCTTTCAGCATGACATGAGGAGGAATCCATACTCCTGCCTGTAGTAGCAGCTAATTATTTTCCGTTGTGGTATAGTATCCTGCTTTGTGAATATTTAACAACCTATTTATTCATCCTTCTCTTGATGGCAGTTTGGGTTGTTTCCAGGTTTTGGCTATTATAATAAAGCTGCTGTGAGCATGGGCATAAGTCTCTTTTGGTGGCCATAAGCACTCATTTCTGCTGGGATTGGAACTGCTGTGTCATAGGGTAAATGTGTCTTTAGCTTTGGTAGATAATTGCCAAATGGTTTTCAAAGTAGCTATACCAGTGTGCACTCTTGCCAGCAATGAATGGAAATTTCCACTGCTCCGCACGCTTGTCTGCTCTTGGTGTTGTCAGCCTTTTAGTTTAGCCATCTTAGTAGGTGTGCGGTGTTACCTCCTTGTAATTTTAATTGCATTGTTCTGCTGACTAATGATGTTAAGAAACCCTTCATGTGCTTATTGGCCACTTGGCTTTCCTCTTGCACGAAGAGGCTGATCAAGTTTCTTTAAAACTGGGTTGTGGGTTTTTTATGCTGTTACTTAGTGGGGACATCTCTGCGTCTAACAGCCTCTCCAGGTGACTCTGAAGAACACTCACGTCAGGACACTAGCGTCTGAAGCATCTCCTTAGGTTGTCCAATTTCCTTGAGCCATCTTTTTTCCTTTCTTCAGTTCCCAAATGGCAGCTCTCTTCCTGCCTTGTATGCTTCTGTTACTCAGGTTATAGGCAGAGGGCTGTCTGCTCAACTTTCTTTAATTATATGCTGCAGAAATGGACTTCAAGTATTAAATATGACTGTGTGTACCTTTTTATGTCATGAAGTCTGACTAGCATGTCCTGGCCATCTCCTTGCGTTTTTGGTGGCATTTTATTAGCACCATAACCTTGCTAGAGATTTGTGGAGCAGGGAAAGATAGGATGAGAAGCCAGTGTTTTGGAACTTCTGTTAGTTTTGATTTCACCACTCCTCTTGCCAGGAGTTGCGAAAAAACCAAAAACCAGACCCATTGCTGTGAGTCAATTCTGACTCATAGTGACCCTATCGGACAGAGTAGAACTTCCCCGTAGGGTTTCCAAGGAGCGCCTGGTGGATTCTAACTGCTGACCTTCGGGTTAGCAGCCAAATGCTTAACCACTGCACCACAGGGCTCCAGGAGTTACAAAACCAAGTGTATTCTTTTCCTAGAACTGCTGTAACAAAGTATCACAAATTGGGTGGCTGTAGCAACAGAAGCTTACTGTCTCACAGGTGTGGAGGCTAGGAGTCTGAAATCATGGGCTGCGTTGACTCCTGAGGGCTCTGAGGGAGAATCCGTTCCACACCTCTCTCTTAGCTTCTGGTGGCGGCTGGCAGTCCTTGGCTTCTAGATGCATCACTCTGTCCTCTACCTCCACCTTCACATGGCCGTCTTCCCTCCATTTTTTCTGTCTCTCTGTGTCCCTTCCCCTCTTCCATAAGGACACCACTCATGTTGGATTCAGATCCACCCACCCCACTCCGTATGACCCCTGTGAACTGTCTTCAAAGACTCTATTTCCAAACACAGTCAAATTCATAGGTACTGGAACTGAGAACTTCAGCTTACCTTTTGGTGGACACTATTCAGTGTGTAACAGCCTGCAAGCACCTTCTCCAGCCTCTGTCTTTCTCCCCTGATAGAAACTCCCAGGAAGGAGGAATTATGTTAGGATATTCCTATACCTGTGTTTGGGGTGGGGGGTGTGGATGTGACTTGCTCTGGCGCTTAAAGGAGGAGCCATTTCATATCCTTGCACCCTTGATGCCTACTGTGTGATAGCTTACCTTCTAGGCGCAGGTGTTCCCCGTCTCACCTCTCTGCCACCTCATGGACCAGAGAGGGATCTTAGAACGCAGGTGTCCCACCCTCTCATTCTGTAGGGAAGCTCAGTGGTGACTTAGACATGGGGGCTTGGTGTGAAAGCCTGCTGGCGTGTTTTTAACAAGACCATCCTGGAACGAGAGGCATGTTGCTTCTGGAGAGAATCAAGAGATGGAGGGAAAGAGCATTTCTTTTTTGGTCTTTGGTAAGCGAAAAGGAGTCCATTCTTGCCACTCAGAGGCCCAAGTACATGGCAGGAAGTGGTGAGGTGGTGGGAAAGGAAGAAAGAAAATGGTCAGTGCAGTGTGTGAGTAAGAGTGTGTGTGCGTGTGTGTATGTGAGTGTGTGTGTGTGAGACAGAATGTGTGTGTGTACCGCCCATCCTCTCCCCAGCATCACCTCAGCCCGTACCCACCCCCAACATTGCTGTGGGGTCAATTCCGACTCGCAGAGACCCTATAGGACAGAGTAGATCTGCCTCCATAGGGTTTCCAAGGCTCTCATCTTTACAGAAGAAGACTGCCACATCTTTCTCCCGCGGAGTGGCTGGTGGGCTCTAACTTCTGACCTTTCAGTTAGCAGCCAAGTGCTTAAGCACTGTGCCACCAGGGGTCCTTAAAGGCTGAGAAAACTAGCCTGAGACATATATTTACAGTATAACCACTAATAAAAATGTGTAATGATTTTGTGTGTATTGTAGAATATGTCATTTATAATTGTGAGACTTGTTCCAATAAAAATTTTTTTCAACTTGTAGGCTGGTTATGATGGTGAGAGTATCGGAAATTGCCCATTTTCTCAGCGTCTCTTTATGATTCTCTGGCTAAAGGGAGTTATATTTAATGTGACCACGGTGGACTTGAAAAGGTAAGACAAGGTTCCACATTAGTGAACTTGACTGTACCTAGTTCCCTGACACACCCCACATCCAGGCATGCACACACACGCACACACCCCTACACACATGCACACACATGTACACACACCGCACACCCACACATGCACACACATGTACACACACACATCTATACACCCCACATCCACACATGCACACACATCCACACACCACATGTCCACACACACAATCTACACACCCCACATCCACACATGCACGCACATACACACACGTCCACACGCACATACACATCTACACACCACACATCCACACACATGCACACACACATCTACACACCCCACATCCACACACATGTACACACACACCACACATTCACATCCACACAGATGCACATGCATGCACATATACCATATTCACACATCCCCACATATACACATCTGCACACCCCACGTGCATAGATGCATATGCATGCACACACAAGTGCACACACACATACACACACCATGCACACACTCATGCCCGTGCACACACAGGCTGTACCACGGCAGATGTCCATTCTTGGTCAGGAGCCTGAACTGAAACCCCCGTGTGGGCCCACAGCATCATTCCAGGGTGGGGTGAGATGTATTCTGGCAGGGGGAGGGCTGGGGGCATCACGCTCTCCCAGCTGCTGGGCAACTGTGGCCATCTTGGAAGCCTACCCGGGCGTCTCTCCCGGCTGAGAACTCTGGGGAGTGTATCCAGAGCAGGGGCCACTCGGGAGAATCCAGGCTGTAACTTTTTCACAAATGCCTCTGCTTTTGTTGCCAGTAAAACAGTTTGTAAACCCACCATCTGCTTTGAAGTTCTCAAGGTTATTTCTCTTAAATTGGGGAGGACATGGCTAAGCGTTGGGCCCCGTCTACAAACACTGCCGTTTACGCTACCCAGGAAGCCGGCTGACCTGCAGAACCTGGCGCCTGGAGCCAACCCTCCTTTCATGACTTTTGATGGCGAAGTCAAGACGGACGTAAATAAGATCGAGGAGTTTTTAGAGGAGAAGCTAGCTCCCCCGAGGTAGGCCTCCTAAAACTAGTGTTCACGACCTGCTCATCATTTTTTTCCCCCTTAAAAGACAATTCTAGAGCCTTTGACTTTGTGTGTTTCGCTTCCTGAGGCCCATGAGCTGACTTCCTTAGCCACACTGCTGATGGACCACAGAGAACACAGAGCAAGATTAGAACTCTCGGGTTCAGGTGGCCTGGAGTTCTTTGCTCTGCAGCTGTATTTGGCAATTAGAGCTTGAAGGCAGGAAGTGGCGAGGATGGGGCAGTGTTCTGCAGATTAACATTTCTTAGCTACGGTGGAGTCCCCGGGCGGTACAAATGGTTAACATGCTTGGCTGCTAACCAAAAGGTTTTAGGTTCGAGTCCACTCAAAGGCACCTCAGAAGAAAGGCCTGATGATCTACTTCTGAAAAATCAGCCACTGAAAAGCTGATAGAGCACAATTAGTCTAAAGGACTAATGGACCACACGAACCATGGCCTTCACTAGCCTGAGACCAGAAGAACTAGATGGTGCTCAGCTATCAGCACTGACTGCTCTGACCAGGACCACAATAGTATGTCACGGACAGAGCAGGAGAGAAATGTAGAACAAAATTCAAACTCATGAATGAGACCAGACTTACCAGTCTGATAGAGACTGGTGGGATCCCCAAGACTATGGCCCTTAGCCACCCTTCCAACTTGGAACTGAAATCACTCCCTGAGATCACGTTATAGCCATATAATAGAGAGGCCTACAAAATGAACAATAGTACCAGTGAGGAATGTACACCTCAGAGCAATCAACTATACGAGACCGAAACGGCAGCATTTGCCCAAAAGCAAAGTTCAGAAGGACCATAGGGGCTGGAAAGCTGGGTGAATGGACACAGGGAACCCAGGGAGGAAGGGGGTCAGTGCTGACACATTTAAGAGGTTTGCAACTCATGGTGACCCCATGCACAATAGGATTGGACCATTGTGTTCTGTAGTGTTTTCATTGGGTGATTTTCAGAAGCAGATCACCAGGCCTTTCTTCCTAGTCTGACTTAGTCTGGGAGCTCCGCTGAAACCTGTTCAGCATCCTAGCAACACACAGGCCCCCACTGGCAGATGGGTGGTGGCCGTGCATGAGGTACGCTGACCAGGAATCGAACCTGGGCCTCCCACATGAGATTTCTTCTCTCCATTGTATCATCACAACTCAAAGATTGCTGGTCTGTGATATTCCAAGTTTGAACTTTTCCAGGTACCCTAAGCTGGGGACCCAACACCCTGAATCTAACTCCGCAGGAAATGATGTGTTTGCTAAATTCTCTGCATTTATAAAAAACACCAAGAAGGATGCAAATGACAGTGAGTACCTCCCCATCAACCTGTTTTCTGTTTTCAAAAGGTATTTCCATTCGGCCTCTAGTGTGGCTTCTTTTAAGACATCAGAAATTCTGACTTACTTCACAGGGGTGGAGGGGTGTCTAGAATTCCTGGCTGGTGCACAAGGGGCCTCAAAGGGGAGAGTCCAGCCCTATCGTTTTTTCATGGATGCACACACTCAGTGCTTGGCTGCTGATCACAAGACTGGAGGTTTGAATCTGCCCAGAGGTGCCCCGGAAGAAAGGCCTGGCGATCTACTTCCAAAAAATCACCCACTGAAAACCCTACGGAGCACGGTTCTACTCTGTCACACGTGGGGTCACCATGAGTCAGAGTTGGCTGGGCCGCACCTGTGTTTTTTCTTTTTTAAGGAGAAGTATCTAGAAATAAGAAGAAAGCATTTCTAACCTTGGATCTGTACACAGCTTTCTACCGACTCAGTGCTTCTTTTAGAGGAGAACCCAGGGAACGATATTTTTAGGGGGAGGATGATCACCACCCAGGGGTTACAACCACACTCAGAATCCTTTTCAATGATGCTTCCGCCAGTGCCTACCTCACTTTAGAATTTCAGGAAATATTTCTGAATCAACAAACAGATTTTAGAAGTAGCAAGGCTGTGTAGACAGCAGAATTATTTTCTAATGAGGAGTGCGTCCTTTATTCGGGGCGTCTAAATCCACACCCGACCTCGCAGCCTGCCCGAGTCTGGATAAGAAAGGGAATCAGTGCCTTCCTCCGCGTCTCAGAGAATGTGACTCGGGCTTGCAGGGCATCGCTGAGTGATTTTTTGCTTTTCTGTTTTAGTTTATGAAAAAAACCTCCTAAGGGCCCTGAAGAAGCTGGACAGTTACCTAAATAGCCCTCTGCCTGATGAGATAGATGCCTACAGCACCGAGGACGTCCCTGTCTCTGGAAGGAAATTCCTGGACGGGGATGAGCTCACCCTAGCCGACTGCAACCTCTTACCCAAGCTCCACGTCATCAAGGTCGGCAGTCCCTCCTGCCTGAGCTGGGCGCATGCGTGAATGGGGCTTGGTCGCACCTGCCTTGCTGGGCGCATGCGTGAATGGGGCTTGGTCTCACCTGCCTGAGCTGGGCGCATGCGTGAATGGGGCTTGGTCGCACCCGCCTTGCTGGGCGCATGTGTGAATGGGGCTTGTCTGGCCTGCGTGTGTTGGGCGCATGCGTGAACGGGGTTTAGCCCTTCCTGCCTGTGCTGGGCGCGTGAGTGATTGGGGCATTGTATGAGTTTGTTTTGAGTTGTGTCTTGGCCATACGTTTAAACGGTCTACAATGTGGACTCTTGAATTAACCCCCCACTGGTTTTTAGCTGGCAGCCACACCACAGCCTGAGTTTCAGACGCGTAAAAGGAAGGGCTTCAGGTCTTTTCCAGAAGCTTCTGAGAACTTGGCCATGGTCCCTCCAGTCCTTCTGCCCTTCTTGCCAAGCCTCCACCCCCTACCCCAGCCTACAGCAAAGTTATGCAAAAGCAGCTTGAGGGACTGCATGGGTCACATGGGTTATTTGGTGCTTGAGGCTTGGAGAGGATGTATGAGATCTGGGAGATTTAAAATGTGAGCACGGTAAATCGTGGGCGATTTTTGGGATACATACAGCCCTTTCTAGAGATAACAGAGACATGACCTATCAGCTCTTAACATCATTTCTCCACAGCTAGGGAGCAGCTGACCGCTACCTGTTGGGCCTCTGCCAGACTAGGTGCTCAGTCTTTCCGGATATCAGACTTAAAGACGCCCTAGACCTGACACCTGTCTGTCAGCTTGTGCTACCGTCCAGCTTCAATATTGCTATGATGCTGGAAGCTATGCCACTGGTGTGGCAAATACCAGCAGGGTCACCTATGGTGGGCAAGTATTAGCGGAGCTTCCAGACAAAGATGAACTAGGAAGAAAAACCTGGCGATCTACTTATGAAAATTAGCTAATGAAAACCCTATGGGTCACAGAATATTGTCTGATATAGTGCTGGAAGATGAGTTCCTGAGGTTGGAAGGCACTCATAATACACAGTGGACACAGCAATGGACTCAAGCATGCCAACAATTGTGAAGATGATGCAAGACCAGGCAAATGTTTGGTTCTGTTATACGTGGGGTCACTGTGAGTTGGAGCCAACTTGGCGGCAACTAACAACAGATGAATGGTTCTCCAACGTTAGTAGGCATAAGAATTGTTTGGAGAGATTTTTAGAAACGGAACCTCCCCCCGATCCATCCCCTGGCCTACTAAATCAGAATTCTGGGGGTGCCCCTTGGATTTCAAGACAGATGGTTTCACACACTGACCTTTTAGTTGCTGCTGTCTCTCATCAGTGTTCCCAGCCTTTCTATCACCTAGAGATGTTAATGTTGCTATTGGGCACCGTCGAGTCGGTTCTGACTCTCAGCGACCCTTTGTACAACAGAACAAAATGCTGCCCAGTGCTTTGCCATCCTCATGATCATTGTTATGCTTCAGCCCATTGTTGTAGCCACTGTGTCAATCCATTTAATTGAGGGTTTTCCTCTTTTTTGCTGACCTTCTACTTTACCGAGCCTGATGTCCTTCTCCTGGGACTGGTCCCTCCTGACAGCACGTCCAAAGTATGTGAGACAAAGTCTCGCCATCCTTGCTTCTAAGGAGCATTCTGGCTGTACATCTTCTAAGACAGATTTGTTCATTCTTCTGGCGGTCCATGGTATATTTAGTACTCTTTACCAACACCATGATTCAAAGGTATCAATTCTTCAGTCTTACTTATTCATTGCGCAGCTTTCATATGCATAAGAGGTAATTGAAAATACCATGGCTTGGGTCAGGTGCACCTTAATCCTTAAAGTGACATCTTTGCTTTGCAACACTTACTAACTTGTCAATAAAAAACCAAAAACCAAACCCACTGCCGTCAAGTCGATTCCAACCCATAACGACCCTATAAGACAGAGTAGAACTGCCCATAGGGTTTCCAAGGAGCAGCTGCTGGATTCGAACTGCTGACTTTTGGTTAGCACCCAAACACTTAGCCACTACGCCACCAGGGCTCCAAACTTGTTAATAGTTGTTATTATTATCCTTCTTGCTATGTTCTTGGCCCTCAATAGCCCCAGGTACCCCAGAGCTTTGCTCTGGGCATCTTGATTATTAAAACCCCACCAGGTCCAGAGTTTGGTTCTCGGTATAAGTGTAGGGGAAGTGGGATGTAAAGATACAGGGAAATACAAGTCAAGGACACATTTCCCTGGCATTTAGGTTACCAACTAGGTTCACAGGATCTGTGGTGCTGATGCTCCCATGGGCTCCCTGTCATCCCTGGTAACCCTGCACCAACATTTGCATTTCTCTTCCTGCATTTTCCCTGCTCTTTTCTTCCCTTCCCATCACTTCCCCTTTTAGTTTCTTTCTTCTGTCTTCACTGTTGTGGAAGATGGGGCACCACATCTGGCTTGAGGGTCACCAGGGCTACCAACTTGAAATATAAGCCTTAAAGATGTTCCCTTCACTGAATTCTCCAGTACCCCGATATCTAACATTTAATGAAAGCATCTCAACCCCTCTTAACTTTGGGAGACATTTTCTAACAGGATATTCATGTTGTTGAGTTTTGATGTAATCATTTTTGTGGTCGTTTTTGTTGTCAGCTACCCCTGAGTCAGCCCCCAACTCATGGTGACTCCACGCACGATGGGATTGGACCTTTGGGATCCGTAGGGTTTTTATTGGCTGATATTTGGAGGTAGATCACGAGGACACTCTTCCTAGTCTGCCTTAGTCTGGAAGCTCCACTGAAACTTGTTCAGCATCATAGCAACACGCCAGCCCCCACTGACAGATGGGTGGTGGGTGTGCCTGAGGTGCACTGGCTGGGAATCGAACCCAGGTCTCCTGCATGGAAGTCAAGAATTCTACCACTGCACCACCACTGCCCCTTAGTCACTTTTATCGAATACTTTTTAGTCATTGCTATGCCTACAGTAACATCCTGGGTATTACCAAAGGTTAAACACTTGGCTACTAACCAAAAGGTTGATGGTTCTAATCCACCCAGAGGCACCTCAGAAGAAGGTCCTGGCTATTTGCTTCCAAAAGTTTACAACAATTGAAAACCCTATGGAACACAGCTGTACTCTGAAATACATGGGGTCTCTATGAGTTGGAATTGACTCGATGGCAACTTTTTTTTTTTTAGTTTATATGAATTTTTATTGTTTTTAACATTTAAATGATTCACAGACTTGATTCCTATAGGCTCTTTTTTTTTTTTTTAATTGTGCTTTAGGTGAAAGTTTACAGAGCAAATTAGTTTCTGATTCAAAAATTTATACACAAATTGTTTTCTGACATTGGTTACAACCCCCGCATTCCATTAGCACTTTCCTGCTTTACACCCGGGTTCCTGGTTTATTTGTCCAGTTCTCCGGTCTCTTCCTACTTGCTAGGCTTTGCTTTTGGGCAGATGTTGCCCATTTGGTTGCATATACTTGATTGAACTAAGAAGCCTGATTCTCACTTGTGTTATTGTTTGTTTTATAAACCCGTTTGATCTTTAACTGAAAGGTGAACTTCAAGATTGGCTTGGATTCTGAGTTAGCAGGGTGTCCAGGGGCCATAGTCTCAGGGTTTCCTCCAGGCTCTGTCAGACCAGTAAGTCTGGTCTTTTTTTGTGAACTTGAATTTTCTTCTATGTCTTTTTTTCAGCTCTTCCTGGGACTCTCTATTATGATCCCTGTCAAAGAGGTTGGTGGTGGTAGCCGGGCACCATCTAGTTCTTCTGAGCTCACAATGGTGGACGCTGTGGTTCATGTAGTCCATTAGTACTTTGGACTAGTATTTTCCTTGTGTCTTTGATTTTCTTCATTCTCCTTTGCTCTGGGCAGGATGGGACCAATAGATATATCTTATATGGCCACTTTTAAGACCCCAGATGCTACTCATTAAAGCAGGATGTGGAACATTTTCTTTATGAACTATATTATGCCAATTGACCTAGATATTTCCTGAGACCATGGTACCCAGCCCTCAGCCCCAGAAACTCAGTCCCTCAGGGTATTTGGATATGTCTAGGAAGCTTCTGTGACTGTGCCCCCTTTGTGCTCTATTATATGTGTGAATATACATGCTGTACATACATGTATGTATGTAAAAATACCCACAGTCTCACCTGTATATGTACATGGATGTACTCCTGTATGCCCTCCTTCCCCTATTCAGTTTACTTATCTGCCTGTATATCTGCATGGAAGTTATTATTTGTTTTTACTGTTGTCTTATGGTTGTATATACTATAGAATTTACTGTGGTTGCCTTTTTTTTTTTTTTTTTTGCTTTGTTCCTCCAAGTGTCTTCCTTTGCCTTGGTCCAGTTGTGTTCACTTCCCCTATATTGTGTGTTGTCTTTCCCTTCATCAAAGCCAACACTTGTCTACTACCTAGTTAGTGATTTCCCCTCCTTATCCCTTCCCTCGTGGTGGATCCCTTCCCTCCCTCATAACCATCGAAGATTGTTTCTGTGTGTAAACCTTTTCTTGAGTTTTTTTAATAGTGGTCTCATACAGTATTTTTCCTTTTGTGGAGTGCTCTGTATATGAGGTCAAGTCGGTTGATTGTGTCATTTAGATCTTCTGTATCTTTGTTGAGTTTCTTTCTAGTTGTTCTGTCCATCGTCAGAAGTGGTGTGTTAAAGTCTCCTACTATGATTGTAGAACTGTGTATTTCTCTTTTCATTTCTGGTAGGGTTTGTTTTATATATTTTGGAGCTCTGACGTTGGGTGCGTAGATATTATGGTTATGTTCTCTTGGTGGATTGACCCCTTAATCATTATGTAATGTTCTCCCTTGTCTGTTAGGATGGAGTTTGATTTAAAGTCTGTTTTATCAGAGATTAATATTGCCATGCCTGCTCTGTTTTGGTTACTGTTTGCTCAATTTTTTTTTTTTTTCCATCCGTTGGTTTTAACCTCTTTATGTCTTTGTGTCTAAGGTGTGTCTCTCTGTAGGCAATATATTGGGTTTGATATTGATGTGTCTTTTTTTTTTTAAATCCTTTCTGCCACTCTCTGCCTCTTGACTGTTGTATTTAACCCGTTTACATCCAGTGTGATTATCAATAGGTATGAATTTACTGCTGTCATGTTGTTACGCTTTTTTTGTGGTGTTGACAGTTTCTCTGTTCCACTCAATGTTCTGTGCTGAGTTCTTTTTGTTCATGGATTGTCTTTTTATTTCTTTTGTTTTTGTCAATTTTATGTTTACTGAGTCTTTTTGATTTTCTTCTTTGTTTTGGTAGGTAGGTTTGTTAATTTTCTTTGTGGTTACTGTGAGGTTTACCTTTATCATCCTATGTTTGAGACAGTCTGTGATGTTTAGATATTGCCTTGGCTTTCTCTCCACATGGGAGCTTTGTAACTACACCATTCATTGCCCCGTTCTGTTTTGAAGTTGTCGTCGATTTCAGATTGACATCTCTGGGCCCCTGGTTTTGGATCTGCAGCTTTATTCTGCTTTTGAGATTTCTCTACCTGGGTTGGTATCTTGGTGATGCCATCGTTTGACTTGCTCTCTTTTGTTTCTTTTATGACTAGTGTAGCATTGCAAAGTGCATGGAGATTGGCGAAGAGCAAGAGAAATATCCTGGCCGTTCAACATTAATTGCCACCTTTTTAGCTCCTATAAAAGAGACAATTTTAAATTTTAGTAGAGTGTTTAACTTCAGAGTAAGTTAAAGCTGTCCTTGACTCCAGTATAAGACTTAGCAGTAAAACCTTCAAAGCTGTTGAGCCAAACAGCTTAATTATCTTCCATGGAGTACTTCTGAAAGGAAATGGGAGCCAGCCTAAAGGAATTTATGGTAAAAGATGAGAGAGTAAAGCAATTTTTGCTTTATTGCTTCTCCTGAAACTCAGCAAAAACAATATGAAAAGTAGAGCAGAAGCTTGTCTTTCATAAAACTAGAAAGGGATGAATCACTAATTCAGAAACTGAGAAATTTCCTCCAGTGGGAGGGGCCCCAGAGCCACAACGTGCTTTTTCACATCCTTAGCAAGATTCAGATTTCACTAAAAGCAAATAGTACTGTTTTGAAACATCCAACCTCAAATTAGTGTTTGAAGACTAAGCACGAAGTGGGCTGTGGGAGAAGCAGAGAGCATCACTAGACAGAGCCTGAGAGAGGCAGCGTTGAAGGAGGAACCAGAAAGGGCAGCCATCCTTATAGCCTGGGACACATCCCTACTCCCAAGGAACAGTTGGAGGGGAGATAGAGTGGAGGAGAGAGGGGAAGTGACATTCTGCTTTGCAGCTGCTGTAAGCAGAGACATGAAACAAGCCCTGAGCCAGTTAGGACATGGACTATACATAGCCCTGGCTTCATTTGTCAGGATCGTGACCTTCTACCTGTTCTGTGAACCTTTGGGTGGAGGATGTTGGGAGCAGAGAAATGTTCTCCTGAGGGAGAGTACGGAGCAGTTCGATAAGAGGGTGTTTGAAGATAAATATTCAAATCGATGTGCCAAACCCTCCATGTCACTTTTTCAAAGCCCCCCGACACTGTTTTTAAGCAAATGCTAGGTCCAAAAAAAACCCAAAACCAACCCACTGCCATCAAGTCGATTCTGACTCATAGTGACCCTATCTGCCCTCTAGCCCTGGTGGCGCAGTGGTTAAGCACTTGGCTGTTAACCAAAACGTCAGCAGTTCACATCCACCAGCTGGTCCTTGGAAGCCCTGTGAAGCAGTTCTGCTCTGTCCTATAGGGTTGCTATGAGCCAGAATTGACTCAATAACAAATTGACTCACCAGTGGCAGGTTTGACGGTTACAGTCCTGGGGGGTGCAAATGGTTAATGCCCTGGTCTACTAACTGAAAGGCTGGAGGTTTGAGCTTACCCAGAGTTGCTGAGAAGAAAGGCCTGGCGATCTACTTCTGAAAAATCAGCCATTGAAAACCCTATGGAGCACAGTCCTATTCTGACACACATGGGTAGCTATGAGTGAGAATTAACTCAATGGGAACTGGTTTTGAATAACCAGAAAGAATCTGTATGGGACCTCTATGTAGACAGAGATGATGAAAAGTGGGGGGGAGAGGGGAGAGAAAAAGAAAAGAAATAAAAACCAAGAGGTAGATCAGAAATACATATCTGATAAAGAATTACTCCAGAAAAATTAAAGAACATTCTAGACCGATACTTCTCTACAGCCTCAAAAAAATGAAAGGGAACATAGGCCTTTTGAGAAAAAGCTCAAAGACACAGCATGTCAAAAATGACAGTATTGCAAAGGAGGTGAAGAAAGACTGGCAGAGCTAAAAAAAAAAAAAAGAAAAGAAAAAAGATCGTTGATGTTGTTAGTTGCTATTGAGTCAATTCTGACTCATGGTGGCCCCCTAAAAGATTAAACACAAATAAAATAATTGCAGAACTAAAATTAGAAGCAAAAGAACCATTGCAGGAATTATTAGGAGTTCAGAGGACAAGCCTGAGACAGTCATCCAAAATCAAACGGAGAAGAACAAAGAGATAAAAGTGATTAGAGAGATCGCAGAAGTATATAATGAGGGACAGGAGAATGAGAAAGGAAAGAGAAGGTTCAAGGAAAAAGTAAGGGGAAATTATCTGGAACTAAAGGACGGCCTGAAATGTCAGTGTAGATGGACGTACCATGTTTTATATACACACACACACATCAACCCAAAACCAAACCCATTGCTATCGAGTTGATTCTGACTCATAGTGACCCTATAGGACAGAGTAGAACTGCCCCATGCGGTTTCCAAGGAGCGCCTGGTGGATTCGAACTGCTGACCTTTTGGTTAGCAGACGTAGCTCTTAACCACTACACAACCAGGGTTTCCTATATGTGTGTGTGTGTGTATATATATATATATGAATATATGATTGTACTTTAGATGAAGGTTTACAGAGCAAATAAGTTTCTAATTAAACAATTAATACATATATTGTTTTGTGACATTGGTTGCCAACCCCACGATATATCAACACCCTCCCCTTCTCGAACTTAGGTTCCCCATTACCAGCTTTCCTGTCCCCTCCTGCCTTCTTGTCCTCACCCCTGGGCTGTTGTGCCCATTTAGTCTCATTTTGTTTTATGGGCCTGTCTAATCTTTGGCTGAAGGGTGAACCTCAGGAGTGACTTCAGTACTGAGTTAAAAGCATATCCAGGGGCCATAATTTTGGGGTTTCTCCAGTCTCTGTTAGACCTGTAAATCTGGTCATTTTTGTGAGTTAGAATTTTGTTCTACATTTTTCTCCAGTACTGTCCAGGACCCACTATTGTGATCCCTATCAGAGCATGGATATACCATGTTTAGGAAAATATTGCCCAGAATAATCCACATTAAAACATCTCTAAGAAATTACCGAATCTTGAAGTTAAAAAATAGCTTTTTAAAGCATCCAGGCAATAATAATAATGATGACAACAATAAATAACAAAGCCATGTACACAGGTAAAGAATTCAGACTGGCCTCATACATCTTCATGACCCCATGAAAAACCAGAAGACAGTGATTTATTATAGGAAAGCGTATGTCACCTAAGAATCTTAAATCCAGCCAAATTGTTGTTTTTACCTGGACTTCTGGTCCTAATGCAATAAGCACCCCCGAGTCATTTTTTATACGATGAAGTAAGAAAACAATAATCAAAATAAAGATCCTAGGAACAGAGAAGCTGTGTAGTATAAAACCACTGATCATAAACATGAACCAAAAACCAAACCAGTTGCCATAGAGTTGATTCCAACTCCTAGTGACCCCATGTATGTGAGTAGAGCTGTGTTCCGCAGGGTTTTCAATGGCTGATTTTTCAGAAGTAGATCTCCAGGCTTTTCTTCCAAGGCATCATCTGGGTGAACCAGAACCTCCAACCTTTCATTTAGCAGCCAAGCGTGGTGCCACCTAAGGTCTCCTGTGATGAACATAGAGCCCATCTAAATCTAATGCTAAGATTAAACAACAGTGGGAACTAGTTACTGAACCCCAATAGAAAATGTTAAATTGTGGATATTGTTACATAAATTGGAAAGGGGATAATGGAGAAGAGATAGGAAGACGGTAGATATACTAATTTCCTCCTTTGTCATAATCAGGAGTCAGTGGATACTGTCTAAAGTTGATAAAAATCAAGAAATAGAGAATTCCTACTACTTAAAGTTATAAGGAACCATTGGAAGAGTTAAAAACAGACCATAAACCTTCAGAATTACCAGAAAGGGAAATACGTACATGGACACACACACACACACACACACACACACACACACACGGATGATAGAAAACAAAGTAAATGTTAAATTCAAAGAACAATCTAAAAACAAGATGGCACCTATAAGAGGGCTACAATGAGCAAAGTTACTCAGCAAAGTTAAAATAGAAAGACGGCAGAGATAAATCAGGCAAATGCAAACCAAAGAAAAGCAGAGCTCTGAATGTCACCGTCAGGAAGGTTAATGTCAAGCAAAAGATGCTGAACAATTGAGAAGGATTTCTAAAAGTTGTATGGTCCTGTTTTGCGGCCACACCACGTCAATGACTCCCAGCCCTCCAAACCTGAGAAACAAGACCCAGAGGTCTTGTAATTTATGTTAAATCCCATGCTCACTTTGTCCAGGCATCCCAGGGACCATTGCCATGGGAAGAACAAAGAGAGTCCCCACTCAGATGGCTGCAGCGTTTGTACGACCCTCCTGGCAGAAGGAAGTAGACCTGACACTGTTGTGTTTCTCAGGGTGCTTGCTTTCAATCTCCCCAGCCTTGCCTCCACCATCTCTAAGAGGGTCGGGATTTGTGTCCCTTCTATTTATGAGTCTATTCCCCGCACAGAGTAGGTTCATAATTGGACGATCTGATTTAGAGTGGAAATCTGTAGGAATAATGCACAATGAAGAGTAGTTAGGAGGCCCTGGGTGGTGCAAACGGTTAAGCGCTTAGCTACTAACTGAAAGCTTGGCAGTTCGAATCCACCCGGAGTTACCTCAGAAGAAAAGGCCTGGTGATCTGCTTCTGAAAGATCACAACCATTGAAAACCCGATAGAGCACAGTTCTGCTCTGACACACATGGGGTCACTATGAATGAGTTGGGGTTGACTCAATGGAAACTTTTTGTTGTTGTCTGTTAGTTTGGTAGAGTGATTGGAATTTCATGAGGTTAGATTACAGCACATTTTGAAAGTAAGTGCCCCCCTCTCCCCGCCCAACCCCAGGCTGGCCCAGCAAGTCGGAAAAAGTGATGCTGGCGCAATCTAAACTGAAGATCCATGTTGAATCTTTATGCACCAAAATAACACAGCAGCAGAGCACACGGAGAGAACGCTGCAGGAAACACAAGGAGAGATCAACCAGCGCGCAGACCGAATTCATGCCAGTGTTTCTCAAAGACAGTCTGTGATAAACCAGAGGGCAGGATTGGTGGGCAGCTGTCATGTTGAACCCAGTACCTTTTTAACCTTTCTGGTTTCCAAGACACAGCTGTGTAACATCGGAGCTGGGATAACCCTGAGGACTGTAGGATGACATCACGGATCGAGAACGAGAACATACCACACACCTCAGAAGAACGGATCGTCTGATTTGGCTGCCTGCGTTAGTGGGTTTTCTCTTTCCTGATTATTTCCTCTTCATTTTCAGATCGTGGCCAAGAGATACAGAGATTTTGAATTCCCTCCTGAAATGAGTGGCCTCTGGAGATATTTGAACAATGCCTACGCCAGGGACGAGTTCGCAAACACGTGTCCAGCCGACCAGGAGATTGTACACGCATATTCAGATGTGGCAAAAAGAATGAAGTGAAGCTGGGCTGTTTCCCGCTGTTTCAGAGTCAAGTGAGCTAGGCTACAAAAAGTGTGGTCTGTAGGTTTTCTTCCAATGACCGCCCTTTGGAAAATAATGCTCACAGAGTGATCCGCCCAATGCCAAATGATACGTCGTCTTGTAATATCTTATCTGTGTATCTGAACACACCCACTATCTATCGCAATACACGCCCGGTTGTCCCGGTTATGGTAGCTTCTGTGTCTGACACCCATGGAATTTAACCTGTGACATCTAGGAAGTGTGTTTTTCAGTTTAAGTTTCAAAGCAAATTAAGTTTTGGTTCACCTCCTCCAATTAAAAAAAAAATTGCTCTGTCCCTGATAATTAGTTTTCATAATCATATATAGCTTGCTTTTCTCTTCTAAAATATAATTTTTTTCAAAATAAAAAAACTTAAGTGGTTTTGTAATTACAAAATTATACGTGCCTATTCTGAAATTTTGCGGAAACCCTGGTGACGTAATGGTTAAGTGCTACGGCTGCTAACCAAAGGGTCGGCAGTTTGAATACTGCCAGGTGCTCCTTGGAAACTCTGTGGGGCAGTTCTACTCTGTCCTATAGGGTCGCTATGAGTCGGAATCGACTTGACGGCACTGGGTTTAGTCTTTTTGGTTGGTATTCTGATATTTTAACACAACGTAGGAGAGTATAAAGAAGGAAGCGAAAGAAATCACCTAAAATTTCACTACATGAGATAATAACTGATAACTTTCTGGCAAGTGCCTTTCAAATCTTCAATCTCAATCTCTCACACACACACTCAGACCACACACACAATTTTGCATTGTGAGTGGGATCACGCTCCTTTATTTTGGAGGAGTGGTAAGGAGAACTCTTGGTGGTCATTCATGCTGTTGTTCTTAGTTGCTGTTGAGTTAGCTCCAATTCATGGCGACCTTATGTACAACAGAATGAAACATTGCCCCATCCTGTACCATCTTCATAATTATTACTATGTTTGAGTCCATTGTTTTGGCCACTATGTCAGTCCAACTCACCAGGGGTCTCCCTAACCTTCACCAGCCCTGTACTTTACCAACCATTCACGTTGTTGTTGTTAAAAAAATTGTTGTTAGGTGTCATCAAATCAGTTCCAACTCATAGCGACCCTATGTACAAGAGAACGAAACACTGCCCAGTCCTGGACCATCCTCACAATCATTGCTAAGTTTGAGCCTATTGTTGCTGCCACTGTGTCAATCCACCTCGTTGAGGGTCTTCCTCTTTTTGGTTGACCCTCTACTTTACCAAGCATGATGTCCTCTAGGGACTGGTCCCTCTTGATAACATGTCCAAAGTATGTGAGACAGAGTCTCACCATCCTTGCTTCTAAGTAGCATTCTGGTTGTACTTCTTCCAAGACAGATTTGTTCATTCTTCTGACAATATTCTTCGCCAACACCAATCACCAACCATCCATAGAGGACCTAAAACAGACAAGATTTGGCACCCAGAGCTAGAGAGGCTGTTGTGATCAGGCTTCCTGGAGGTGGAGGATTATAGAGTTTGCGGACCAGCAGGGCCCAGCTGGAACCAAAGCTGTGGACCCCGGCCCTGCATTGCTTCTGCCTCTGTGGTGCCTGCAGCCTTGGGTTCCAGGACAGGAAGCTGAGGAGCGTGGCATTGGGGTCTGTAGGTCCTTTCCTATGCTTTCCCTTGTTCCCTCCTCATGGAGACCATGCCGTCAGGAGGACCCTTTACGTAATCTGCAAGTTGAAGGATCTCCCTGCCTTGTGTTGAAATGTGAATCAGGCACACCTTGATTTCTTCTGATGGCTGCCCTCTAAGCCATCCTCCTCCGCCTGCAAAACAAACAAACAAAAGCTGTTGCTGGCGACCCCATGTGTTTCAGAGTACAACTGCACTCCACACAGCATGGCACTTATTCAAGGGATGATATGAGGTGGGGTTGCCTGGTCCTTATAGAGGCTTTGCCCTTTCTAATCTCACTTAGAGGTCAAGCAGGGAAAATCCAGGGAAATTAAAGTCATGTGAAGTTCTGGTAAAGGTCAAGTTAGGGAGGAAGTGGAAACTCTTGACTCAGAAGGGTTTCTGGTTTATCTGTGGCTTTTCCTCCACCATCCCTATAACCAACTTCTTGTCAACAGCTCTGTGTGTGGGCTGGGTTGCTGGGTTTCAACCCAAGGCTCGGAAGACCAGCGAGAGGCTGCTTAGATAGCCTTCAAGAGCTGAGCCATCTGAGCATTATCCATCAGGTGGAGTTCCTTTGACATACATCCTACAGGAAACCCTTCTTGCAGAGTTGGGTGAGCATGTGGTTGATGCCAAAATGCTCATTTCTCATTTACACATCAACTCTGTGTGTGACTCACTTGGAAGAAAGTAAAATGCATTAATAATAGCCATCCCGAGATTTGGTAACAAACGTCTAGTAAGAGAAAACAGAGTCCGTAATATAGTGGCTACTTGCGTTCCCAGCTTAACGGATGCCGTGGTCTCATCCAGGGCAGCAGGTCCCATAGTCAGCTTTGTTAATTGTGTGCTTTTGGAAGTCAAATCAAACACATGCCCCGGTGATCATGTTGTTCCACATCGTCTTAGGAGTCAGACTTTTACACCCGATGTTGCAATGTTCCACTTCAACGTGGCAAATGAGTAGACTACCAGATGTCACTAGGGCTAACTTTGTAGTTTTAAATGCTAAAATGATCTACATGAACCGTGTACCTTAAAAATTAAAGACATTATTAAAATAATTCAATGCAATGGATTTTGTTTTGTTTTGGGGCATTGGCACTGGAAGTCTGCACGTATGTGGGTATATGGGGGGGGCGAGGAATATTCCAGGTTGTTCTGTGGGCTTGAAACCTTTATTACAGCGTGATTTCTAAAATACAATGCTTTCCCCCTTCAAAGCATATCTTGCAGGGTGCAAATAGCGTCTAGTAGTGAAAGGGCCTCTCTCCTGAGGTTGATGGAGTGACAGGGTCTTTGGAGAAGATTCCAGTTTCACTTCCAGTTGCCCAAGAGGCTGACAACTAGAAAAAAAAAAAAAATCAGCTTTACTTCTGAACATAGAATCTCCAAAAGTGGACTAGAGAGGAACACGAGAGCATCACAAGGTTATAGTTTCTGGGTGCCACCCAGCAAACAAGGACGAAATGATAAAATTTAGCCTCAGGAAGGACTTTTAGGGACCAGGGGTCTCAATAGGTAATAGCCAGTCTACAGGTCAGTCGCTACCAGGAACTGACGTATTCCCAAGCCCTTAACCCCACTTCCCACACACACTCACACAAACATACACAAATATACATACAGTCACACAGAGATACACTCACACGTGTATACAAAACACACGCATACACATTCACACACACACACACATTCATACACACCCCTACATACACAAACACACATGCACACATGCTCACACATGCACTTATACACATACGCTCATGCAGATACACATTCACACATGTACACACAAATACATTCACATACAAACACACACACACACCCTCACACACATATACAAGCATACACACATACAGGGGTGTTTGTCCACATTATGCAATGAGCTCTCCTTTGGGACGATGGCTTAATTCTGAATTCTTCTCTTCGGTGAGTTTCCCTTCAGCCACTGTGTCAATCCATGTCTCCTCTCCAGGAGGTCTTGAAAGAAAGAGTCTCCTCTCTCTGAAACATCTTTGGGTGGCCCTGTCTGGTGGCCCTGGATGGCTTAGATCACCTATCAAAGTCCCTCGAAATTCACTGATAATACTTTTCTCTGAAAGAGGTTCTGTCTGGAATTCCTGAGAAGCCAGAAGGTCCATTTCCATTTTTTAAGAGAAGAACCATTAGAAGTGCAGTGGCCCTCATGGGGAAATTTGATGTTACCTTCTGGGGATCCACGACCTTAGCAACGCCGGGTCCTTTGGGATGTGGAAGACCACCAGAGAAGTCCTTGTGTCATTTACCTGGTGGTTTGGGGCTGGATAGCACAGTAGTGATTTGACACCTCATATACATTTTGGTTACTCTCTGAGATCACAAGGAGCCTTCCAGTTAGCTGGGTGAAGGCTGGCCAGCCCTGGCTCTCTCCCATACGGTACAGTCAGTAGAGGAAGTTTGGGTCTAGAACTCAGAGCCTGGTGAACGATTAATGCCCGGGGCTAAGTTTTCCTGGAACATTGTAATGTCAGGAGAATCGAGGTTCCCACCTACCAAGCACTCGCTCCCTTCTCTTTAGTCGGAAACCTACTGGGCTAGCATTTTGCAGGGTGTGTGTGTACAGAAGCTCCCCCAAAGTGTGAACTCCAGATCCCCATCTTCCTAAGGGGGATGGAGAGGGACGTTGAAGTGGATGAGAACTGAGGAAAGGGGGAGGGTTTAGGATGGGTTGGAGCAGCAAGATTACTCAACACCTGGATTTTTAATCAAGGGATCTTACTAAAGAACAGCCTATCCTTTGTCAGACAGAAAAGAAAAATGCAAAACAGAAGCCAGTAATCAATCAAACAAACAAAACAACAAAAACAAACCCATTGCTGTCAAATCGATTCTGCCTCATAGCAACTCTATAGGACAGGGTAGAACTGCCCCATAGGGCTTCCAAGGTTGTAATCTTTACACAAGCAGACTGCCACATCTTTCTTCCATGGAGCAGTTGGTGGGTTCAAACTAGTAACCTTATGGTTTGCAGTGATCGCTTTAACCACAGCGCCACCAGGGCTCTTTAGAAGCCAGTGGAGATCTAATAAACACAACAATCAGTAGGGTACTTTTGATTGGAGGGACTCTGGAAGACATGGCCCCCTGACTCTTTGTTAGCCCGGAAATGAAACCATTCCCAAAGCCAACTCTTCAGACAAAGATTAGACTGGACTGTAAGACATAAAATGATACTCGTGAAGAGAGCGCTTCTTAGCTCAAGTAGATAAAAAAAACATGAGACTAAATGGGCAGCTCCTGTCCAGAGGCAAGTGGAAAGGGCAAAAAGGGACAGGAGCTAGTTGAATGGACGTGGGAAATCCAGGATGGAATGGAGGAGTGTGCTGTCACGTTATAGGGAGAGCAATTAGGGTCACAAAACAATGTGTGTATAAATCTTCGTATGAGAAACTAACTTGAACTGTAAACTATCACTTAAAGCACAATTAAAAAAATAAAAAATAGGGTACTTTCAGGAAGATGTGTGCACACTCACTGTTTTAAGCCTGTAGAGAGAGTGTATGCTGGTCTCTTTGGCAGCGTTTCCAGCCTACCCAGAAGTCAATGCAGAAAACTTGGGGTTCATTTGTGGTAAATTACCACAAGCTGCAAGACCACAGTGTTTTTACTGTTTCTGATGAACTCTTAAGATAATAAAAATCAGTTGCCTTTGAGTTGATCCCAACTCATGGCAATTCCACGTGTCTCAGAGTAGCACTGTGCTCCATAGGATTTTCAACCGCTGATTTTTCAGATCACCAGGCCTTTCTTCTGAGGTACCTTTCAGCTGGCAGCCAAGCCCCTTAATTGTTTGCATCACCTAGGAACTCCCTTAAGATAATAGAAAGGGTTCTTTAGGGACAAAGCATTTCCCCGTCAGAGGTGGCTCAATTTACTGTGGGCGAGGTAAGTGTTGGTCGGTATGGACGATGAGGCTACCAAACAGTTGGAGATGTTTCTTTAAAACCAATCCACCCCTCAGTTTTTCATCTCCCATTAGTGCAGACAGCTCTGCTGTCTGCCAAGGGCTGGCTCCCTTCTTTCTGCCCGGGACTCTGTGTACAGCTTTGAGCAAGTCACTAAATTTTGCTGAATCTCAGTTTCCACGTCTGTAAAATAGGCAAATAAAAACTTCTCCTACCTAATTCTTGGAACTGTTATGAGGATGTACACAAAAGTCCACAGAAGTATGAAAACTTAGTAAATAAAAGCAGAGAATGAGGTTTTCTTCCTGGTTATTGGGTTGGTTTTTGTACGCAATAAATAGTTTCCATTGGAAACAATGGATGCCAAATGCAGAGCCATCAACGGGAGGAGAATCTGCAGGGAACACGGTTGTCAAGGCTGAAGAACCAGGCCTTGCGAGGCAGAGCCACCTGGTGGGCAGGGAGCTAGCCAGGGAGTCCAGTTGCTCCTGGCTGTGAGGCCTTGGACGGGCCACATTAGCTGCCTATGAATTTTTCTCCCCAAGGCTAAGAAGAATCATGCCTGAGTTCATGAAACTGAAGTGGAAATGGAAGTGAAATTATTTTGACCTTGTTTAAAATATAGTGCTTTGTAGTTTCGAGTTGTGCTCTGACTCATGGAGACCTCATTATAACAGAATGAAATGTTGCCCAGTCCTGCACCATCCTCGTGATCGCTGGTATGCTGAGCCCATTGTTGCGGCTGTTGTACCAATCCACCTCATTTTGTTGGGCCTCTGCTTTACCAACAATGATGTCCTTTTTAGCCATTGATTTTTCTTGATGATGAGTCCAAAGTAACAAGTCAAAGTCTTACCATCCTCACTTCTAGGGAACTTTCTGGTTGGTTTTGCTTATCCTATTGTCAGTCCATGGTATATCGAATATCCTTTGCCAACACCACTGTTCAAGCGCATCTATTCTTCTGTCTCCCTTGTTCATTGTCCAGCTTTCATATGCATATGGGGTGATTGAAAAGACCATGACTTGGGTCAGGCACACCTTAGATATCAAAGAGAAATCTTTGCTTTTTAAAACTTTAAAGAGATCTTTTGTAGCAGATTTGCCCAATGCAATACATTGTTTAAGTTCTTGACTGCTGCTTCCATGGGTGTTGATTATGGAACCAATTAGGATGAAATCACTGAAAACTTGGATTTCTTCTCCATTTATCATGATGTCGTTTATCGGTCCAGTTGTGAGGATTTTTGTTTTCTTCCTGTTCAGGTGTAATCCTTGCTGAGGGATGTAATGTCTGACCTTCATCAGGAAGTGCTAATGGGTTCTATACTACTTCAAAATGTTTTTGATGTTAACTGCCTAGCTCTGTCCCAGCTGGCCTGTGTCCCTGATTTGTCCAGCTGGCCTGTATCCCTGATAAACATCCTAAAGAAGACCCTTTGAGGTCTTAAAAGCTACTAGGCAGCCATCTAAGATTCATCAATTGGTCTCAGCCTGCCTGGAGCAAAGGAGAATGAAGAGCACCAAAGACATGTGGTAAAGATGAACCCAAGAGACAGAAAGGGCCACATAAACCAGAGACTCCATCAGCCTGAGACCAAAAGAACTAGATGGTGCCTGGCTACCACCCATGACTGCCTTGATAGGGAACACAACAGAGAATCCCTGATGGAGCAGGAGGACAATGGGATGCAGATCTCAAGTTCTTGTAGAAAGATCAGGCTTAATGGTCTGACTGAGAATGAAGAGACTCTGACAGTCATGGTCCCCAGACCCTTTGTTATCCCAAGATTGGAAACATTCCTGAAACCAACTCTACTGACAGGGATTGGCCTGGACTATAAGATAGACAATGATGCTGGTGAGGAGTGAGCTTCTTGGCTCAAGTGGACACATGAGTCTATGTGGGTAACTCCTGTCTGGTGGGGAGATGAAAGGAAGAGGTAGACGGGAGCTGGCTGAATGGACACAGGGCATACAGGGTGAAAGGAGGAATGTGCTGTCTAATTAGGAGAAGAACAGCTGGGAGTGCATAGCAAGGTGTGTATAACCTTTTGTATGGGAGGCTGACTTGATTTGTAAACTTTACCTAAAGCACAATAAATAAAGAAAACTGAGAGAAAAAAAAAAGAAGAAGACCCCTTGAACTGGGAGCCTGGGAGGAGACCCCTCTGGGTCGAGGTCAGTTCTGAAGCCGTAACTGGGCACATGGCACCCACTCCCAGTATGACTCATTTACTCTAGTCTAGAATGCATACAAGAGCCTTGCAAGGCATAAAACATATTTCTGTCTTCCTGGTTTTGGCTGTTCCCCGCTTCGTCATCTAGATTGTGGGCTACTATTAAAAATGGGCACAAATCTTTAGAAAAATCAATCACTACACAGCAGCCAAGACTACACAAGATAACTTGTAGGAAACCACTCTGAAAACTGAGAGGTAAAACACAAATATTAACTATGTTGATGGTTATCTGCCTAGCCACTAACTTTCTGAATTACTTCAATTTAGCCCCGGAGGTGAGACAAGCAGTGTCTAAGAGACCATCTCTAAAACTAGAGAACAACAGCCCTGCTTTTAATTTGCTCACAGCTGAGAAATACACCATAGTCACCTCCTCGGAGTGACTCTTGCAAGGATGTGCTTTTCAAAAAGTATGTGTCATGGGGTCTAGGCCCTGAAGGATGCTAACTGTATTTATGAAGTCAGGCTTCTCAATGGCCAACATCCCAAGGATGGCTAAGGCTTCATCTCAGCAGCTGGCAGGGCGGAAGGCAGGCAGCAGCTGAGATCCTAGCAATTCTGACTCAACCCAAGAGTGAAGAAGGGGTCTCGTGTGAAACAAATTGGTGCCAGAGTCAATCATCCCAAGGTCCTCATTTACACATTTTAAAAAACATTTGCAGTTGAGTTGACCCCAACTCATGATGACCCCATGTGTGTCAGACTGAAATTGTGCTCCACAGGGTTTTCGATGGCTGATTTTTCAGAAGAACATCAGACCTTTCTTCCGAGATGTCTCTGGGTGGACTCAAACCTCCAACGTCTGGGTTAGCAGTGGAGCACATTAGTTGTTTGTGCCACCCAGGGACTCTCCTCCAACGTCTGGGTTAGCAGTGGAGCACATTAGTTGTTTGTGCCATCCAGGGACTCTCATTTGCACATTACCTTCTACTAAAGATACCTATGGGGAACATGGCATTTCATCAATCTTTCTGTAGGTCAATATTCCATATTAGCCCTTCCCTTTGCAGATATGAAAAATAATCCTGGTAATTCTCCCCCCTTGAAGAAGCTCAAGGACTGACACTTCTTCACATAGTCAGGTGTGAAGATCTTATGTTGAGGGAGAAAGAAACCCTACTTGGTGAAGAACCAAACCACACCCACCCACCTGGGAAGGTATATTGAGCACCCTGGAGCAGAGGGTGGGGCTGGGCACCCAGGAATGAGTGGGTAGCTTCATAGCTTCTATATGAAGACGAACACAGCATCAGGACTCATTAACAACTTATGACATGCAGATGACACAACCTCGGCTTGCTGAAAGTGAAGATGACTTGAAGACTCACTAATGAAGGTCACAGACTACAGCCTTCAGTGTGGATTACGTCTGAATGTGAAGAAAACGAAAATCCTCACAACTGGACTGACAAAGAACGTCATAATAAATGGAGAAAAAATTGAAGTCATCAACGATTTCATTCTACTTGGATCAACAGTCACCTGATATGCATGCAAAAGCTGGACAATGAAAAAGGAAGACAGAAGAATGAACGTAAATTGTGGTGTTGGTAAAGTACATTGAATATACCATGGACTGCCAGAAGAACAAACACATCAGTCTTAGAAGAAACACAGTCAGAATACTCCGTGGAAGTGAGGGTGGGACTTACTTTGGGGAAGTCATCAGAAAAGATCAGTTGCTAGAAAAAGACATCAGGTTTGATAAAATAGAGGGTCATGGAGAACAAGGGAAACCTTCAATGAGGTGGACATACTAAAAAAAAAAAAAGATCATGAACATTGCACAGGACCAGGCGACATTTTGTTTTTTCGTACATGAGGTCTTTTCTGAGCCATCCCTATGGCGACTAACAACAGGGCAGAGGAATGACCAGTTGGCTGTAGAGACCTGGTCACCCTCTTACATCAAATGCTGGCCACTGAGCCAACACTCAGCATGGTTACTACTCTTGCTTTCTAAGTAAAGCCAGGTGCCTTTGGGGTCTGGGGCCCGGAGAGGGCAAACCAACTCACTTCAGACTCTCTTCCTTACCAGAATCTGGTCTGGTTTTCTTAGGGCTGGATCCCCCCACCCCTAGGTTCCTGAGTCTCCAGTGCTGCCTGGCCTTGGTTTGCTTCTCTTTTTGCCCTTTTCTGGGGCCCAGCACTACATGGGGGCTAAACTCTTGGGAGTCCAAAATTTGAAGAGTATTCATTGTTCTAGTCGGTCCCTTTATTGCTTAAAATTTCATAAAGATTACAGCATAGTAGATGAAACAAGGCAGGGTATTTCATTTATGCATTAAGAAATTTTTTTCCTTTCCTTTTTTTATGGTTGTAAAAATGTATATAACAAAGCATTTGTCAATTGGTTGTACTTCACGTATATGATTTAGTGACACCAATTACATTAACCAAGTTGTGCAGCCATCACTAACATCCACCGCCAAATTTCCCATCACCATAAACAGAGAATCAATGCTTCCTGAACACTGATTCTTCTTTTCTCTTCCTCCCACCCTTGGTAACCACTAACAGGCTTTGGTCTCTAAACATTAAGCATAGGTAATTGTTTTATATAGGTGAGATCATACAGTATTTTATACAGGAGAGATCATACAGCATTTGCCCTTTTATGACTGACTTATTTCACTCAGCACAATATTGAAGTTGTCAAGGATTGCATTTTACTTGGATCCACGATCAATACCCGTGGAAGCAGCAGTCGAGAACTCAAATGATATATTGCTTTGGGCAAATCTGCTGCCAAAGACTTCTTTAAAGTGTTAAAAAGCAAAGATGTCACTTTGAGGACTAAGGTGCGCCTGACCCCCCCAAAAAGAAAAAAAGCCGTGGTATTTTCAGTCGCCTCATATGCATGTGAAGGCTGGACAATGAATAAGAAGATCAAAGAAGAATTGATGCCTTTGAATTACAGTGTTGGTGATGGTGATGAATACTGAGTATACCATGGATAAATGAATGAACAGAAGAATGAACAAATCTGTCTTGGAAGAAGTACAGCCCTCCTTAGAAGAGAGGATGGCGAGACTTCATCTCACATACTTTGGACATGTTATTTTGGACATATTATCAGGAGGGACCAGTCCCTGGAGAAGGTCTTGCTTGGTAAAGTACAGGGCTAGCGAAAAAGAGGAAGCCTCTAGACTAGATGGATTGACATAGTGGTTCCAACGATGAGCTCAAACATAGAATGATTGTGAAGATGGTGCAGGACCGGACATTGTTTTGTTCTGTTGTACATAGGGTTGCTATGAGTTGGAACTGACTCGATGGCATCTAACGACAACAACAACGTTTTCAAGGTTCATCCATGTTGTAGCATGTATCAGGACTTCATTTCTCTTATGGCTGAATAATATACCATTATATGGATATACCATATTTTGTTAATCTATTCTTCTGTTGGTGGACATTTAGGTTGTTTCCACCTTTTGGGTATTGTGAATAGTGCTGCAATGAACATTGGTGTACAAGTGTCTGTTTCCCGTCATGGGAATTTTAGAGTCTTTGAACTTAGGTAAATTTAGAGCTAAAAGTGACATTGGCAATTATACAAGGCAAATTTCAGATGAGAAAGCTCAGAGACCTTAAGTTACTTGCTCCTGGCAGCTTGGCCACCTCTGGGAGAGCTGGGACTAGTATCCAAACCTTCTGATTCATAGATGAAGGATCATTTATCCAAGACAGTAGTCTCAAAGTGTGGTCCTTGGACCAGCAGCATCAGCACCATCCAAAAACTTGTTAGAAATGTAAATTCTTGGGCTCCGCAGCAGGCTCGATGAATGGAGACCCTGAAGAAGGGGCCCCACAATCTGTGTTTGAACAAGCCCTCTAGTGAAGCTGAGGTTGTTAAAGTTTGAGAAGCACTGTCTGTGAGATGCCAATCAAGCCCTTTTGGAGAACATTGAATGCTTCTCATCACTGGTGGAAAAGTTGTGTGCTGAACAATGACTTTTATCACTCCTTTCTTCTTTTATTCACTCATACATTCATTTCCTGGGTGCCTGCCCCATATTAGGTACCAGCTGGATGGGAAGGACATATTAAATCTAGAACCTTCCCTCAAGGAGCTGTCAGGGAGCCACGACACAGAGGAGACTTTTACATTGAGATGGAAGGCAGAATATGCTCAGACCCTCCAATGATGCAGACAGCAGGGCAGGTGAGTTCAGGAGTGCTTTGAGCTGCAGCAGAGAGGCTGGGAGGGTCAATGCAGGGCGTGTCTAAGGAGTCACGTGCTGGAAATGGGCCTGGAGAGTTCTGGGAAAGTAAGGAGGTCCGTCAGGTAAGAGGAGAGGGCTCATGCCAGCGGCTTATTAGACTGAATTTCTCCATCCAGTTGGTTACCCCCGAGGCACTGGCCTCAATGACTGGAAGGAGTGCATGGTGGGTCTTCAATCCATTGATCAGTGATTGATTCATCCTTCCCATCTGATAGTGAGGGCAAGTAGAAATGTTTTCAGACTTCACTGAAGTACAAGCCTCCAGCAATTTGGCATGACTTAGGTAATTGTCTTCCCAGGACAGCCAGACATGCCCCTTGAGCAGTCTCCCTGGGCCAAGCTGTTCTTTTTAAGGAAGAGCTGTGGGCTGATTTTGAACTTGGAAAAGAGTCTAGCAAACAGCAAGCGGCAACAGAAGGTTGCATCATGAATGCATACCTCGTACAAGGCTGTCTTCACTTCCAGGTGAAAAGTGAACTGTGGAGTTGGGATGGCTTCATCACTCGTCTGCATTATCAAGTTGTAACAACGTCTTCCCTGTGATACACGTCTGTTATCTGGACCATTCTATACACCAGTATAGCTCATATCTGCATGAAAATAAAACTAATATTCAGAATAGGTGCCGGTATCTTCACAGGCCTTCTGATTTGTCTAAGAAAAATATCATTTACTCGAGAACATAGCTTCAGGGCATTTTATTGTGTCTTAATTTTTGAAACATGGTAACCCACTTGTGATATAAGTGAGAAATCTATCAGAATTTCTTATTAATCAAAAACCTTTTTTTCATCCTGAGACCAGAAGAACTAGTTGGTGCTCGGCCACAACCGATGACTGCCCTGACAGGGAGCACAACAGAGAACCCCTGAGGGAGCAGGAGATCAGTGGGATGCAGACCCCAAATTCTCGCAAAAAGACCATACTTAATGGTCTGACTGAGACTAGAGGAATCCCGGCGGTCATGGTCCCCAAACCTTCTGTTGGCCCAGGACAGGAACCATCCCCGAAGACAACTCATCAGACATGAAAGGGACTAGACAGTGGGTAGGAGAGAGATGCTGATGAAGAGTGAGCTATTTGTATCAGGTGGACACTTGAGACTGTGTTGGCATCTCCTGTCTGGAGGGGGGATGGGAGGGTAGAGAGGGTTAGAAACGGGCAAAATTGTCACGAAAGGAGAGACTGGAAGGGCTGACTCATTAGGGGGAGAGCAAGTGGGAGTATGGAGTAAGGTGTATATAAACTTATATGTGACAGTTTGACTTGATTTGTAAACGTTCACTTGAAGCTCAATAAAAGTTAATTAAAAAAAAACAAACTTTTTTTCAGCAACGTAGAATAATATAGATTTTATTGCAGTTACACTAACTGTTATTTTTGAAATCATAATAGCTAATGTTTGTTGGAGGCCCTGGCTGGTGAAAGTGGTTAACGTGCTCAACTGCTAACTGAAAGGTTGGAGGTTCGAGTCCACCCAGAGGCATCTCGGAAGAAAGGTCTGGCAATCTACTTCTGAAAAATCAGCCATTGAAAACTCTGTGGAGTACAGTCCTACTCTGACACACACGGAGTTGCCATGAGCTGGAATTGGCTAATGATTATTTAATACAGGCTCAGGCACTGGGCTCTTGTCATGCTCACTGATATCCTACAAAGAAACTATTTTTATTGCCCAACCTTACAGCCAACAAACTATCGCAGACGATATAAGTGATATCCTCAAAGTCAGGCGGCAAGTAGGTGGGGAAACCTGGGATCAACACTGATGTGCATTGGATTGCGTCCCCCAGAAAGATAGGTTGAAGTTCTAACTCCCAGCACCTGTGAATGAGAGCTTATTGGGAAGTAGGGTCTTTGGAGATGTTATCATTAGGTTAACATGAGGTCATACTTGAGTAGGGTGTGTCCTAACCGAATCTGATGGTCCTTATAAAAGAGGAGAGACATGGAGACTGGGAGGTGACACGCTGTGAAGCTCATCCACTAGCCAAGGGTCACCTGGCGTCCCCGGAAGCTGGGAGAGAGGCAAGAACAGATTCTCCATCAGCCCCCTGAAGGAATCAGTACCCTAATTTCAGAGTCCTGGCCCCATAACCAGGAGAGAACAAATGTCTCTTCTTATAAGCCACCCAATTTGTGGTACTTTGTTATGTCATCCCTGGGACACGCACCAACACACACACACACACACACACATGCATGCACACATGTACACTCACACACATACTCACACATACACACAAGCACGCACACCACTGATTATCCTGATGGGAGAGAGAATCGCGTCTTGGCAAAGTAAGATCTGCTAACAAGTCTGCCTGTCAAGGCATGTAACTTGGGGAAGCCACTTTCAAACTCTTCAAGTGTTGGTTTCCCTGCTTCCCCCCCAACAACTGTATCCAGATATTAGGTTTCATCAGGAGGTCATGGCTATTGGTCTAGGCTCAGAATCCCCTGATTCAGCACCCTCTGTTGGGGTTGTTAGCTGCCGTTGAATTGACCCCCCAGCTCATGGTGTCCCCAAACGTAAGGGGATGAAGTGCTGCCCGGTCCTGTGCCATCCCCACGATTGGTTGTGGATTGGACTGTTGTGATCCATAGGGTTTTCACTGGCTGATTTTTGGAAGTAGATCTCCAGGCCTTTCTTCCTACTCCACCTTAGCCTGGAAACTCTGCTGAAACCTGTTCAGCATCACAGCAACACACAAACCTCCCCTGACAGACGGGTGGTAGTCACACATGAGGTGCATTGGCTAGGAATTGAACATGGGTCTCCTTCACAGAAGGCGGGAACCCTGCCAGTGAACCACTGCCCCAAGTCAAACGGGCCAGTTCTGTTCCTACCCCATCAGTCAGTGTCATTAACACTAGTGGTCTGGCCGTGTGACCTGGTAACTCATCGTGTGGAGTTTGTGGAGAGTCAGACATGCTGACACAGACTGGGCTTATTGGGCACTCAGACAGGTGGGCACCAGCCCCCCTAAAAGCAAAGACAACCTTGACTCCAGGTCTGTGTGTTTGGTTGCCCAGGCACTCTTCCACTCTGCGAAGTCACATTTTCCTCTGCTTCCCACGGCAACCCCTGGTTTTGGGTCTCGAGTGGCCCACAGGGCTTCACATTCTCACTTTCTCAGATGCCGGGTATCTCAGGAACCCTCAAACTCTCACCTCCCTATCCACTCCTGGATTTTAGCTCCTGATCAGTTAGGTGACGAAGGGGCATCTAAGAGCCTGTGCCTTTCCAGTTTCATGAAGAAGTTTTGTGCCCAGAGCAGGAACAAATATTTGCACTCAAGTTTTCTAGAGCAAGTGAGACTTTGGAAACACTCTTCAGTGGCTGCTGTGTGAACCCAGAGCTTCTCCTTGAGGTTTAGTTTTAAGGGTAGAGGGGAAATTTCTTAAACTAAAAATGTTCGCCAAACCAAGGCCTGCAAAATGATGACAGACAGGTGTGTTTGTGTGTGCGTGTGTGGTAAAATACATACAACGTAAGTTAGTTCGTGATGTTTAGAACACTCAAGGGCTGTGAAACCGTCAGCACTATCTAGTTCTAGAACATTCTCATCACCCCAAAAGAAGACCCCATACCCATTAAGCAGCCACTCCCCGCTCCCTCCTCCCACCAGTCCTTGGCAACCGCTAATCTGCTTTCTTTATACTCCCTAGAGAATTTCTAATCTCTAATGATTTGCCTGTTGTGGATATTTTCCACTAGACAGACAGGTTTGTTCATTTAAATTGTTCAAAATACAATACATTCACGTTGCTCAAAAATCTAAAACCCTAATGAGTCTCCCTTTTTTCTGTCCCATCCCCCATGAGCCCAGCTTTCCCTGCAAACCCACATCTTCCCACAGATACCATCTTTGTTTGTAGTTTCTTATGTCTTTTTCTAAAATACTTGTATCTCAATGTAAACAAACGCAGTGTACATTCTATCTCCTCCCTTTGTTGCACAAAAGGTAACACCTTGTTTTTATTCACGTAACAAAATGTCCTGGAACTTTGTCTCGATCAGTACACAGAGCCCTTCCTCATTCTTTGTTATGGCTGCAGAGTGGTTTGTTGTTTGGATGTACCATACTTTATTTAATTAATCCTTCCTTGATGGACAGCTGGGTTGGTTTCCAATTGTTTGCCATCACCAAAGAAGCCAACAATGAATCACCTTGGACACGTGTCATTTCACAAATGTGCAACAGTCTCTAGCATAAATTCTCAGAAGACAAAACGGCTGGTCAGAGGGCATTTGGGCTTGTGATTTTCCTCAATGTTGCCCAATTGCTCTCTGAAGGGACTGTACTAGTTTACAGTCCCTCTGACAACACGTGAGATTGCCCACTTCCCCTGGCCTCCACCACTGAGTATGCTACCATGCTTGTGCACTTTTCCAATCTCAGTGTAATTTTGAGGATCTATTCATGTTTCCACCCCACGTCTATCAGTTTGTAGTACGTACTGTGGTGGCTTGTGTGTTGCTAGGATGCTGGAAGCTATGCCGCTAATATTTCAAATGCCAGCAGGGTCACCCATGGTGAACGGGTTTCAGTAGAGTTTCCAGACTAAGACAGACTACGAAGAAAATCTTGGTGATTTGCTTCTGAAAATCAGCCAGTGAAAATCCTATAGAACACACTAGAATATATTATTGTCCTATATAGTGCTGGAAGATGAGCCCCTAGGTTGGAAGGCACTCAAAATACACGGTGGCCACGACAACGGACTTGACCACAACAACGGTTGTGAAGACGGCACAGGACTGGGCAATGCAACATTCTGTTGTGAGTCGGAGCTGACTTGACAGCAACTAACAACAACATTCATATATTTGGAATCCCTGGGCAGTGTAAACAGTTAACACACTTGGCTGCTAACCGAAAGGTCGGAGGTTCGAGTCCACCCAGAGGCACCTTGGAAGAAAGGCCTAGAGATCTACTTCCATAAAATTACCTGCTGAAAACCTTATGAAGCATAGTTCTACCCGGACACATACGAGGTAGCTGTGAGTCAGAGTCAACTTGATGGCAACTGGTTTTCATTCATATGTTTAAGAAACAGGACTTAAACAATGACTATTCTGCTTTTGTTACTTAAAAAAGTAATATGCAACTGCCACCTTCATCTTTCCTGTTTGTCATTTCCAGTAACATCCATCCAATCATTGCCATGCCAAGCCTGCAGACATATTCTCCTACCTGAAGAGAATACTCCATGGATGTCTCTGCTTTCCTGGGCCATCCAAGGATGACACCGTTACAGAAAGATCTGATGCTTTCAGAATAGGTATCTTCCATTTCAAATCAATGTGTGCTTCCTGTACCCGAGGTCTTAGTCATCTAGGGCTGCTGTGACAGAAATACCACAAGTAGATGGCTTTAACAAAGAGAAATTTATTCCCTCACAGTTTAGCAAGTTTCCAGGGGAAGCGTTCTCTCTCTGTTGGCTCTGGAGGAAGGTCATTGTCATCAGTCTTCTCTTGGTCTAGAGCTTCTCAGCACAGGGATCGGGTCCAAAGGATGCACTCTGCTCCTGGCCCTGCTTTCTTGGTGGTATGAAGTCCCCCGTCTCTCTGCTCACTTCTCTTGTATCTCGAAAGAGGTTGACTCAAGATACAACCTAATCCTGCAGATTGAGTCCTGCCTCATTAACATGACTGCCAATAATCCTGCCTCATTAACATTTTGGAGGTAGGATTTACACCACAGAGGAAAATGACGTCAGACGACAAAATGGTGGGCAACCACACAATACTGGGAATCATGACCTAGCCAAGTTGACAGACTTTTTGGGGGGACACAGTTCAATCCGTGACAAGATCCATCCTGTGAGTGTACCCCCAATGTTCTCTCTGCTCTGTGCCAGTCAGCCATGCTCCCAAACCAAACCAGGCTCCGGTGGTTTGTTTAAAAGTGTGCTGAGAGTGCCTAAGGATGCTGTGGGATGCAGAGCAAGGCCCGGTTGGAAGGTCCCCTCCTCATCTGTCCTATCTCAGTAGACTTGGGGGGCCGGCTGGACCCTGGAGGTTAAACCCTTGGAGGTAATGTGATGGACACACAAAGAATCACCACACTCATGTCCTTTGATTGCTGCTTTAAAAACTTATAAAAGTATCTGGAAAAAGGGACTTTAAGTTACTTCAGTCCCTGAATAACCCTTTCCACCTTAATTAGGAAGCAACGAATCCTTGCCAACTCATGGCTCTCACAATTTGACGTCATGATCTCTACTTTTTTGGGTGAAGGAAACAGGCAGCTTTTACTTCCTATTGCGTTTAAAGAGCCGTTTCTCTGCCTTCCCAAGCACAAGCAGGCAAGAGCCGGGAAAGCAAGCTGACCCTTAGCATCTGATTACCACAGAGGGACAACTCCCCGTCCACCCTTGAAAACACTGGGGAGCGAAGTCAGCCTCGGGCAAACGTCCAGCCCGCAGGAGGACGGGGCTCTGGTTTGCAAACAGAGCTCATCTGGAGGCTCTGCTCCTTCCCACCACAGGAGCCACATTTAACAACTCGCCTAGCCACATTTGTCACGATGCCTGAATGGTCCATATTTAAGTGTTGACTCAGTAGCGGGCTAGAGGTTTTACATGAGGTGGCTGTAAAGCTTGGATGCCTCAGCTTCCTGCATCTGCTGACAAACATGTCACCTCAGGCTCAGTGAGCATTTCCTTGCCGTTTCTTCTCCATTGTCCCCTCTAAGTTCAGAATACCTTGACCTCACTATGCCTTCCTTCCCAAGCTAAGCCCAGTCTCTGCCTCTCGGCTCAGGATTCTGGAGACCAAGGAGGCAGTGGGTATAATAAACAGGGCTTTAGAGCCAACGACAGAGGTTCAAGTCTTGGCTCTGTCATTTATAACCCGAGTCCTTTAACCGTTCTGAAAATTCGTTTTCTTCATCTGCAAAATGGGCTAATAATACCAACCTTTGACAGCAGTTTATGAAGATTAAATGAGACAAGTGCCTGCCCCCACAGAAAACACTGTGGCCAGGAAAATGCTCCACTCATGATGGACAGTGGCCCTAGTTTCTGTCACCGGGTCTACCACGGAGGTTGCACAGAGGCCATCACTGGGACCATCAGCTTTGGCTCAGGGATTCCCCATGGACTTGGCTGGAACTTTCTCAGAACTGCATTGTGTTGCGAGACTCTGCCTTTCCAACCCTTCTTCCTTCCTTCCCTCCATTCTTCACAGGGGTCAGATCTGCATGGGGGTCTATTGGCTCTCCAGCATCCCCTAGTCTTTCCCCTTCCGCCTCACAGCATAGCTCCCAGTGAATCTCCTACATGACTAACCCCTCTTGGTGTCTGCTTCTTGTGGACCAAAACTAACAGAACACTCTCTTCTTTGCTGAATATACAGCTCAAAGGCAGTGTTTGCTCATTTCTTATGTAGAAATCATTTAGGGATAATCATTTAGGACTGCACAAGTCATCTCTGAGGTCCTGGGCAGCTCAGAGTTCTGCGACCATAAAAACATGGCATGGCAGAGAATGAATGAAGTGATCTTAGATATTGTTAAAGACACCCACCTCATTTCATAGGTGAGGAAAGAAGTCCGTAGTATATCAAAACAAATCCTCTGGACCTTTAGCTTCCATTCACCCACCCACCCACTCATCCATCTACCAATCCAACCTTTCATCCATCTCCCCACCCACCCACCCATTCACTAATCCATCTTTTTATCCATCCATCCGCCCACTTATCCATCTACCCATGTACATATCAATACAACCATCCATCTATCCACCCACCCACCCACCCATCCATCCATCCATCCATCCATCCATCCATCCATCCATCCATCCATCCATCCATCCATCCATCCATCCATCCATCCATCCATCCATCCATCCATCCATCCATCCATCCATCCATCCATCCATCCATCCATCCATCCATCCATCCAACCAACCATCCATCCATCCACTCCCCACCACCCACCCGTCTGTCTGTCCATCCATCCATCCATCCACCCACCCACTTACCTACCCATCCATCTACCCATCCACCTACCAGTCCACCTCTCCATCCATCCACTCATCCATCCATCTACTAACTCATCAATCCATTCACCACAAACCTATCCATCCAATCATCTATCTATCCACCCATCCATCTGGATACCACGACTAGGCCCTGCAGATACAAAGAAGAATAAGATGTGGTCTCTACCTATTGAGGTTCTCCCATCCAGCACTCCCTAGATTCCATTTCTTTAAAGGGCTCGATTCAACCCTGTCTCTGAAATAGCCCAAATATACCATCCATTATTAACCTCCTTGAAGGGGCAGCCTTCAGGATTTCATCAGCAATGATTGGGTTGTGGATGTGAGGGTCACAATGAGCAATATTGTCAACATTGCTTCCCAGAGTAAGGAACTCCTGTGTCCTGGGTCTGGGGAGCAGGTGCCTGTCTCCAGAGCTTGGCAGGCTCTCCTAGCAAAAAGCACCCATGTTTAAACCTCTGATTCTTTACCCTCTCCTCCTTTCTATCCTCTGGCCTCTCCCGTTGTCCTGGAAGCCCACCTTCTCCTTTCCCAATCCTTCTGCCCTCTCTAACATTAGCTTTAAGGCCATCCAGAGATGGGTTCTTCTCGTATTCCTGCTTTTCCCAATGACCTTAACGCCAGAGAGCCTTTCTGTCCTGGAGAAAACTTGTTGACCTTCTGTTATCACTGCTTGTGTCAAAGTGTCCTCTGACACGTGGTGAGGGAGGATCCAGAATGGATGAAAGATGGGAGGCCCTTGATGCATTACCAAGTTTGCACTATTTGTCTTCTTGCCAGGACCCTAAATGTCTATTTAAAAGGAGAAATTTTTATACAGGCCACTGACACCAGTAACTGGCTTACAAGAAGGGCAAGAGCATAAATAGCAAAGCATCTGGAAGCAAGCAGGTGCTTTTCCAGCCTGGTGGTGGAGGGAGGATGAAATATTGTTGTCAAGGACTCTCCTCTGCCACCTCTACCAGCCAAGTAAGTAGTCAGACTGTAAGTACCAGCCAAGTAAGTAGTCAGTCAATGTGCCCACAGGTCCCAGCAGCATCTGCAGTCAGGGGGTCAGGTTCTGAGTTACACATCACCAGGCTACCAGCCCAGTGATCTTGGACACACCACAAAATTTCTGAATGTCAATGTCTTCATGTGCAAAATGAGGACTGACAAAAGTACCCATCTCCCAGTGTTGGGTTACTGTAGCACTCAAGGTGAGTCACTTTCTGTCATTTTCCTGTGGCCTACATCTCAGCCCAGGGAAAAGGCCACAGGAAAATGACACTTAAGTAGGTACTTTATGTTCATTTAGACGTAACGGCCATCATTTTAAGCAACTTCCATGTCCTTTCTCACTCGTCCTCTCAACACCCACAGGAGATGGTACCCTGCACACCCGTGTCTTACAGAAGAAGGAACCGGAGAGAAACTTGTCCACGATGATAGAGCTAGTTGGTGGTATGGTCAGAATTTGAACCCAGGCTTCATGGGCAAGTGACACAGCTCTTAGCCACACTCAGCCAACATCGACTGGGAGCAGGAACTGTGGGGAAAAGCCCACATGGTATTTCCAGAGGAAACACACTGGGGCTGGGTCCCTATCCCCGTGCTACATCCCCGAGCTTGTAAGAGGGACAGCTAGCAGCTCCCACGCACTTCTCACCATCCACTCCCCCAGGCAGCATGGCCTCGAGTTTTCCTTGAGGGCCTATGTGTGGCCTGGGAGAGCCTGGGCGCCCCCTCCAGCTCTGGTCGTCTGTAATTACATCAGTCCATGGACTTGTATAAAAATGGCCCGATGGGTGAGTATCTTGCATGTCATCTAAATCTCCTTGGGCTGAGCCAGTTTGCAGAGGTGAAAGGTCACTCTTACCCTAAGTGTCCAGAAAGGTGTCTGCTCTGGTGCTACAAGACCTGGATGAAGAACTGAGAGGTTTGCCTCAGTCCTGGGCAAGATCAGGTGGCTTGGGTGGTCTCACCTGCCGCATGAGACTCCCCCAGGGTACAGTCTTCAGGCCACTTGCATCAGAACCACTTTAGGAGATTGAGGGGTGGGGGGTTGTTAAAAACACACATTCCTGTCTCACATCATACTCTCTGAATCATATTCCTTGAAGGTCAGAACCAATTTTTCTTAGTAAGCTTCCAGGTATTGCGCTAAAATTCTCTCCGGTCCCTTCCAGCTTGGATGTTCTGGGATTCTATGATGCCCACTTTGCTCTTAAATAATTTTCTTCCCCAAATAATCATCCATCCAGATTTTTGACATCACAGCTCCCACCAATACCAGTACCCGTGGAGTTGACTCCAACTCATGGCAACCTCATGTGTGTCAGAGTAGAACTTTGCTCTACAGGGTTTTCGCTGGCTGAGTTTTTGGAAGTAGATTGCCAGGGCTTTCTTCCCAGGTACCTCTGGGCGGAACTGAATTGCAACCTTTTGGTTAGCAGCTGAGTGCATCAACCATTTACACCACCCAGGGACCCCATGACTCCCAAGAAGAGGGAAAAGCCATGGACAGCAGGGAGTGGGAAACTACAGATTGTGTGCCAGATATTTCCTACATTTTTCGTTGGATTCCCACCCAAACCCTTTGAGGAAGATACTAGTAACCTGTCACCACTCCGCAGATAGTGCCTGGCTATCATTACTAAACACTGATCAAAGATTACAAAGAAGAATCTAGATCAAAGTGGAGAAAATGAAGAACAGAATTTCAAATATTGAATATACTGTGGACTGCCCAAAGAACCGAACCAATCAGTCTTAGAAGAAATACAACTAGAACGTTCCTTAGAAGCAAAAATGGTGAGACTTAAGTCTTGATTACGTTGGACACATCATCAGGAAAGACCAAACACTAGAAAAGGACATCCTGTGTGGTAAAGTAGAGAGCGGGTCAGCAAAAACCAGGGAAACCCTCCATGAGATGGATTGACACAGTAACCAAAACAATGAACTCAAACATACCAGCAATGATGAAGATGGTACATGACCAGGCAACATTTAGTTCTGTTGTACATTAGGTTGTCATGAGTGGGAGCCCATTGGATGGCAACTAACAACAACGAAATTGTGCACATATTTCCAAAAAAGGCACCAAGCTTGGCCTCAGTATCCTGGGTGTGGGGGGAGGGGGCAGTGGCTATGAGTCACACAGAAGAGGGCAATGTAGTAGTCCCAGGGCCCAGCTAGGGCCCTTCCCCGGAGCCTGTGTCAGGCCACGCAACAGGCCACTGGACCAGCTGTGGACAGCCTGCAGCTCCACCCCCTGCTCCTGGCCTGGCACGCTCCATTCTTCGTTCATGGGCCTTAATCCCTCCGTGGAGCTGAGCGCCAACCACAGGGTGTTCCTCCCTCCCAGTCTCTCTTCTCTGGCAGCCAGTTTCGATTTTTCTCCAGGCCGTGAGCCTTCAGACAGGCCTTCCTTATCTCCTGTCAGGAAAACTGTGAAAATGAGCCTGGGTCAGTAGGCTCAGGCCAAGGCTTCCCCAAAGGCATTCCTTTAAAAGCTTTCAGGGTCCAATCACTTTCCCTTTCTATAGAAGAGTAGAGTCAGGCCTTGCTACAGCCCATAATATCCTCCATGTATCAATGGATGACTACATCTGGGTTGTCAGATGAACATTTTACACAGGTTTTCTAATTTAATCCTTCCAACAGTCCAACTAGATAAGCACTCTTAAGCTTCCCATGGTACAGATGAATAAAAAAGAGAAGCACAGAAATACTAGGTATTTCCAAGGTCACAGGGAAACCCTGGTGGTGTAGTGGTTAAGTGCTATGGCTGCTAACCAAAAGGTCGACAGTTCAAATCCCCCAGGCACTCCTTGGAAACTGTATGGGGCAGTTTTCCTCTGTCCTATAGGGTCGCTATGAGTTGGAATCGACTCGACGGCAACGGGTTTGGTTTTTTTTTTTTTGTATCCAAGGTCACATAGCTTATACATTTTAGAAATGGTCTCTATAGCATAGGCCCTAGTGAGGGCTTACAATCAAAATTCCACTCGACAGCATGTATGTCTGAGACATATACATGAATAGACGATGGACAGATAGATGATAGATAGATAATGGATAGATAGAGGATTGATAGGTGATGAAGACAGTGATAGATGTTAGATAGATGATGGATGTGTTAGTTGCAGTCAAGATGATCCCAACTCACAGCAACCGCGTGCACAACAGAACAAAACACTGCCTGGTCCTGCCCCATTCTCACAATCTTTGCTATATTTGAGCCCATTGTTGCAGCCACTGTGTCAATCAATCTTGTTGAGGGTCTTCCTCTTTTTCAATGACTCTCCACTTTGCCAAGTGTGATGTCCCTCTCCAAGGACTGGTCCCTCCTGACAACATGTCCAAAGTATGTGAGATGGAGTCTGGTTATTTTTGCTTCCAATGAGCATTCTGGATGTACTTCTTCCAAGGCAGATTTTGTTTGTTCTACTGGCAGGCCATGGTATAGTCAACATTCTTTGCCAATGACATAATTCAAAGGCATCAAATCATCTTTGGTTTTCCTTATTTGTTGTCCAGCTTTCACATGCATATGAGGCAATTGAAAACACCATGGCTTGGGTCAGCACACAGTAGTCCTCAAAGTGACATTTTGCTTTTAAAAGACTTTAAAGATCTTTTGCAGCAGAATTGCCCAGTGCAACGTGTCATTTGATTTCTTGACTGCTGCTTCGATGGGTGTCAATTGTGAACCCAAGTAAAATGAAATTCTTGACAACTGCAATCTTTTCTCCATTTATCATGCATGATGCTGCTTATTGGTCCAGTTGTGAGGATTTTTGTTTTCTTTATGTTGAGTTATACGTAGTCCATACCGAAGGCTGTGGTCTTTGATCTTCGTCAGTAAGTACTTCAAGTCTTCTTCACTTTCAGCAAGCAAGACTGTGTCATCTGTATATTACAGGTTGTTAATGAATCTTTCTCCAGTCCTGATGCCACATTCTTCTTCACATAGTCCAGCTTCTCGGATTATTTGCTCAGCATACAGACTGAACAAGTATGGTGAAAGTATAGAACCCTGATGAACACCTTTTCTGATTTGAAACCACGCAGTATCCCCTTGTTCTGTTCAAACGACTACCTCTTGGTCTAAGTATAGGTTCCTCATTAGGACAATTAAGTGTTCTGGAATTCCCATTCTTTGCAATGTTATCCATAATTTGTTATGATCCACACAGTCGAATGCCTTTATATAGTCAATAAAACACAGGTAAACATCTTTCTGGTATTCTCCGCTTTCAGCCGTGATCCATTCATCTGATATTAGCAATGATACCTCTTGTTCCCTGTCCCCTTTTGAATTCAGCTTGAATTTCTGGCAGTTCCCTGTCGATCGATGTACTGCTGTAACCACTTTTGAATGATCTTCAGCACAATTTTACTTGTATGTGATATTAATGATATTGTTTGATAATTTCCACATTCTGTTGTATCTCCTTTCTTTGGAATGGGTACAAATATGGATCTCTTCTAGTCGATTGTCCAGGTAGCTGTCTTCCAAATTTCTTGGCATAGACAAGTGAGGACTTCCAGCACCGCATCTATTTGTTGAAACATCTCAGCTGGTGTTCCATCAATTCCTGGAGCTTGTTTTTCACCAGCGCTTTTGGGGCAGCTTGGACCTCTTCCGTCAGTACCACCGGTTCTTGATTATATGAAATGGATGAATGTCGACCAATTCTTTTTGGTACAGTGACTCTGTGTATTACTGCCATCTTCTTTTGATACTTCCTGCATCGTTTGGTTTTTTTTTCTTTGTAGAATCCTTCAGTATTGCAACTCAAGGCTTGAATTTTTTCTTCAGTTCTTTCAGCTTGAGAAATGCCAAGCACGTTCCTGCCTGTTCATTTTCTATCTCCAGGTCTTTGCACATGTCATTATAATACTTTACTTTGTCTTCTGGTGCCACCCTTTGAAATCTGCTGTTCAGTTCTTTTACTTCATCATTTCTTCCTTTCGTTTTAGCTACTCTACATTCAAGAGCAACTTTTAGAGTCTCTTCTGGCATCCATTTTGGCCTTTTCTTTCTTTCTTGTCTTTTTAATGACCTCTTGCTTTCTTCATGTATGATGTCCTTGATGTCATTCCACAACTCATCTGGTCTTTGGTCATTAGTGTTCAATATGTCAAATCTATTCTTAAGATGATCTCTAAATTTAGGTGAAATATACTCGAGGTCATACTTTGGCTCTCGTGGACTTGTTCTAAGTTTCTTCAACTTCATCTTGAACTTGCATATGAGCAATTGATGGTCTGTTCCACAGTTGGCCCCTGGCCTTGTCCTGATTGCTGATATTGAGCTGTTCCATCGTCTCTTTTCATAGGTGCAGTCGATTTGATTCCTGTGTATTCAATCCGGTGAGGTCCATGTGCATAGTTGCTGTTTCTGTTGTTGAAAAAAAAAAAAAGTATTTGCAATGAAGAAATCGCTGGTCTTACAGAATTCTATCATACCATCTCAGGCATCATGTCTATCATCAAGGCCATATTTTCCAACTACCAATCCTTCGTCTTTGTTTCCAACTTTCACATTCCAATGGCCAGTAGTTATCTATGCATCCCGATTGCATGTTTGATCAATTTCAAACTGCAGAAGTGGGTAAAAATCTTCAATTTCTTCATCTTTGGCCTTAGTGTTTGGTGTGTAAATTTGAATAAGCCATATTAACTGGTCTTCCAGGTGTGTGAATATTATCCTATCACTTGCAGCACTGTACTTCAAGATAGATCTTGAAATATTCTTTTTGACGATAAATGTGATGCCATTCTTCTTCAATTTGTCATTCCCAGTATAGTAGACCATATGACTGTCTGATTCAAAATGCCTAATACCAGTCTGTTTCAGCTCACTAATGCCTAGGCTATTGATCTTTATGTGTTCTATTTCATTTTTTGATGACTTCCAATTTTCCTATATTCAAACTTTGTACATTCCACATTCTAATTATTATTGGATGTTTGCAGCTGTTTTTCTCATTTTTAATCATGCCACATCAGCAAATGGAGGTCTCAAAAGCTTGACTCCATCCAGGTCATTAAAGCTAACTCCACTTTGAGGAGGCAGGTCTTCCCCAGTCGTATTTTGAGTGCCTTCCAACCTGAGGGGCTCATCTTCTGGCATTATATCAGATAATGTTCCGCTGCTATTTGTAAGGTTTTCACTAGTCATTTTTTTTAGAAGTAAACTGCCACGTCCTTCTTCCTAGTCTGTCTTAGTCTGGAAGCTCAGCTGAAACCTGCCCATCAAGGGTGACCCCACTGGTAATTGAAATACCAGTGGCAAAGCAACACGCAAGCCACCATGGTGTGATAAACTGACAGACATGTGGTAGAGATGATGGATAGATGATAAAGGTAGATGACAGATCAATGATGGGTGGATGATAAAGATAGATGACAGATACATAAATGATACAGACAGACAGATAGATAGATGATAGATAAATAGATGATACAGACAGACAGACAGGCAGACAGACAGATAGATGATAGATGCATCATTGTGTTAGCACCGTTAAGTCTGTTCCAACTCATGGAGACCTTGTGTACAATGGAACAAAACATCGCCTGGTCCTGCATCATCCTCACAATTACCAGCGTGTTCTCATCCATCGTTGCAGCTATTGTGCTATCTTAGGCTGGGTGCTCTAGAGAAGCAAAACTAGTGAAGCGTCTGTATACGTATATACACACAGAGAAAAAGAGAGAGATTCATGTCAAGGAAATGGCTCACACAGTTGTAGAGGCTGGTAAGTCCCAAGTTAGTGCATCAGGCTGGAGGCTTCTCCTGACTCACGTAAGCTACAGAGGCTGGAGAACCCAATGGCCACACAGAAATGACAGATCATACCCACAGTTATGGGGTTTATTAGAGAAGTAACAGTTACAATTCAGGCTCAGGAACACTTAGGATACCTTTCTTCCATCAGGATAGTCTCAGTCATCCTCGCAGGCACGCCTCTTCCTAGCCCTCAGTTTCTGCCCAAAGACACTCAAGTTTCTCTCTCTGTGGGCCAGGAAGCCCACCACGCTGTCTCTTGCTGCCAGGTCTCTGCTGCTGGATCTCTGCAGCTGGCCTGTCCTTCCTTGGTGGTAGTGGGCTTCTCCTCTCTGCTCTGGAATGGGCTCTTTTAAGGCAAAACTGACCAGTTCCCTTGGATTACCCTATCACACAGTCCTGCCCAAACACCTGGGTGGGAGTTACAAGGCCATGGCTAGAAAGGCCACATGGAAGTAATCAATCGCACCAAGGATTGGTATTATTTGTTATTATTATATTTTTTCCCTAAATCAGTCATTTTTAATTCCCTCTAATATAGGTTCCAAGACTCGTGACGGTTATCTTCCAGTGGAGAAAATAAGTCCCCGACGCGTCCAGTTTCTTGTGCAGAGGCCCCGAGCACAGGTGGAGTGGCAGAGGCCTCTGAGTGCCCTGTGCTGTGTGCTGCCCTGCCTGGGAGACTCAGCTGTGGCCTGGGCCTCTGTGGGCTGTGTCAGGGGCCGGCCTGGGGCGTGTGGTGTGCCTCCCTGCTTGGAAGTGAGCACCAGGCAGGGAGTTTAAGAGCAGCTTTCATGGTGCCTTTTCACAGGACGAGACATGGGAAACGTGGCCTAACCCTGGGACTGCACTGACTGCACCCCTGGGCTCTGAGGGGACATGGAGTCTGAAGCCGCCTGTCCCAGTCATCCAGCATTGCTGTCACAGAAACACTGCAGGTGGTGGCTGTAAAGAACAGACATTTATTTTCTCACAGTTCAGGATAGAAGTTGGAATTCAGGGCGCAGCTCTGGTGGGAGGCCCTTCCTTGTCCATTTCAGCTTTTAGAGCGGCCGGCGATCCTTGGCCCTCCTGGGCTTGTGGATGCCCCTGTCTCTGCCGTGTGTCTTCTCCTGTGTGTGTGACTCTGTCAGCTCTGTTCTTTTATAACTCAGAAGTGATTACATTTAGGATTCACTTTATTCTGGTATGACTTCATTAATACAACAAGAAAAACCCTATTTGCAAACAGTCCTATAGGTACCAAAAATCAAAACCAAATCTGTTACCGTCAAGTTGATTCTGACCAATAGTGACCCTATAGGTACAGAGGTTAGGATTTCAACACGTATTTTTGGGGGACACAATTCTATCCACAACACTCTCTGTGGTGCTAATCCCCTACTTGCTGCATACCGGGGCCTGCAGTGGCAGAGGGTGCCCCAGTGGGTAAGGGGCTGGAGTGAGGAGACCCCTGCCCCAGGAGGCCTGCTCTCCCAGCCTTTTCCTGGGACAGCTCCTGCTTTCCAACCCCAAGCCCCATGCCGTCGACAGCCGGCCTAATTTGGGGCGCCTCTCCTAGTGGGTTGGCCATGTCCTCTGGACATGCCCATGTTCCTTCCTCAAGCCCAATTTCTCCTCTTCCATGATGCCCTCCCCTCGAGCCCTGCCTGGCCACTTACCACAGACACCCCCACGTCCTGGCACTGAGGGCAGGGCTGCATCCAGGAAGACATTCCAGTGGCTGCTGCCCCAGCCTGAGGTGGGCATGGGAGCCTGCACCCTCTTCTGGCATTGCTGTTTTTGTTTGCCATGACCCAGTTGGCCCCTGACTCCTGGAAACTCCATGCACAGCAGAACAAAATGGTGCCCGGTCCTGCACCATCCCCGTGATTAGCAGGGGACTGGACTATTGTGATCCACAAGGTTTTCATCCGCTGATTTTTGGGAGTAGATAGCCAGGCCTTTCTCCCTGGTTCATCTCAGCCTGGAAGCTCTGCTGAAACCTGTTCAGCATCAGAGAAGCAGCCACACCTCCACTGATAGATGGGTGGTGCCTGCGAGGTGGTGCACTGGGAATTGAACCTGGTCTCCTGCACAGAAGGTGAGAATTCTATACTGAACCACCACTGCCTGTCCTTGACATAGATGACCCAAACTCCGAGGCATGCGGGATGTCCACTCTCACTGCCAACAGTGCCCCTTGTGGCAGCCTGTCCAAGACCCTGGGGATTCTCTGTGGGAGCAAGCGCCGCTGCCCAGGACTGCCATGGTCACATCTGTATGGCTGGGTGCCTCCCCACAATCTCAGATAACATTTCCAGTCACTGTGGCCTTTTACCTAGGTCAGAGCTGTTGCATGTAGCTGAGGGTGTGGCTTCCGGAGAAGACTGTATGGGTTTGAATTCAGCCCTGCCTTTTATTGTGAGAGCTTATATAAGTCTCCTAGTCTATTTGTGCCTCAGTTGCCTCATTTGTAAAATGAGGAACATCACAGTGACCATGTCCTGGAATAATGAAATGGTCAGCGAGTTTTGACACAAAAGGTGGAGTCTCCGGGTGGTGCAGACGGGTAGCATGACTGGGTGCTAACTGAAAGATTGGAGGTGCTTGCAAGAAAGGCCTGGGGATCTCCTTCCAACAAACCAGCCATTGAAAACCCTACAAAGCACAGTTCTACTCTGACACACGTGGGGTTGCCATGAGTTGGTATCAGCTGAATGGTAACTGGGCTTTTTGTTTTTTTCGTATGAACGGTGCTTGAGCTGGGACGTAGCTGGGTGCGGATGCTCCCTGTAGGGGGCAGACCTTTGGCCTCCATAGAACAAGGTCTTCCCAGTGACCATTGCCACTAAGTCAGGCCCTGGGTTTGTCTTGGCTTTACTTGTTTCTATTTTCAATTGAAAATTAATTTGGATAGACTTCAGCCTGACGCGGCTGCTCCCTGGGCCTCAGCCAGAAAGCTCTGAGTAACTCAGACAGGGTGGGGTCACCAGGATTTGGTTATTGGACATTTTTCCCTGTGGTTTTGGACAGGCTGCTCCGTGATGGGCGGCCGACTTTCCGGGAGAACATTCAGGTCACTCAGGGTGTGGGCTGCCCCGGGGGCGAGGCTATCAGCCGACTAGGGAGCAGCCTTCCTTTACCTGATGCCCCTCAGCCAGACTAAGTTGAGCAGTACTGGCTTAGATGACTGGAGCAAATGGGATCGCTGTTCCCATTGGTTAGGTTTGACTGCCCTTTGTCAGAATCCCAGTGTTTCCCTGGTAGAAGCCCCCTCTGCTCCCCCAACACCTCATCTACCTGAGCCCCGGGGGAAGGGAAGGTGGGAGCCCCAGGCAGCCTCATCTCTGCTCCTGACTCCCACCTGGAGTCCCTTCCTCCCACAGGTTCAGCTCCAGTTAGCTAGGCTGGAGTCCCGGTTCTTGGCTGACCCCAATAGTCCTAGCGGTGTGACAGGGACTCCTCCTCCAAGGTGTGGGACACTGTTTCATGTCTTTGGGAAACACTACAGACCTGTGCCCAGTCCTTTTCCCGTGACCCAGGCCTGGCCAGGCTGAGAATTCTGTGATTAAAAACTTGAATGAAGAGAGTTATATATAGCACTTTGTGTGTTTGTGTGTGTGTGTACCCATGTGCACGTGTTGGGGTGGATTCTTTGGTTTATTTATTTATTTTTAAAATTTTGTCTAGGCCAGCAATCCCTAGACATGCCAGTCCAGAGCACTAATTCACAAGAACACGGAGGGCAGATGGCCTTTAGAACAGACACAGACCAAAGACTCCTCATGGGTGAATCTGACGAGTTGACCCTATTGTGGACTGAGGCCCCACTGTGGTCCCCTGAGGTGACGGGGCCGTGAGGCCGTGGAGGGTAGTCCCCCAACTCTGGCACCCTGATGTTGTCAGTGGTGCAGGAATGACACCCTTCTCCAGGCTCTCTGTGAGGCTTTGTACCATGCTGGACCTCTGGCATCTGAGGCAAAGGAGCCAATATCTCTGCAAAAAGTTGCCAGACGATTTAGCCCGTTGGCACCAAGCCTAGAATTATAATCAGATCCTGACTTCTTCAAAGCATTTTTGCTTTGGATGTTCCAATCTAAAATAAATACCGAGGGCCATTACCTTCCTTCAGTTCTCTGATGTAGCAAGGAGGGTTTTCATCCATTAATTCGAGAGCACTCCTGTTTCGTTTGGAAGGAACTTGTTAACTCAATCGCAGCACAGTCCGTCTAGGTTTGGACTAAAAAGAGAGAGGAGCTGTTATGTTCTGGGTTAATATTTATCTCTTTAAGAAATCCTGGGCAGGCCAGACCCTTGTCCTCCCGAGAAAAGAGAGGGCAGGTGGCCTTTAAAACAGACACAGACCACAGGCTCCTCCTGGAGGAGTCTTCCCATCCCGGGAGGCCTCGTTTGCAGGGTTGCGTTTACTTGCTGTACCCCGATGTATCCTCGAGGGGGCAGCAGATCACAACCTCTGGCTGCGTCTCTGGGCAGCCCCTTCCCATGGCCAAGCCCTTAGGAACTGGCCTCCAAGAGAGAAAATGAGGATTGGATTACTGGCTGCCTTGTCGGGAGCTTCCTGGGCCTGACACGAAAGCGTGTCTCTGGGAGGGAAAGCAGAGTTCCACGGTCTCGTCTGGGGAGAGCTGCAGACATGACCAAACCTATTAATTGCTTAACTGCGGTAACTGCGGTGCTGGGCTTTGAAGATGAAAAGTAAGTGGGACGTCTGGGGAGCTCTGTCGGGGCCCCTGAGTGGCTCTCGCAAGTTATCAACTTTACTCTGGTGGCCTGTGCCAGGAAAAACCCAACAACCTCCCCATCCCTGCAAGCCCCAGAAGTGTGTCCTAGGTGAACTGCTTGCGAGCACTTCCTGGATCTCAAGCCAGGCCAAGCCACGGGGTTCCACAGGCGTCCTTGTGGCATTTGGTTTGTCATGTTCTCACACTACCAAGCCACCAGCCACCATGCAGCTGCGACCCTGCAGGGGCCCTGGTCTTTACAGACCCTTTGCTTGGCTGGTCCAAAATGACATGGGTGTCCTGGTGGCTGTGTGGCCTTCGGGGGGGCGGGCAGAGGGGATTAGCCACTTAACTGAGCTGCACTGCCCTGGCTGTGGCAGCCCTGTTGGGGACAGGCAGAGACTGCAGTGCTTCTTGGTCCACGGGGATGGGGGTCCAGAAGGAGGCAGACGTCACTCGCACGTGTGGAGCAAATAAGAACAAGTTTAAGGTGGAATCGATGCTTTTGTTTACAAAAAATATTCACATCATACGTTATGTCATTTGAAGACTCTGTGAGGTGCTGGCGACCCCGCGTGTGTCAGAGTAGAGCTGTGTTCCTCAGGGTTCTCAATGGCTGCTTTTTCAGAAGGAGATCGCCAGGTCTTTCTTTCAAGGCACCTCCGGATGGACTTGAAACATGAGTTTGGAACTGGCTGGGCAGCAACTGGTTTTTACCAGCGAGGCGCTAAGGACATGTGAGGAGCTGACAGGTGAGGAAGACTGAGGTTTACCTGAAAACACGTGGGGAGTGGTGAGACCCAGACAGGGAGGAGAGAGGGAGGGGCTGGAGGTGAGGCTAGGGGCGGGGCTTCTGTCCTGGAAGATCCCCGTCCCTGTCTTTTCCCCTCCCCCCTTCCAACAAAATGGAAAAGCCGAAGTGGTTAAAAGCCAAAAAGCGACCATTGTGACCTAGCCTGAGGCATTAGGCTTTGTGCGAAGAGAGTGAAAATTGAACACCTGTAAAGAGAGTGTTTGAGAGGTTCTGTGGCGCTTAGTGAGGTGACCTGTGGATGTTGTAAATGGTTCTCCTTTGCATGTGAGATGCGCAGAAGTCTGGGCCCACTCTGAAAGGCTACAAGGGAAATGAGAAGCCCCTAAACTCGTCCCCACCAAAACAGTGTGACATACTTAGAATGTGGGCATCTCCTTCCACAGAGGAACGGCCTCACCTCTGGCCATTGGCCTAGCAAGTTTGGATCAAGTGCAGAGGTGGTTCCGGGGTAGAATTCTCACCCTCCATGTGGGAGACGTGGGTTCAATTCCCGGCCAATGCACCTCGTGTGCAGCCACCACCCGTCTGTCCTTGGAGGCCTGTGTGTTGCTGTGATGCTGAACAGGTTTCAGCGGAGCTTCCAGACTCAGACAGGCTAGGAAGAAAGGCCTGGAGATCTGCTTCTGAGAATCAGCCAGTGACAACCTATGGATCCCAACCATCTGATCTGCAGCTGACCATGGGGATGGCCTAGGATCGGGCAGCGGTTCCTTCCATTATGCGTGGGTTTGGGAGGGCTGACTCAACGGGTGCCAACAAGTTTCTCTCATTTCTTTCTGAATCCACCAGTCCTTTAGCTGGGTTATTGTGTCCTTGAGAGCAGGACCTTGACTTACTCCACTTGAAAGTCCAGAAAGGCTAGAGCGAAGTGGTCTGATGGGGAGGTGGAGGGGGGAGGCGTCCATCTTCCACACCTGCGTGCTGAGAGGGCGGCTGTGTGGGAGAAGGGAGGAGAGGGCCCAGATCCTTCAAACTGCTGTGCCGCCAGTAAGATTCTTTGGTTATGAACCACAGAAATGGATTCTGGCTTATCTGTTGAATCACAGTTTAATTAAAAATGAGAATTTACCAGAAGGAGTCTGAGCTTCGTGTGCTTGGAGGTGGTGTTGGCACTCTGAATTGCCCTTCTAGGCCTTGAGGGCCTCCTCGTGACAGCTGCCCTTCACGTGCCCTAACCTCCACTCCAGGTGCCTCGGTCTCCCCTCCAAACCTCAGGCTCCAGGGGCTTGAGCGTGATTAGATCAATGGTGTAACCAGGGGGCTGAGTGTGTGTGCATGGGTTGTTAGAGAGCCAGTAAATTTTCCAAGTTGGTTATTTCATGCCAGACCTCTTCTTGTGTTGTCTCATCTAGCCCGCCCCCAAGCCTGCCAGGAAGGCATAGTGATTTTCATTCTCAATGCTAACCCGGCAGGAACCAGCACAGCTTTCCGGGGTTCTCTTCGTTTAACTCTCCATCCACATGGTTTCTACAAGAATAGCATATTTTCCTTAAGAGTTTCCGGGTTTTCTGTTAATAGGAAGTTTAGAAGACAGAGAAGTATCACAAGGGCAGGGATGGTTCAGTGGTAGAATTCTCACCCTCCATGCGGGAGACCAGGGTTCCATTCCCGGTCAGTGTACCTCATGCTCAGCCATGTCTGTCACTGGAGGCATGCGTGTTGCTGTGACAGGTTTCAGTGGAGCTTCCAGACTGAGATGGACTAGGAAGAAAGGCCTGGTAATCTGTTTCTGAAAACCAGCCCACGAAAACCTACGGATCACAACAGCTGCGTCAGCAACCAGTCATGGGGATGGCACAGGACTGGGCAGCATTTCAACCTGTTGTGCGTGGGTTCTCCATGAGTCAGGGGCCAACTTGATAGCAGTTGACAACGACATCAGGAACAAAATTTAAATGACCCATAAACCCGCCATTCAGAGAGGAAAGAAAATGTCACATTTCGTTGAAGATAAGTGGTCTGGTGGGAAATTCATGAGCTGATGGTGCCTAGTGGCAGGAAGTTTGAGCTCTGGTGGTCAGCTCTTTGGGCTTCAGTCCACCCCACAACTGCTAACAGTGTGACCTTAGGCAAGTTCCTGGCCCTTCTGTCTTCTTTTCTCCTCACATACGTGTCCTCACATATGCGTTGGCGTTGGCATGTGTCGGCGTTGTCACGTAGGTAAATTACAACCCGTTTTTTTTACTCTTGTCAGGTGGGACTCACTAGTAGACAGCAATGATTTGAGCAAATGGGTGTTTTCAATTTTTTTGACGTTATTTAGAAAAGTCCCACATTATAACAAGGAGTAGATCTGAGATTGTGACTTTAAACTATTACACTTGAGAGCCCGGCCTCTGGCTGAGTGTGACTGAGTTACCACACATTAAAAAAAACAGAATGTTTTCTTTTCACTTTTCATGAAAGAATAAAGAAGCTAGAACAGATGACGGATATGGCATTGTCCATCAACTCCTTGTTTGGGCTTGTGTCTCTTCTTTGTTGCTGTTGTTAAGTGCCATGAAGTCGGTTCTGACTTGTAGTGGCCCCACGTACAACAGAATGAAACACTGCCCAGTCCTGCACCCTCCTCACAATCTTTGCTATGTCTGAGCCCACTGTTGCAGCCACTGTGACAATCCATCTCATTGAGGGTCTTCCTCTTTTTTGCTGACCGTCTACTTTACCAAGCATGATGTCCTTCTCCAGGGTCTGGTGCCTCCTGACAACATGTCCAAAGTATCTATTCTTAGCAGTTCTTTAAAATTCAAAATAAAATGGATTCTATAGGCTCAGTTAGCGTCAACATGGTGATGGTACCACAGATATGATGCTTACTTGTGCACAGTGATGTGAAACACGGATTGATTCTTTAAAATCTAGAATTCAAAATTTAAGCAACTTTTAAGTTAAAAGTTCAAAAACCAGAAAGGAAATTGAGATGGAGGGAGTTTTGGAAAAATAATTAAAAAAAAATTTTTGGCAAACACACACACTCACACACACACACCCCACGCCCACCCACACCCACCCACCCACACACTCACACTCACCCACCCACACCCACCTACACACCCACATCCACCCACCCACACATCACCCCACACACACATCCACACATACACACACAGAGCCATCCAGAAGTTCTTTTAAGGAGACAGTTTTCAGAGACGCCACATAAGCCACACCTTTGCAGCCTCCTAGTCACAAAGCAATAAAATATGTTTTTTTGTAACTAGTGGCATGTTGACACAAACAAGTGGTTTAATATATTGACTGTCATGCCACAGGGAATTCATTATATATGTATGCATACCACACACACGCGCGCACACACGCACACTCACGCACATGGACTCACACATACACACACACACTCATACACACACTCACATACACATAGTCACACGCACACTCACACTCACATGAACTCAAACATACACAGTCACACATGCACACACACGTTCACACACTCACACATGCACACTTATGCACACATTCACACGTACATACACTCTCACACACACACTTGCACATACACATCTATCCACGCTGTTCTCAATGGTGCACAGCCAGGTGGTGGCAGGTGGCCCTGGGAGATGGGCCATCCCAGCTCTGCCCGGGCCCAGGTGGTGGGTCCCCTCAAGGACGTAGCCCCCTCGTCTCTGAGCCTGCAGACCCTGCCGCAGGTTGGCCTCTTCCCTCAGCAGTGCTGGTGGCCACTCACACAATTCCTCCGTCACCACCCAAAGGTGAGGCTTCAACTAGCTGGTTCTTCAACTATTGTAATTGCTCCCCTCCTAGGCCACTCCCCACCAGACTCTTGTCCCTGCAACAAGTCCCCAAAATCTTAAAATGTTCCTGTCAACACGTCCTTTCTATATGCAAAATCCAGGGTAGAGAAATGCATTTACAATGTGACCCAGCACACATCAAAACATGTATGTAGGTACACAGTCACCAGCTGTCAGTTTGTCCGCTGTGGTGGCTTATGTGTTGCTATGGTGCTGGAAGCTAGGAGCCCGGTATTTCAAACACCAACAGGGTCACCCATGGTGGACAGGTTTCAGTGCAGCTTCCAGACTAGGAGGAAAGGCCTGGTGATCTGTTTCTGCAAATTAGTCAGTCAAAACCCTATGGGTCACGACAGAACATTGTCTGACAGTGGCTGCAACAACGGACTTGAGCAGACCAAGGATCTCAAAGGTGGCACAGGGCTGGGCAACGTTTCATTCTGTTATGCTTGGGGTCACCAAGAGTTAGAGCTGACTCGACAGCAACTAACAACAACGTGTGTGTGTGTGTTCTTCTATGCGTATGTAGGTATAATACATGCACATTTTTCAAAAATACCAGATGAGATTCAAGAAATGATACTTATTTTTTCTGTGTGTAATTCTCCTTGACATTTCCTCCCCTCCCCTCCCATCCCTCCCCTCCCCTCCCATCCCTCCCCTCCCCTCCCATCCCTCCCCTCCCCATCCCCCCTCCCCTCCCTCCCCATCCCCCCTCCCCTCCCCATCCCCCCTCCCCTCCCTGCTCTATCCCTCCCCTCTCCATCCCTCCCCTTCCCACCTCAGTCAATAAACTTCAGCTGGTGGGGAGCCCCTGCATCTCTTTCCTGACCCTAATGGCTAGGCCCCATTCTGACTCCTGGGAAAGTTCAACATCCTTAGCCTGCTTCTCAAGGTTCTCACCAGCCTGCTGGCCACCCACCCAACTCCCACCACCTGCCCCCACCACCTTGCCAGCCTTTTGTCTCAGGACTCTGTGTGGGTGTTCTTGGCTGTATCTCCCCTGAGCTGGCTGGCTCTCAGCTGTTCCTTACGCTCAGAGTCTTTTCTGCCTCTACCTGGCTGGGTCGTTTCCTACTCACCCTACGTGTCCTTCCAGCCCCAATTCCACCCCCACCTCCTCAACACGTCTCTGACCCTGACCAAGGTCACCCTCTCTCATTTTCTGCCCACACATCTGGTGTCTAGATTAGGAGGGTGGGCTGAACATCATGACACCTCACTGATGAACAACATACCCCACCTGCGCTTGCTTTTCACTCACACCACCTGGGGACTGCTGGCTTGGTCTGGAGACAGGATTTGTTGTGCACAGGAAGGCAGCACTTCAGCAAGGTTCTGATGCCCCCAATGCCCAGCCGCTCCTGCCCTGCAGCCTCTCCCTTCCTCAGGCTGCCAGTGGGGGTGGTGGGAAAATGGGAACGTTTTCTAGCAGGTGAGAACCAAACCCCAGTTCACCTGTGGAGGTAAACAGTGCTCTGTGGTAGGTGCACCTGAAAAGGTCCTTTGAGTGCTGTGCTTTCAGTATACAGGTGACGCTGGTTTTTGTGAGCTAGCCAGACAACCTACCCTCTGCTCAGAATGGCGTTTTTACAGGAAAATGCATTACGTGGACGAGAAGTTCTAAACCGCCAGCCCACAAACAGCTTCTGGAACTCTGCCTGTCCTTCCGCTGGACACCGTGTGTCCGCCTGTCCAACCACCTTCCCAAGTGGGTATCTTATTGCCCTACTCAATGCAGGGCCTTGGAGCACAGGAATGGGGCCCCAGGGCTCCCCCTTTTTACAGGGCTCAGCCTGGTACCTTGTGGGGGTGAGCACTCAGTAATCACCTCCTGGTGACACTGGCTCCTCCCATCCCCCCTCCGGCTGCCCAGCCCCACAGCTCTGTCCTCATCATACTTTATCCCAGAAAGTGTGTCCCTGTCTATAGTATTTGGAACATCTTACGGAATATTTAACAGGGAAGAGAGAAAAAGGAGAGAGATGAGAAAAGATAGGGGAGGAGAAACAAGGGCAAAAGAGGGACGACGGGGGTTAGGAAGGGGGAGGAAAACAGAAAGGTCAAAGGAAAAGAAAAAAAAAAAAGTCCTACTAAGCTGGCCAGAGCGGGCAGTGGTGGCTCAGTGGTAGAATTCTCGCCTTGCACACAGGAGACCTGGGTTCAGTTCTCAGCCGGTTCACCTCATGTGCAGCGGCCACCTGTATGTCAGTTGGAGGCTTGTGTGTTGCTACGATGCTGAACAGATTTCTGCAGCGCTTCCAGACTAAGACAGAGTAGGAGGAAAGGTCCCACGATCAACATCTGAAAATCAGCCAGTGAAAACCCTACAGATCACGAGGGGCTGATCCCCACTGATTATGGGGATGGTTCAGGACCAGGACCAGGCAATGTTTTGTTCCATTGTGCATGGAGTCCACAGGAGTCGGGGGTCGTCGTGACAACAGCTAACAACAATAACAGGAACAACCACAATCTAACCAGAAGCTGTTTCCCAGTGGAAAAGAGCACAGAAGTCAGGCTAGGTGAAGGCAGGGAGGGAGAACTCAGGGTCGGATAAGATCCTAGCCAAAAAGGGACCAAGGACAGGGGACTGGACAGGCACTCCTGCAGGTGAGAGGCTGCAGCAAGCTACAGAGTCAACAGCGTCCCTTGCACTGGGCTGGTAGTCTGAGCTTTTCTGGGCTGAGTTGAGCTGGTGAAGGCTAAGTAGGTCCCATGCTTTAGGCCGGCTGTGGCTTCAGGATACGGCGACTGTCTTAGTCATCTAGGGCTGCCATAACAGATATACCACAAGTGGATGGCTTCAAAAGACAGAAATTTATTTTCTCACAGTCTAGTGGGTTACAAGTCCAAATTCAGGGCGCTGGCTCCAGGGGAAGGCTTTCTCCCTCTGTCAGCTCTGGAGGAAGGTCCTTGTCCTCACTCTTCCCCTGGTCAAGAAGCTTCTCAGGCACAATGACCCCGTTTCCAAAGAACATGCTCTACTCCTGGTGCTCCTTTCTTGGTGGTATGAGGTCCTCCTGTCTCTCTGCTTGCTTCTATCTTTTGTATTTCAAGAGATTCTGAACCACCACTGCCCCCATGGATAAGCATAGGCAGCTAGGAAGACATGTTTAGGAAGAAGCAGTCCCAGCTCAGGGTCTCTTACAGTATTGTCTCAAAAGACTATAAACTGTGTTACTTTTTCACAACTGCAGGCAAAAATGATTTCACTTGTTATCTCCTTCATGGCCAGGTGTGTAAAGCTAAAGGTCAGATTTCACTGTCAGAATGGGCGGCTCCTACCTCTGATTTATGTGGGTGAAACATGGGTCCCAATTTGGTAAACTTTTTAATTTCTCTCTTCAGCACAGACAGGCTCTAAGCACCATTTACGTCCTTAGAATGACTTGTCATCAATTCATCTGGGCATTATGGTAGGCAGAATAATGCCCCAACCAAAAAAGCTATGATTGATTCTAACTCATAGCGAACCTATAGGACAGAGTAGAACTGCCCCATAGGGATTCCAAGGGGTGCCTGGCGGATGTGAATTGCCCACCTTTTTGGTTAGCAGCTGTAGCTCTTAACCCCTGGGCCACCAGGGTTTCCATGGTGATGTAGGCAGTGGAAATAAAGGTTGCAGGTAGAGTTAAGGGCACTAATGATTTGGACGTAAGATAAAGAGATGATCTCGGATAACCCAGGTGGCCCAATGTAATCACAATGGCCTTCAATGGCATGAGGAGGAGGCAGAAAAGCAGCACCAGAGAGATGGCTCCTGAGAAAGACTCTACCGGCCATCGCTGGCTTTGAGGAAGAAAGGGGTGATGATGAGCCAAGCAAGGCAGGTGGCCTCTGGAAGTGGCTTCTGCTCTAGAGTCCCCAGAAAGGAATGCAATCCTGCTGACGTTTTGACTTTAGCCCCAAACCACTTGCGGTCTTGTCGATTCCGGCTCCTGGGGACCCCGTCTGTGTCTGCACTCTGGAGGGTTTTCAATGGCTGATTTTTCAGTAGATCTCCACGCCTTTCTTCTGAGGTGGACTTGAACCCCAGCCTTCTGGTTAGCAGCTAAGTCTGTTAACCCTTTGTGTCGCCAGGGACTCCCCAGTGAGACCAGTTTTAGACTTCTGACCTCCAGAACCACAGGCCACAGGCAGCGGCCACAGGCAGCGGATGCAGGCACCAGTCCCTCAAAAATTCTATTTGAAAAGACTCAGAACTCTTTAATGTACACACAATGAATAGCTCACTTTCATATATGTGTTTGAAAAAATTAAATCCTGCCAAATTCTATGACCAACAAGCCAAACACTATGTTTTTAAAATAGCTGCCCATTAACTTAATTAAGGAGGTTTTAATTATTTTTTAATTTGTTGGATGTGTGTTTACGTGCAAGCATCCCCTCCAAACCCTACTGAGGAAGCATCTTGTACAGGAAATCGGGGGGGAGGCCTGAACTCCAGAGAGTCGTGGGAAATTGGTCAGTGTCTGGAGAGCTGGAAGCGTGGAGACCTCACTCATTTAGCCACATTGGCTGCCTTCCCACGTGGATAAAAGCCTAACTCTCCCCACAGGCGTAGAGTCTCCAGAAGTACACGTCGTTGGCCCTGGGGAGGCTTAGGGCAGAGATCTCTGTCCCTGACTGCATGTGGGTATTACCTGGGAGCTTGCAGACATCCTGGAGCCCAGGCCACTGCCCAGACCACGGAAGCCAGCATCGCTGTGGGTACTACCCAGCACTCGTCTTTTGTAAAACTCTCCCGGCTGTTCTCATGCGCAGCCGAGACTGAGAATTGATGCTTTAGCAAGAGGTAAGAAGCAGATCCCAGGGCCCCACTGAGGCGTTGGGGCAGCCTGCTTGGTCTGGACTGGTTGAGCAGGGGGAGACAGAGATGGGGAAACTGAGGGTAGTGATTTCAAGGGGCCCTATGTGACAAAGGAATACAGACTTGGTGACAATGTCTTGTGGCGCTGTTGTTGGCTGCTGTTGGGTCAGCCCTTGACTCATGGTGACCCCACCCACAGAAGAGCTAAATGCTACCCAGTCCTGGGCCATCCCCACGATCGGTTTTGGATCAGGCCTTTGTGCTCACAGGGCTTCCGTTGGCTGATTTTTGGAAGTAGATCACCAGGCCTTTCTTCCTAGTCCATCTTGGTTTGAAAGTGTTGCTGAAACCTGTCCAGCATCACAGCAACATGCAAGCCTCTGCTGATCGACAGGCGGTGGCTGCGTGTGAGGTGCATCGGCCGGGATTCAAACCTGGGTCTCCCACACAGAAGGCAAGAATTCTACCACTGAACCACCAAAGTGTATCAAGTATTAATTAGATTGTTACAATTGCCTCGCCTGTATCAGCACTTGCAGACCATAATGGTCGTCAGCCCCCATCCCTGCTTCTGACAAGTGGGCGGTCCAGAATATTCTTTGCAGGGTGAAGATGGAGCAAAAGATGCTGATGTCCCTGTCACTAGGCAGCATTCAGAAGGAGAAGTCCTGGAGAGCTTCCAAGCCGGGATGGACAACTGCCAAGTGGCTCGAGCTCATCATGTCTCTGGCCTGTGTGTCAGCCTTGGTTACAGGGGGTCACGCTTGCTCCTCGCTTCTTTGCTTCATCTGGCTGATGGGAGATAAGATGACAAGTCTTCTGCCAGAGGACGAGGTTGTGAGCGCTCAAACGTCTATTGAATGAATGATGGAGCAAATGAGCTCATGTGATTTGCGTGCATGTTGCTACCCCATGCTGGCCACTCTGCCCAGAGACGAAAAGGGGACATAATTGAGTCAAGCTGCTGTTCTCCCTTTTAAAGGAATTGTCAGGAGAAGTTGAGCTGGAAAATTCTAGTCTTGCTTGTATAAATAAGCAGAAACTTTATAACACCAAACAAGTGGAAAGTTTTCTCAGTAATTGTTTTTTTTTTTTTTTAAGTTTGTAGGCCAGATAATTTTTAAAGCAGTAGGATTTCTCATGTGCCAGCCACTGACACAGCTCTAAAGTCATTGATTTGGATCCTACTATTTTGGAATTGAGGAGCCCTGGTGGCTCAGTGGCACAGTGGGTAAGTAAGTGCTCAGCTGCTGACTGAAAGGTCTGCGGTTCAAACCCATGAGCCGGGTGGGAGAAAAATGTGGCAGTCTGCTTCCATAAAGATTAAGGCTTAGAAACCCTTTGGGGCAGTTCTACTCTGTCCTATGGGATCACTATAAGTCAGAAGTGACTCGATGGCAGTGAGTTTGGCTTGGTTTTGGTGGCACGATTGTTAAGCACTGGGCAGCTAATCGAAAGGTCTGCAGTTCGAATCCATCAATGGCTCCGTGGGAGAAAAACCTGGCAATCTGCTCCTGTAAAGATCGCAGCCTAGAAAACCCTATGGGGCAGTCCTGCTCTGTGCTATAAGGTCGCTCTGAGTCAGAACCAAGTCTTCAGCATATAATAACAACAACTTGGAATTTACACTTGTCCATCAAATCTTCTTGAAAAAAGTGTTCAAAATAATTCTTCTCTGATGGAAAACACATTGCACACAAAGTTTGGAAGTCTGAGGTCAGCTCCCAGATTGACCACTGAGCAGCTACATGATGCTGGAAAAGGTGCAGCCCTATGCATATTTTCTGTAAACTGGAACAGTGACCTGTTTGTTGTGAGCGTAAAGGTGGTAAAAGGACGCGGCAAGCTGTAGGGTGCTTTGTAATTTGCGTAGGGTTTTCTCATCATTGAAATCTACTCGTTCATTTGAAGCCTCTTCTGGGCTTAGCAGTTGTTCCTGAATCTACGTTTATCATTAGATTGTATGAAATACAGAGTGTGTTTCTTTAACACATAGACAGAGCTAGATGAGATACCATCAATTATCACAGTCACTGAGGAGATTGTGTGTGTGAATGTGAGTGTGTGTGTGACTGAGGGAGGGCAGGAATACAAGTGAGAGCATGGGAGTGTGTGTATATATACACATGTATCTGAACATACACACACACACACACACACACACACACACACACACACATTTTCTCCACTTAGGTTTCTGATTCAGAAAGTTCAGGTGGGGCCCAGGAGTCTGTACTTTTTAAGGCTCCCCATGTGACTCTGATTATCAGCAGTTTGGGGGACAACTGCCCTAAAGCTTCATGCACCCCCTCACCTTTTACTCTTGAAGAAATAGAAGCCTAGAGGGCTGGTGACTTGGGCAGGGGCACACAGCTGGCTGGGGTGCAGCTGAAAGCAGAGGCCAGCTCCAGCTCCCCGCTCAGTGCAGTTTACAATAAGCCCCGCTGTCCGCTGTACTCATAACTGAGCTGGGCTCTAAAAGCATTGCCTTGCAGAGGCTTAGCTGGTCAGACTAGCTTCCTCTGTCATTTTCCCCACGTCACCCCTCGCGGTGCCGGGCAGAGGAGCAGTGAGGTGTCCCCAGGTGGCCGAGTGGAGCACTGATTGTACCCTCCCCCTCAAGCTCTGGCTAGGACCATCCCTTTGGGTCCTGCTTTGTCTTTCCTCAAGGCAGATGTGAGGCTCATCCTGGGGATGGAGGTGGTGTTGGCAGAGGAGGTGGGGCTGGTGGTGGAGGTGGTGTTGGCCGTGGAGGTGGTGCTGGTGGTCGAGGTGATATTGGCGGAGGAGGTGGGGCTGGTGGCGTTAGTGTAGGAGGTGGGGCTGGTGGTGGAGGTGGGGCTGGTGGTGGAGGTTTGTCATCTTCTTTGTTTTATGATCTTTCTGAGGAGTTCCCTATGTCTAAATCAGACTCCAACATTCAAGTGCCAAAATGGCAATGGGAAGGAAGTCATTAAAAGTTTTAAGCAGAGAAACAAGAATCAAATGTACCCCTTACAAAGGTCTGCTTGGTACCACACGGAGGATGGACTGTTGGGAAAGAGAATGAGGGCAGGGAGATCGGTTGGAGGTCGTGTCGTCATCCCACTTTGCAGTAAGATTAGATTTTACGGACACCTCTTCTCAATTGATCTGATAACAAGGAACATGAACTTTGAACCCCAACTAAGTATTGTCCCTCCCCAAAAGAGAATCCCATTCTTCTCAGTAGTTTACCTGCACTATAAAAAATGTACTAAATTATTAATATTATTGTTATATTTTAAATCTAACAGTTCAATAGAAAATGTATAGAAATGTGTTGCCATCAAGTCAATTCCAACTCATGGTGACCCCGTGTGTTGCAGAGTAGAACTGCGCTTCATAGAGTTTTCATGGCTGTGACTTTTCCGAAGCAGGTTTCCAGGCCTTTCTTCCAAGGTAGCTCTGAATGGATTTGAACCACTAACTTTCAATGAGTAGCCTAGCGCTTAACTGTTCGTGCACCTGGGAACTCCTACTTGTTTATAATTACCTGCATGATATCTTTAATTTTGACTCTGGGCTCAAAAAGCCTAAAATTTTTTTCTTTACAGAAGAAGGTGGCTGACCCCTGGCCTAGGTGTTGGCATTGGAAATGGAGAAATAGATGGATTCAGGTACATTTTGAAGGGACAGCCAACAGCACGTGGGGCTTCATGCTGGTGGGATATGGGGCTATCTCGTCTCTAAGACCCTTCCTGAGACAACGAGGGGCTGACGGTCAAGAAGCCACCCCCTGACTCTAACACACAAGGGTCTCCAGGAGGCAATGTTCCTGTAGGCCCCTCTGGGCTCAGCCCTTCTCTCCGAGTCTCTCGGGCCTCTGAGGCCTGGCACTGGCCCTTCAGCAGGTCTCACACAGGCCGGTGGTGCTGTTGATGAGGATGCACAGTGCCTGGTACGGATCCTGCATACTTTATGGCACAGCAGGTAGACCACAATGTATTTCCTGACCAATTATTATGTCCCGCCTTCCATGTGACCAGCAGGCTGGATCACAGCTGGCACCTCAAGCTAGCAGCTCAAAAATTTAATCAGGTTCAGGTAACAGGCAAGGACTGGTTCCCAGCGAGGGGAAAAACACAGCAAATATTTTGGATTAAACTGTGTGCACTGTATCTTGCTGGAGCTTGCAGGCCCTTTGGAGGCTCTCAGACGGCTCTTAATTAATTGCTGGAGCCAAGTGGGGCAGTCTTGTGAAGGCTGTTGCTTGTGCTAATCTGATCCAGCCACGCTCAGGGCAGGGGTGGAGCTGGTCTTGGGTTTAGGAGATGAGGGGGAGGGGGGCTGGGGCATGGGAGGAGCTTGCAGGCAGATGGTTGGGACAAAGTTTTGAAGGGCCAACCTGTTGGTCAAGCAAGCAGACAGACCCCCCTTCTCGGTGGAAAAGGCCGCTGCTTTTCCCCAAACACCAGGCTTGGGAACAGAGAATTCCAGCTCTGCTGCATACTAGCCCTGTGACCTTGGGCCAGTAACCCTTTGAGCTTCAGTGTCACATCTGTAAAACTGATATGGATCCCTGGGTGGAACAAATGGTTAATGCCCTCAGCTGCTAACCAAAAGGCTGGAGGATCAAGTCCATCCAGAGGTGCCTCAGAAGAAAGGCCTGGCGACCTAATTCTGAAAAACCAGCCATTGGTAACCCTGTGAAGCACAGTTCCACTCTAAAAGAGTAGACCTGAGCTGTTAATGATTCTGAGTTATTCTGATACATAAGAATCACCTGGGGATCTTGTTAAACTATAGATTCTGATTAAGTCTATCTGGGGTAGAAATGCAAATTCTCAGCAGGGGTTTGGACCGGGATGAACTGTTTCGAAGCCCTGACTAACACACAAGGGTCTCCAGGAGGCAAACCTGACTCCAGGCAGCTGGTTCTGTAAGATCGATACAATGTTACTCCTCAGGATTGTTGCCCCAGTCACATGAGATGGTGGTGATACCATGTAACACATGCCCAGGTCCCTCCCAGCAAGGCTGCCCAGAGTCGGGCGAAGGGGCAGTTAGAGGCTGGCCCTGCTGACCCTGGAGGAGGTGGAGAACAGCTCTAGGGTGGGCATTTCCTTCAGGGCGGGTTCTCAGAACAAGCCGTGGCCTCAGGGGCAACAAGGAATAGAGATGTTGGGGTGGGGGTTGCAAGTGCCAGGACCACCCCTAACCGCTCAGCAGCCAAGGAAGCAGCTCCCACAGAGTGTGGCCAGCTGGGTTCTGAGGGAGGAGGCTCCCTCTGACCTAGCCGTAGGCCCCCATTGGTTGTACAGAAGCTTTCCCTAGTGCTGCTTGCAGGCCCGTCTTGTTTCCATGGGTGGGGTGAGCACCCTGAATTGCCCTGACGTGGCCTATGCTTTGGTTACGGAGGCTTCGTATTGCTTCCAAACACCTCTGCAGAGATCTGCAGTTAGAAGCCATCCTATGAACACATCGGGGCTGGCTGGGCCTCAGGAATTTCCCTGTCATGGATTGAATTGTGTCCCCCCAAAATGTGTGTCAACTTGGCTAGGCCATGATTTCCCATATTGTGTGATTGTCTGGATTTTGTCATCCAATGTGGTTTTCCTGTGTGCTGTAAATCCTACCTCTATGATGTTAATGACGCAGGGTTAGAGACAGTTATGGTAATGAGGCAGGGTTAGAGGCAGTTACATTAATGAGGCAGGACTCTACAAGATTAGGTTGTATCTTGAGTCATTCTCTTTTGAGATACAAAAGAGAGAAGCGAGCAGAGAGGAGAGGGACCTCATACTACCAAGAAAGAAGTGCTAGGAGTGGAGCTTGTCCTTTGGACCCGGGGTCCCTATGCTGAGAAACTCTTAAACCTAGGAAGATTGATGACAAGGACCTTCCTCCAAAACTGACAGAGAGAGAAAGCCTTCCCTGGGAGCTGGCACCCTGAATTTGGACTTCTAAACTCCTGTCCTTTCACCATACCTATTCAATCTGTATGATGAGCAAATAATAGGAGAAGCTGGACTGTATGAAGAAGAACGGGGCATCAGGATTGGAGGAAGACTCATTAACAACCTGCATTATGCAGGTGATGCAGCCTTGCTTGCTGAAAGTGAAAAGGACTTGAAGCACTTACTGATGAAGATCAAAGACCACAGCCTTCAGTATGGATTACACCTCAACATAAAACAGAAATCCTCACAACTGGACCAATAAGCAATATCCTGATAAATGGAGAGAAGATTGAAGTTGTCTAGGATTTCATTTTACTTGGACCCACAATCAATACCTGTGGAAGCAGCAGTCAAGAAATCAAAAGATGCATTGCATTGGGCAAATTGGCTGCAAAAAACCTCTTTAAAGCGTTGGAAAGCAAAGATGTTGCCTTGAGGACTAAAGTGCCCCTGACCCAAGCCATTGTGTTTCCATCACATCATATGCATGAGAAAGCTGGACAATAAATAAGGAAGACCAAAGAAGAACTGACGCCTTTGAATTGTGGTGTTGGCAAAGAATATTGAATATACCAAGGACTGCCAAAAGAACGAACAAATCTGTCTTGGAAGGAGTACGACCAGAACGCTCCTTAGAAGCAAGGATGGCGAGACTACATCTCATATACTTTGGACATGTTGTCAGGAGGGATCAGTCCCTGGAGAAGGACATCAAGCTTGGTAAAGTAGAGGGTGAAAAAGAGGAAGACCCTCAACGTGATGGGCTGACACAATGGCTGCACCAGTGGGTTCAAGCATAGCAACAATTGTGAGGATGGTGCAGGTCCAGTCCGTGTTTGGTTCTGTTGTCCACAGGGTCTCTGTGAGTTGGAATCAACTCCGTGGCACCTAACAACACAACAAACTGTGAGAGAATAAACTTGTTTGTTAAAGCCATCCACTCGTGTTATTTCTGTTACAGTAGCACCAGATGACTAAGACAGTCCCTAAGACCTAAGACCCGGTTTCTAAGACCCTGTCTAACACAACGAGGGACCAATCATTAAACAACTTTTGGGGCCAAGGGGCAGCCATAACGGCCACAAGGCAGCTTTCCCCGTAGACTTCCCTGGATTGGGCTGTATCCGGGTCCCTTAGGCTCCTGTCTGTGATCTCGCCCTGGCTGACCCCTGCCGGTCTTGTGTGCCAGTTGTCTCAGTCACCCCTTCCTGTCCCATTCTTGACTCTTCAATAATCTGTGCTGCCTGGGCTTCTTCAATGCCCCATGCCACGCTCCTCTTTGTCTGGGACACTCTTTTCCCAGCCCCCTCTTACCTAGGCCTCTTCCCTGCAGAAAGTCTTCCCCAAGACCCTGGAATGGATTCAAGGCAGCCCTCTTCTGGGCTCCTGAACTCCTGCCACCTTCTTTTGGTGTTGTCCTTGTTCCCAATTGCCTCTCTACCAGGCTGTGAGGCCTTTGAGGGCAGGAGCTGGGTCTTAAGCAGCTTGGAGTCTCCAGCTCACCTCTCAATACACTAAACTGATTCCTTTACTTTAGAATGTGGGCATTGGAGCCAAGAGAGGGACAGTGAAGTCATGTGCTAAGAAGCAGATCTTGGCTGACTCTGGAACGCATGTAGTCTCCTCTGGACTCCAGTGCTGTTCCCCTGAAGCATAGTTTCTCAGAGACAACCCTGGGTGTCCTGCTGGTCAGCGCGGGGTAGGGCCTAGCCTAGCTTCCCAACCAGTTCTTATTGGTTTGAAGAACAGCCTACTAATGACTCAGTAGGATCAGAATTAGTTAATCAGCAAATGCTCCTTGAATAGCCTGATGTGGAGGACAATGGCATTGCACGTAGCTAATTTTTACAAACCCAAATTTGTTGTTGTTAGGTGCTGTCGAGTTGGTTCCAACTCATAGCAACCCTACGTACAACCCTGTCCAGTCCCATGCCATCCTCACAATTGTTGTTATGCTTGACCCCATTGTCATAACCACTGTGTCAATCCATCTCGTTGAGGGTCTTCCTCTTTTTCGCTGACCCTCTACCAAGCATGATGTCCTTCTCCAGGGACTGGTCCCTCTTGATAACATGTCCAAAGTATGTGAGATGAAGCCTCCCCATCCCTGCTTCTAAGGGGCATTCTGGCTGTACTTCTTCTAAGACAGATTTGTTGGTTCTTCTGGCAGTCTATGGCATAGTCAATATTCTTCGCCAGGACCACAGCTCAGAGGCATCAATTCTCAGTTGGTCGTCCTTGTTCACTGTCCAGCTTTCGCATACATTAGGTGATTGAAAACAATATGCCATAAGGCTTGGGTCAGAATCACCTTAGTCCTCAAAGCGATATCTTTGCACTCGGGTGTGCACAAATGCAACTTCAGTTTATTTTTTCTTATTTTCTGGTAGGTCACACACTGACTTTACGATAAAGCAAAACAACGTAAGAAAGCTGTAACTCAAGATATCCTGCTCCCATTTTACTTGTCTCGTGAATCCTTTCAAAATACAACCAAATGTGTACAAATATTTATATTCCCCCCTTTTTACATAAAATGCAGTGTATCGTATGCACTGCTTTTGTTGTTAGGTGCCGCCAAGTCGATTTTCGGTTTTCGACTCACAGCAACCCCATGTGACAGAGTAGAACTGCCCCATAGGGTTTCCTAGGCTGTGATCTTTACAGGGACAGATCGCCAGGTCTTTCTTCTGTGGGGCTGCCGGGCAGGTTCCAAATGCCAACCTTCCATTGAGAAGCCAAGCACCTGATCGTTGTGCCACCTGAGCTCATATGCACTGTTTTGAACAGCTTGTTCGTGTTTTTCCGCATCATTATGTAGAGAGCTTCCCTTCCTAGCCCTGTTGCCTTTTCTGCTCAACTGCTTTTGGGGGTAATGGTGGGAGGGGACTATCCTGTGAGGCCCCAGGCTTGCCTAGGGAAGGGGGTGGGAAAGACTCCTTGGCATGCTGGTAAATGGTTAACAGCCAGTTCTGGTGGGGAGAGGGCCGGAGGGACCTGAATTACAAGGGCGTGAGACCTCTGACCGCGGCCAGCTTCTGGCTATTAACCTCACCCAGCTCACAAAATTCCTGAAAATGTAACAATTGGTTGCTGGTATGAGCTGCTGTAAGCTCACCAGTGGGATGGGGGCGGGGGGGGGGGGCCTCTTCAGACACCCACAGCTTTCTCCTCCTCAGTGTTCTTCCCCTGGCTGGGGTGGCCCTCACCCAGCCCCCAGGGAAAGCATCACTCAGCCTCCTGGGTGTGCTTGTTAATTCCATGTCTCTGACCTGGGCTTGCCAGTCCTTGGGGCTTACTTTTTCAGGTTCAAAAAGCCCCTACTTGCAGATCAAAAAAAAAGTCCCTAGGTGGTTTGTGCTCAGTTGTTAACCTAAAGCTGCTTGAGCCAGGGCTTCTAGCCAGTTCATTTGTTCTAGCAACTTACCAGGAAGTCATACATAAGAATCACCTGGAGATCTTGTTAAAATGTAGATTCTGATTCAGTATACCTGGGGTGAAAATGCAGTTTTCCAGCAGAGAACATGTTAGAAATGCAAATTCTTAGCAGGGGTTCGAACTGGAATAAGCCAATTCAAAGCTCTGGTTTGAACTCACCCAGAGGTGTCACAGAAGAAAAGACCTGACAATCTACTTCCATAATGATTGTTGCTGTGAGCCATCTTGTTGATTTCAACTCCTAGCAACCCCATGTAACAGACTAGAACTACCCTTTAGGGTGTCCTAGGCTATAATCCTTACAGGAGCAGATTGCCAGGTCTTTTCTCCTGCAGAGCAGCTGGTGGGTTTGAACCAACCTTTTGGTTAGCAGCCAAGCACTTAACCATTGTGTCACCAGAGCTCCTTTCCGTAAAGATTATAGCCAATTCTACTCTGCACACGTGGGGTCACTGAGTTGGAATTGACTCAACTGCAACTACCGATAACAAGAATCAGATAAAAAACCTTGGCCTCTAAGAGCCCTGATATGAGTTCTGAAGGCCTAGCTTGGAACCGAAAGCCAAGAGTTTGACTCTGATTTCCCTATTCTATGCGACCTGTGTTATTAGTTAATGAATGCCGCTGTACAAGTAGAGGGAGGTTTGGGGGATAACAAGAAAGTGTTGGGGCTGGGGTCTTAAAAGCTTGTGAGCAGCTGTCTAAGATAACCCACTGGTCCATCCTTTCTGGAGCAAGGGAGAATGAGGGAAACCAAAGACACAAAGGAAAGATTAGTCTAAAGGACTAATGGGCCACAAGTACCACAGCCTCCTCCAGACTGAGTCCAGCACAAGTAGATGGTGCCCAGCTACCACTGCTGACTGCTCTGACAGCGATCACAATACAGGGTCCCGGACAGAGCTGGAGAAAAATATAGAACAAAATTCTAACTCATAAAAAAAAAAAAAAAGACTGGACTTAGTAGTCTGACAGAGACTGAAGAAACTCTGAGAGTATGGCCCCTGGACACCCTTTTAACTCAGTACTGAGGTCACTCCTGAGGTTCATTCTTCAGCCAAATATTGTTGTTAGGTGCCACCAGGCCGGTGACCTGTGTGCAACAGAACAAAGCACTGCCCGATCCTGTGCCATCCTCATGATCACTGTTATGTTTAAGCCCATTGTTGAAGCCACTGTGTCAGTCCACCTCTTTGAGGATCTTCCTCCCCTTTGCTGACTTTCCACTTTATCAAGCATGTGTCCTTCTCCAGGGACTGGTCCCTCCCGATAACATGTCCAAAGTATGTGAGACGAAGTCTCGCCATCCTTTCTTCTAAGGATGAAAATGGATGTCAGAAGAGACTCTGAAACTTGCTCTTGAACATCGAGCATCTAAAACAGATGGAAGAAATGATGAAGTAAAAGAGCTGAACAGAAGACTTCAAAGGATGTCTCGAGAAGACAAAGTAAAGTATTATAATGACATGTGCAAAGACCTGGAGTTAGAGAACCAAAAGGGAAGAACACATTTGGCATTTCTCAAGCTGAAAGAACTGCAGAAAAAATTCAAGGCTTAAGTTGCAACAGTAAAGGGTTCCATGGGCAAAATACTGAACGATGCAGGAAGTATCAAAAGAAGATGGAAGGAATACACAGACTCGCTGTAACAAAAAGAATTGGTCAGTGTTCAATCATTTTAGGAAATAGCCTGTGATCAAGAACTGATGGTACTAAAGGAAGAAGTCCAAGCTGCACTGAAGGGACTGGTGAAACACAAGAGTCCAGGAACTGATGGAATACCAATAGAGATGTTTCTACAAACGAATGCAGCACTGGAAGTGCTCACTCGTCTATGACAAGAAATCTGGAAGACGGCTACCTGGCCAACTAACTTGAAGAGATCCATATTTATGCCTATTCCAAAGAAAGGCGATCCAATAGAATGTGGAAATTATTGAACTATATCGTTAATATCACATGCAAATAAAATTTTGCTGAAGATCATTCAAAAGCGATTGCAGCATTACATCAACAGGGAACTTCCAGAAATTCAAGTCAGATTCAGAAGAGGACGTGGAATCAGGGATATCATTGCTGAAGTCAGATGGATCCTGACTGAAAGCAGAGAACACCAGAAAGATGTTTATCTGTGTTTTATTCACTGTGCAAAGACATCTGACTGTGTAGATGATAACAAATTATGGATAACATTATGAAGAATGGGAATTCTGGAACACTTAATTGTGCTCACGAGGAACCTGTACATAGATCAAGAGGCAGTTGTTCAAACAGAACAAGGGGATACCACATGGTTAAAGTTAGGAAAAATGTGCATCGGGGTTGTATTGTTTCACCATAACTATGCAGTCTGTATGCTGAGCCAAAGATTGGACAGGCCTATAGACAAAACGAGACTAAATGGGCACATCAGCCCAGGGGCAAGGAGAGCAGGCAGGAGGGGACAGGAAACCTGGATGAATGGAGATGGGGAACCTCAGGTTGAGAAGCGGAGAGTATTGACATGTTGTGGGGTTGGCAACTAATGTCACAAAACAATATGTGTATTAATTGTTTAATGAGAAACTAATTTGTTTTATAAACCTTCATCTAAAGCACACACACACATGCACACACACACACACACACACACACCCCACATGTAAAAGTGTTAGGGAAGAGTGTCTCTACCACAGAGCGGATTTTGATCTATTTTGACTCTATTGTCTTCCTGGTTGGCATATAGTTGGTGTCCAATGGCTATTTGTGGAATTAACACCTATCTCAAAACCTTATCGTGCTACCCAGAGAAGGAGAAGACATAGTATCTGCCCTCATATAGCTTACAGAGCCTGTTGCTGTGGAGTCAATTCCGACTCACAGAGTTTACAGTTGGAATAAAACACGGAGTGAATAAAACGATAAATCGCAAGTACCAAATTTATGGTACAGACACTGAGTTTTGCAGATGTGTGAACAGAGAGACTGCTGTGGGCCAGGATGCTCAGAGAATGTTCCATAGAGCATATGGGGCTTGTCTGAGCCTTGAAGGATGCTGTTTCTGGGAAGAAGCCCAATAACAGTTTATGGAAGACACGTGGCTCAATTTTGACAGCTTGTCATGAGTGTCTCACAGAAATCCAGGAGGATTATTCCCACTTGGTCAACAGACATATGTATAGCAATACCAGGAGATAGGCTTGATAGGTGGACTCTTGAGACTTTCACTTCCCCAAGTAGTCTACGGTCCAAGTTTGGAAACAGCCACATTGAATCAGTCAATGAGTACTGCCATGTGGTCTCTGAGACGTATGAGGTGAGGTCCCTGTTCTCTGAGAGTTACAGTCTGAATGGGAAGACCTAGCACACTCAATTGACAGATACATGAGCAATGCCAGGGCCCTCCCCTATAGATGCGTATTGTATACACCGTGGGATTCTAGAAGAACAAACAAATCTGTCTTGGAAGATGTACAGCCAGAATGCTCCTTAGAAGCAAGGATAGTGAGACTATGTCTCATATACTTTGGATGTGCTATCAGGAGGGACCAGTTCCTGGAGAAGGACATCATGCTTGGTAAAGTGGAGGGTCAGAAAAAAAGAGAAAGACCCTGGATGAGATGAATTGACACAGTGGCTGCAATAACAGGCTCAAGTATAACAATGACTGTGAGGATGGTGCAGGACCTGGCAGTGTTTCGTTCTGTTGTACATAGGGTTGCTATGAGTCAGAACCAACTGGAGAGAACCTAACAACAGCAACAACAGATGCATACATGGAAGGTCTGGACTGAGATCCTTCCCAGTGCAGGGGATGGAGCCTCAAATGCCCCTGTGACCATGGGCTGCCCCAATCCATGGCTGGTGTGACACCAGCTGCTCCTGTGTCTCAGCAGGTGTCCCCAGCCTCGTTCTCAATGGCAGGATCCCAAAAGTAGTTCCTATATGCATTCTGGAAACTTACACCTCCATCCAAAGCAAAATGATGTAAACATACACAAAGGAACCAAAGAGGTAATAATCCCACTAGTAACCAGGAGCAGGAGGCTTCATGGTGCAGTGGTTAAAGTGCTTGGCAGCTAACTGAAGGTTCGGTGGTTTGAACTCACCAGACACTCTGCTGGGGAAAGATGAGATTGTCTGTTTCCGTAAAGATTACAGGCTTGGAAATACTATGGGACAGTTCCACTCTGTCCTATAGGGTTGCTGTGAGTTGCAATTGACTCAATGGCAGTGGGTTTGGGTGTTTGGGGGGTTTAGGAAGCCCAGGCTCTGTGGCAGAGGCAGGGAGGGCAGTACCACCCAAACCACAGGACACCGCCCACCCCAGGGAGCCAGCCATTACTCCGTCACGCCGTCCAGACTTACTCGGCTCCCGTGTTTGAAGGGCTAGAGCACATGGTGCCTTTATCAGCAGAAACCAGATGAGGTGTCTACTAACCCAACCCACGCTGACATCTGAAGTGAGAGATCCCAGAGAACAGGTGGCTCGGTAGGAAATTGGGTGAAAAGGGTAAGGTCTGAGAAGGAAAACAGAAAATCAAATCCAAGTGCTGCAAGATTAGGTCTTGGGTCTAGTCTTCCTCATGGTTAAGTAAGGATCAGCTTCAGGGCTACTGAGCAGCCTCCCTTGTCCCTAACTCCACCTTCTTCTCGTGTTTCTCCTTGACGAGGGACCAAGCATCCTGCGATACTTGAAATATCCTCCCTGAAAGAAAGAAGAGAGATTGCAGCTCACAGTACATGGAAGTCACTAGCCTGAGACTTAGAGAGCAAATCTCTAAGAAGAGGAAACGGGAAAGGTGGAGAGGGCACTCACTATTTTGGAAGTCTCCACGGGAGAGCGAGGTGGAAGAAGAGGAGGAAAAGGGCGTAGAGAGAGACAGGGGTGTTTGAAGACAAGCCCTATTTCCTTTGTTCCTAATCCATTTGCCTGCCTGCCTGCCTTCTTTCTTTTCTTCCTTCCTTCCTTTCTCCCTTCCTTCTTCCTTCCTTCCCTGATTCACTCCTCAACAATTTTTGAGTGTTTACTACTTTTTTTTTGCCATGGGAATATGAAAATAAACAGTACACTGACCCTGTTCTCTGAGAGTCCCTGGGTGGTGCAAACACTTAACGCACTTGGCTGCTAACCAAAAGGTTGGAGGTTCGAGTCTACCCAGAAGTATCTTGGAAGAAAGGTCTGGTGATTTACTTCCACAAAATCGGCCATTGAAAACCCAACTGAGCACACAGTTCTACTCTGACACACATGAGGTCACCATGAGTCAGTGTTGACTCAATGTCAACGGGTAGGAATGTCCTCTCTGAGTTCCCAAGGGAAGACTAAGTGTACCCGAAAATCATCACAATGCAGGGTGACTATCTTCCAAGGCTGTAATCTTTACAAAAGCAGACTGCCACATCTTTCTCCTGTGGAGTGGCTGGTGGGTTTGAACTGCCGGCCTTTCAGTGAGCTTACCCACTGCACCACCAGGGCTCCTTTTCTGAAAACCAGGTCTGTGAAAACCAAAGTCATGTTTATGAGTTCAGTAAATATGTCAATTTAAACTCGGAGTGTTTGGCATTTGATTTTTTGACCCTCAGTTTTGATTTCCCTCTTATTTACTCCAAGGTCATCTAAGTCTATGTAGAAAATCTTCAGCTGTCTGAAAGCTCCATTTGGACCCGATGTTGAATTTAAAGGTGTTGCCAAGAAAAGAAGCTGACCGTGTGGGAACAATGGCTGTTAAGTGATGTGGCCTGGTCCCAGGCTGTGCATGACTTAGGAGCCCTTCTTCACACCTCAAGGCCTGCCAGCACCTACAGGAGTGCTGTGCTGTGAGCTGTTACTTTTTTCCTAACGTTGTAATGTTCTCTTCTGTCAACATGACCAGCCAATTTTGAATCAGAATTATGGCATCTTCAGAATGACGCAGATGGTGGCTCAGCCCTGCACCCTTTAAAACCCAGCACCATTAAAGGGAGGCTCTGGGCCTGTCAACATGCCAGAAACAGATGGAATCCTCCATCACAGGCGTCTTTAACTGGGAGGCTCAGTGTCAACACAGGGGTGGGGAGAACTTAGTGGGCCGTTCTGAAAGAACCACCCGTTAAACGGTAAAGTACAGTATGTTTTAAAGTGACAAGCCCAAGAGCTGAAAATGACTGTTTGATCTTTCAAAGGCTTGTAAACAGGGGTGGTGCACTGCAGACCTATATTTACGTATTCAAATATTGGGAGGGAATCCAAGCAGAGTCTCCAGACTGCGGGAGTTTGCAATTTAGACAGACAGAGGCCAGGGAAAAGGGTGATGACATCAAACTTTTTACAGCATGAAGCAAGCTTTCTTCCCTCATTGTTAGCCAGAGAACTGCAGTCTTGGTAAGGGCTTGTTGTTTTTTAAGTGGAGTTTGAACCAATCATTACACGGACACCAGGTGTTTGTGAAGAGACAATTGAAACCAAAAGAATGTTTTGTTTCTGAATTAAATTTGTGGTTGGCGCCACCCTCTTAGACTTCCATGAAGGGTATCCAGCTACCTACTTCCCTGCATTGCCACCCCACAACTATCTCCCTTCTTTGGTAATGAAGTCATTGGCCACATCCGGAGGGCTAATCTATGGACAACATACCTGTATCCTTGTCTCACCGAGTGGCCAGAGAGGGCTCCCTCATAGCTGCGGGGACATTGTGAGGCCTCCAGGGTGGTTATTGATGAGAGACCTTCAAAGGAAGTCAGAAAACATTCGACCACATCCAGGAACACTTTCAAGTCAACAGCCCATTGGTGTTTTCTCTTTCTCTGACCAAAAGATCCAGTCCCTGAGAAGAAATAGATGCTGCCTTGCATACAGAAACCACAGGCACTGGAATGCGGGATCTGAGTTGTGGTTCCAACAGCTGTCATTCACTCTTTTACCTGGTTCCCATAGTGACCACAGGTATGTACTGGTCACATGACAGGTTGGTTCACGGGATCCTAAGGAGACCATGGGCCAGAGCAAACTTACCTGATCCAAAACTGAATTTTGATCTCATTAGCAGTCCACTTGAACCAGGTTCCATGAATAATGTTAAACACAGAGTCACCGTCTAAGCTTACAATACACCATGTCCCAGAACTGTTGTCTGCAGGTCCTTCCTTGCCCACCAAGCGTAATCAGGTCTTCTGAATTTTGCATTAATTATTCCACTGATTTTCAACTCCTATGTGTGCATCCCTAAAAAATGCACCATTTAGTACTGCTTGCTTTTGAACTTTATGTAATAAAATTATATTTTATATATTCTTCTATTTTTTCATAATTTATCTTGCTATATTTTTATGTGCAATGGTGGGCCATTCACTTTCATCTCTGTGTACGATTCCATTGTGAGAATACAACACAACTTCATTATCCATTCCTCTGTTGTAGAATTTACTGACTTTTTTTTTTTCTTCCTGTTTTTGGCTATTACAATCAGTGGTGCTATAAGCACTTGTGCGGTGTCCTGGTGCACGCGAAGGTAGTTTGTAGAGCATTTTTCCAGCAGGGGAAATGCTGGAACTTGGGCTACGTATGTGTTCAGTTTTAGGGGGGCAATGTCAAATCGTTTTCCAAAGTGGTTATACCAATTTATACCCCAGCCCACACAACATGAGCTTGGTAGTTGCTCCTCATCCCCTCCACCTCCTTTCCAACTCTTAGCAGACATACTTATTATTTACACCAGTTAAATGAAATCGATGTTTTCTATCTGCACCTTCCAAGCTATGGCTTGGAGATTTCGAGTCATCTGACTATTATTCGAAGAGCACAGATTCTGGAAATGTGTTATGTGTAGAGCGATCACGTCCCTAAATCCTGTTCAAAGAAAACCTATTTAACGATCAATCATCTAATCAGCCAGAGGCTAGTCCTCCTAAAAGTTACCATGTTTGAAAGTTTTGCATCTGTTTGGTAGCTTTTAGTGTGACATTAAATACAAAGAAACATAACAATGAAGCCAAATTAAAAAAAAATCAGTATTAAGATTTGAGAAAGGAACTTTAGAAAAATTGGCTAAAAAGCCTTCCATTTATTCACAAGGAGAAAGACACCCAGTTGTTAAACAACATCTCATTTTTCCTAAAACCCTACAAATTTTCTGACTGCTTGTCAGGAAAAAAAAAAAGTTAGAATGCCTTTAGGTGTATTTAGTAGTAAAAAAAAAAAAACGAGGACGGTGAGTGAGAATGGGGCTGGGTTGGATTTTCAAGTGACCTGACTGTTAGGCTAGAAAAGAACATCATGTTTAGTAAAGTAGGAGGCCAAAGAAAATTAGGGAATCCTGAATGAGATGGATTGGCACTGTAGTAGAAACAAAGGACTCAAACATACCAACGATCGTGAAGATGGCACAGGACTGGGCAACGTTTTGTTCTGTTATACATGAGATGGCTGTGAGTCGGAGCCGACTCAACAGCAGCTAACCACCAGCACAATGATTACTAGTCAAACGGATCACAGGCAAATGGTTTCTGGCAAACTGACCCAGATGTTTTGGGGTTGTTTCCAATCATAAGGCTGAGTCGGGCATGAGCTTGGATGGAGGCAGTAGACTCGGGAACCCTGCTACTGTGTCCTCTCACTTCCTCACTACCCGGAGTCCCGGAACACCCTGAGAGGCCCTTAGGGAACTGGAAGAGGGAGTCAGTGTTTGGGAGAAGAGAAATTTTTTCCCCCAGGCAGTGCTTCTGCCAGAGATGGCTCCATGGAAACTATTTACGTGTATGTGTCCATTAGAATTGAGTTTGTCTGCCAGGACAGAAAACCCCACATATGAGGGGCTTAAACGAGAGATGTCGTTGTTAGGTGCTGGCAAGTTGATTCCGACTCATAAAACCCTGTCTATGTACAAGAGAATGAAACACTGCCCGGTCCTGTGCCATCCGTCATAATCATAATTGTTACAGCCACTGTGTCAATCCATCTTGTTGAGGGTCTCCCTCTTTTTCGAGGACACTTTACTTTAGCAAGCATGATGTTTTTCTCCAGAGACTGACAACATGTCCAAAGTACATGAGATGAAGTCTCGCCATCCTCGCTTCCAAGGAGCACTCTGGCTGTGATGAGAGGTGTGTATGTTTTGTTCATGTAGGTGAAATCCAGACATACGCAGTCCAGGGCTGGTGGGCTCCACAAAAACATTGGACCAGCCTCCTTCTAACATCACTCCTTCCTCCTTGGGAAGTAAGTGGCCCTCTTGCTCTAGTCACATCCTCAACTGAGCCAGCAGGGCTGGGGAGGAGATAATGAAGAAGGGCCAAGCAACTCTTTGTTTCGAGAAGCTGCCACAGCCCACCTCTGTTGATATGACATTGGCTGAAACCTGTCGCCTGAGACCTCAAGCTGCAAGGAAGGCTGGGAGATGAGACCTTTCTTCCAGGCTGCCATGTACCCAACAAAAAATCTGGGGATCTACTCTGAAGGAGAACAGGTGCTGGGTAGGCAAGTGGTGGTTTCTTCCTCTCTACAACTCATTAATGGAAGGATGATGCTGACATTTCAACTATACCAATCCTGTTGCTTTTGCTAAAATTTGGGATTTTATATTAATCTTAAATTTTAATACAAAGGCCATTGAGTTTGACCGTGCAAATCAAGGTGCACATGGACAGTGAATTCTTCCTTCTACCCATGGGTGCTAGGAGGCATAAGGAGAAGGCAGAGCTCACACTAAGGTCACTGCTGTGGGCCTGTCTGTCCACAACCATGAGGCCAAATTCCTCACCTATTAAGGTGGACAATGGGGGAGCTCACACTAAGGCCACTGCTGTGGGCCTGTCCACAACCATGAGACCAAATTCCTCACCTATAAAGGTGGACAGTAGGGGAGCTCACACTAAGGCCGCTGCTGTGGGCCAGGCTGTCTACAGCCCTGAGGCCAAATTCCTCACCTATTAAGGTGGACAATGGGGAGAACCTGGAGAAGAGTTCCAGAGTCCCCTGGTTTTGCAGAGACCCAGAGCTGAATCATTACTCATCCTTGCTCCCAAATGGGTGAGACCAGTAGAGTATCTTAGATGGCCACTCACAAGCTTTTAAAACCCTGGACACTGCTCACCAAAGTAGAACGTAGAACATTTTCTTTATAAACTATGTTATGTCACTTGAGCTAGATATTCCCAAGACCATGGTCCCCATTGCCCTCAGACCAGCAATTCAGTCCCTCAGCGAGTTTGGTTGTGTCTGTGGAGGGTCCATGATAAGGCCAATATTCTGGATGTCATCCTTTCTATCTTACCATATCCAATTGACTAGCAAGTCATGTGGGCTCTACTAAGTCATGCAATCCAACCACTTCTCACCTCCTCTACTGCAATAGTCTCCTTCTTGGAGCACCTAGCGGGGGATGAATGGGAGTGGAAATCCAGCGCTGTGCTGCTCTGCACCAAGGCAGCACCTACCTGGAAGAAGGGGCACCATTTCAGTCTGCATCAAGATGCTCTGTGGACTCACAATTGCCCAGCAGGTCAGCCAATGTCACTTCTCTGCTCAAATCTTTCTCACTAGAAGGAAGAGCCAACATCACACAATGGGGATTCTATGTGACCTGATCACTCTGTAATGCCATCTCCTACCACTTTAGTCACACTGACCTTTCTCTGTCTCAGCTATACCAAGTAAACACCTGCCTTGGGGCCTTCGTACTTGCTGTTCCCTTTGTCTAAAATGGTACACTCCCCCATGTCCCTTAGGGAGCCTTCTCTGACATTCTAGCACCCCATCCCTGTGCCCTTCACCCCCTTACCTCCGTAGCCATATCCCCATCTGACATACAATGTATTACTTGTTAATTTGTTTAGGGTTTTCGTCTCCCATCAGAATGTCAGCTCCATGAGGGCAGGGACTCTGCGTTGTTCACCACCATATCCCCCACACCACCGTGGTCCCTGGCACAGAGGAGACACTGTGAATACTCCCTGGAAAAATGATAGTTCACTCAGCTAGCCTGGTGCACAGGACTCTCAGCACTGAAAGTATCATTTTCTGGAACACCCTCTGCCTTTCCCACCCACAGTGGTTGACTGACCCAGCAGTGATAGAACTGGGTTCAGTAGGACAGGTACATCTCACTTAGATGTCTGAACCTAGTATTTTCTGGGCTACTGACAGGCCATAGCCTCACAGATCTTATCAAGCCCCTCCCACTGGAGATGTGGTTCTTTTCTTGGGAACTGGGTGGTGCAAACAGTTAATGTACTCAGCTGCTAACCGAAAGGTTGGTGGTTTGAGTCCACCCAGAGGTTTCTTGGAAGAAAGTCCTGACAATCTACTTCTGAAACATCAGCCATTGAAAACCCTGTGGAGCACAGTTCTACTCTGACACACATGGTAGGGCCATAAGTAGGAATCGACTTGACGAGCAACAAGTTAAGGACTTTCAGAAAGTGTGAGTTCTCCCACGGTGTGGCGTGGGCCTTGCTCAGTCTGGAATGTTCAGTCATGAGCAGCAGAAAGCACTCAGTAGATACCCGTTGAATGAATTAGTGGATAATGTTGTTGTTAGGTGCCGTTGAGTCAGTTCCGACTTGTAGTGACCCTATGCACAACAGAATGAAACACTGCCCGGTCCTGCGCCATCCTTACTAATCGCTGTTATGCTTGAGCCCATTGTTGCAGTCACTGTGTCACACCACATCACTGAGTGTCTTCCTCTTTTCCGCTGACCCTGTACTCTGCCAAGCATGATGTCCTTCTCCAGGGATTGATCCCTCCTGACAACATGTCCAAAGTATGTAAGACACAGTCTCGTCATCCTTGCTTCCAAGGAGTATTCTGGTTGTACTTCGTCCAAGACAGATTTGTTTGTTCTTGTGGCAGTCCATGGTGTATTCAATATTCTTCACCAACACCACAATTCCAAGGTGTCAATTCTTCTTCGGTCTTCCTTGTTCATTGTCCAGCTTTCACATACATATGATGTGACTGAAAATACCATGGCTTGGGTCAGGTGCACCTTAGCCTTCAAGGTGACATCTTTGCTTCCCAACACTTTAAAGAGGTCCTTTGCAGCAGATTTACCCAATGCAATGTGTCCTCTGATTTCTTGGCTGCTGCTTCCATGGCTGTTGATTGTGGATCCAAGTAAAATGAAATCCTTGACAGCTTCAGTCTTTTCCATGTTTATTGTGATGTTGCTTATTGGTCCAGTTGTGAGGATTTTTGTTTTCTTTATGTTGAGGTGCAATCCATACTGAAGGCTGTGGTCTTTGATCTTCATCAGTAAGTGCTTCAAGTCCTGTTCACTTTCAGCAAGTAAGGTTGTGTCATCTGCATAACGCAGGTTGTTAATGAGTCTTCCTCCAATCCTAATGTCCCGTTCTTCTTCATATAGTCCAGCTTCTCGGATAATTTGCTCAGCATACACGTTGAATAGGTGTGGTGAAAGGATACAACCCTGACAGATAAAGATACAACCCCAGATGGAGAAGGATAGCTTACATTTTTAGAGCATTTCCAATGTGACAGGCACTGGTCAAAGAACCTCACCAGGATTAATGCATGCCATTGTCACAATACACCTATCACCACAATTTACGGATTGGGAAACCAAGAAAAAGAAAATTTGTCCAAAGAACCCTAGCAAGCCTGTGTGGAGTTTCCACTTGGTGTCAGGCAAGACTCATTCTCATACTCCCGTGCCTAGTGGTCTCTGCAGATCAAAAGTTAGGGATGTGAGGGACTTCATGGTGAAGCCTTACAATGACAGCTCAAGAGAACACGCTCAGTGAGGGTGGATTTGCACTGAGAGGCGATGACCCACAATTCCGGAATAATTCTGTTTTCTCTCTCAAATGCATTTTATGATCTCTTTTATTTCCCTCTCAGTGAGTTTACCCCACTACTAATATTTTGCCCTCGCTAACGTGGTGTTTAACTTACACTCTCCGAATGCGCCCTGACTGATATAGCAGAGGTGCTGGGGACAAAGACAAAAGCCAAACAGGATCAGAGTCTGATGAGTCGCCAGGTGGGTAATCCACCTTGGACACTTGAGAACGAGTTTTGAGATCATGCTCCTTCCCATGGGACCTTTCTTTGGGAAATGAAAAAAGGTGATGAACCTGATGCGCCAACACTTGTGTCAGCTCCGTGGCCAAGCTCTGTTCCTGTCTCATGCGGGTGGACGAGGGCAGAAACGAGATACTGCGTCAACAGGAGGCCATCTGAGCCAGGAGGGGACGCAGGACTGCACAACAGTCCACTACCTTCTAGGAGAAAATCTGGACTGTCCTGTGTCTGTAACTTAGTCCTTCTCTCTTTGGGCACAATGATGGGTGGTACAGGGATACTGAGTCAGTGTCTACCATCTATGGGGTGGGGGCTTCCACTTGCTGTTTTGGATTATGGTAGAGAGACAGCTGCCTGGGCTGGAAAACAGCCTCAGGGTATGATTGAGATTAAGGCTTCAGTGGCAATCTGGTCCCCTAAAGATTACAACTTTGGAAACCCTATGGGACAGCTCTACTCTGTCCTATAGGGTTGCTATGAGTTAGAATCGACTTGATGACAACAAGTTTGGTTTGGTTTTCATTGGTGGTGCAATGGTTGAGTGCTTGGCTACTAACCGAAAGGTTGGCAGTTTGAACTCACCCAGAGACCCTTTGAGGAAAGACCTGGCTATCTGCTTCTGTAAAGATTATGGCCTAGTAAACCTTATAGAGCAGTTCTACGTTGCACACATGGGGTCGCTCTGAGTCAAAATGAACTCGATGGCACACAACAACAGCAGTGGGCTTTTACAGGGATTTGAACCTAGGATTTCACCCCAATTACATCTTGTCCCAACATGGTTCAGATGCCCTTGGCCTTGTCAGCCTGTTGCTCTAAGCTGTTGGCCTAACCTCGTGCAAGTGTTTGCATATGTACGTGTGTACACAGAATGTTGGAGACCTATAATTCTAAGAACTCTCTCTTTATTCCTTACTCGTAAAATTATGCTCAGCTTGATTGGGTCCAGTGTTTCTTAATTTGCATCCCTCACATTTTCCTACTTTTCCCCCATGCACATATGCAAATAGCATCAACCCCAATGTCGCCCTTATTCACTTCCCATGGCGCCTGGGAAACAATGAGTGTTGCTGGTTCATTTTCTACTTCTATCCAGATTGCACTTCTCCTTTCTTGGCCTGACAGCTCTTACCTGTCCTTAGAAAGCAAATCTCACCAGTTTATTAAAGTCTTCCCAATTCCTTCAGACTGAGTTTCATTCGTCCTTCTTTTGGGTTTTTCATACCATGCTACTTGGTGGTCTGTTTACCTGCCTGGAAGACCATCTACATAATCTGAAGGCTTGTGTGAAATGAAAACTCAGGGCCCCTAGTTAAAAAAAAGTCACTAGGTTAGGGGACGTTGAGGCTGTGTTCAGGGTGATGGAAATATTTGGGAATGGATAAGGGCAATGGTCGAACCACGTGACAGATGTAATTAATGTAACTGAACATACCTGTGAAGACTGTCGAAATGGCAAATGTTTTGTTATTTGTATATTTACAAGTATGAATAAATAAACAAATTTAAGATGGTGGCAGGAAAACGATAAACCAAGTGTGGGGCCCATTGAAGACTGGGGTCCATACAGCCTGCCCTTCCCGTCTGCCTGAGTCTCTGGATTGCTAGCAGCTCAACTCCCCCGAGCTCATCATGGTACCTGGCATAGGGCACGCACTCAGCGAATACTGGATAAACAAACGAATCAATCAGGGAACAGCTATAAGGATAAACTTTTGAGGAGAGGTAGCCATCTTGCCAGAGAGACACTGTAGCTTTCGGTTGCCTGCAGAAAGAAACCCTTACATAACCACCAAAGTGGGAGAAGAAAGTGGCTGCATGCAATTCTTTGTAATATAAATACGCGTACTTTGTACGTATGCAAGATTTTCATCTTCAAAACACATTAAAAACATTAACTAATTCTTACAACAGCACTAATGAAATTGAAACTACAGGGAGAATTTGAGGTAGGTAAAATCTAATTACCAATATTAAAATTTGGCACACAAGTAATGTCCCCCCTGAGGGGGCTGCGAGTGCACTCCCCCCCTCCCCGCTCCTTTAAACAAACGAGCAGAGGAGCTGAGTTGCAGTCTATCGTTCAAGAAGGGGGTGAAGCTGCCCTTGGAGAAACTCCCAGGCTGGGGGAAAATGTATTTATACGCTAGATTAAAAAACAAAAACAAAAACAGTCTCTGTCAAGTTGACCCCGACTCATGGCGACCCCATGTGTGTTTGAATAGAACTATGCTCCATAGGGTTTCCAGGTCTTTCTTCTGAGGTGCCTCTGGGTGGACTCAAAACTTCCACCTTTTGGTTAGCAGCTGAGTGCTTAACCATTTGCACCACTGAGGGACTCCAGGCACCAGACAGAAGGGTGCATTCTCTCACCTTTGAGTTCCCTTTGGATGCAAGTATCTAGGATCCTATCAGAAACACAGGATATGCTCATTTTGGACAAATATGTGGGGAATTTTGTGACGTCATAAGCTAAAGCTCAGCCAGTGATCCCAGACCATAACAAAGATGGTAGTGACTCCATGGCATCCTGACCTGATCCACACTTGGGCACTTTGGTGAGAACTATTAGTGTCATCTGGGGGTGAGAGGAAGCTTGAGCCTTTTGTCCAAAGTAATCAGTGGGCCTAAAGTGACTGGGCACCATAAAGCAGCTTCTTGAGTGTTCTGAACCTCTGGGTTCTCCACCTAGAAGGAAGGAGACCAGGGACTTCTGCACCATAGCCAGGGCAGAAGATGCTTGTCCTCTCTGGGGCAGAGACAGCCCTTCACTCCAGTGGCCACCTGGCCTCTGTATCCCACAGGACACGTGGCCAAGGCCTCCTGCTTCCTTTCCTTCACCCCCAGGGCCCTAACTGAGCAATACTGGTAGCCCCATCATTACCACAGAAACGATCCACATTCGTGCCCGTAGCAACCTAATGTACCACAACCCTTTAAAGGACAATCTGTGGTATCTGTCAATATTTAAAATCATTTTCAACCAGCTGTCTCCTTTAAATATGTAGAAATTCTAGCATAAGGGCACAAAGATACATGTAGAGACTTGTGATAGCAAGAAGTTGAGGACAACCTAGATGTCCATCAGTAGGGAAAGAGGTAGACCAATTAATACAACTAATAAATTTATGCTCTGTGGTCATTCAGACAATGAAGTAGATCTCAGTGTGCCAGTTGCCACTGAGTCAGTTTTGACTCACGGCAACCCCATGTGTGTCAGAGTAGAACTGTGATCCATAAGGCTTTCAGCGGCTAATTTTTTGGAAGTAGATTGCCAGGCTTTTCTTCCGAGGTGCCTCTAGGAAGACTCAAACCTCCAACCTTTCAGTTAGTAGCTGAGGGTGTTAACCATTCATACCACTTGGACTCCAAATCTCCGTATGCTGATAGGAAAAACGCACACTGCACATTAGGTGAAAATATGCACAATGGTAGGTATCGCATGATGCTTTTTGGGTGGGTTGCGTAATATGTTGTGAATATTACGGGCACAGAGGAAACTTGGAATGAGGAACAAGAAGCAGTTACCAGTAACCGTAAGGCATGAATTGGGGAAGCAGAAGACAAGCATTTTGACACTGCTTATATTTCTAATAATGAGTGGTGTGTACGTGCGTGCATTTAGCATTTATTGGCATGTATTACGTGCTAAGGGCTTTTTAAAATGTTTTACATGTATTAACTCATTTACATTTCATAACGTAAAGCATTATTATCTTTATTTTAAACTTGGGGAAAACAAAGCCAGGATGTTTACTTTACTCACTAGTGTGAGACAGAACTGGGATTCAATCCTAGGCAGTCTGATTCCCAAGTCCGCGCTTTTAACGGCCCCACTATACCACCTTTCTGAATATAGATAACCTGATCCTAACGCCTGTTTCCTGCCTCCACGCATTTGCCATTGCTTCCTGGGCTAGATCCTGTCATGGATTGAATTATGTCCCCCCAAAAATGTGTGTATCAATTTGGCTGGGCCACGATTCCCAATATTGTGTGGTTGTCCTCCGTTCTGTGATTGTATTTTATGTTAAAGAGTATTAGGGTGGGATTGTAACATCCTTAACCAGGTCACATCCCTGAGTATCCCTGGGGTGTGGCCTGAAAAATCTTTTATCTCTTAAAGAGATAAAAGGAAAGGGATTTGAGCAGAGAGCTGGGGACCTCAAACCACCAAGAAAGCAGTGCAGGGAGCAGAGTGCGTCCTTTGGACCCATGGTTCCTGCACATAGAAGCGCCGAGTCTGGGGAGAGATTGATGAGAAGGCTGACAAGAGAGAGAAAGCCTTTCCCCTGGAGCTGACACCCTGAATTTGGACTTTTAGCCTACTTTACTGTGAGGAAATAACCTGTTTGTTAAAGCCATCCACCTGTGGTATTTCTGGTACAGCAGCTCTGGATGACTAAGACAGAACCTTTCTTGTTGACCCTACTTGCTTTGGTTCTTGACGTTTTCTGTGGCACAAGCTTTAGACGGTTGGAGTCTTGAGGCTGAAATACTAAGAGTACTTTGCAGGGAGGTGGTGACGAGGGAACACCTCTTTTAAAAAATTCCTACCCACTATCCAGCCTGGCTCCTGTGATTTACGGAAATGGAGGCTGACGAGGGGGACTGACCTCAGAGTGAGCATACACCCTTTCCACTTTGTTAGCAAATGCTAAGCAATTCTTTTCTTTCTTTTTTTTAACAACCTTTAAACATGCTTCAGTGCTTCTTCACATCCAAAGAAGCAACACTGCCGGCCTGGGCCTTACCTAGGCCGACCCGTCTTCAGAAGCCCAGGTACACTTCCTCAAGAGGAAGACAGAGGAGGGGGCACAGACTTCAGCTGGAAGCCTGGGGGCGCCAGAGGAACCCATTTGTTGAAGGTGTTTTCATAGCAGCCATCGTTTGGCTTCTCGGCCCTATATTCCAGAGAAAACCAAAAAACCAAACCCATTGCCACTGAATAGATTCCAACTCATAGTGACCCTATGGGACAGAGTAGAACTGCCCCATACGGTTTCCAAGAAGCAGCTGGTGAATTCGAACTGATGACTTTTTGGTTAGCAGCCTTAACGCTTAACCACTGTGCCAGCAGGGCACCCTGAGAAACATGAAACCAATTTGATATGGTACAGGCATTTATCAATGTGTTTGTCATTAATGCTAGTTATAATATTGGGCTTACGAAGAAACCACGATATGAAGAAAGTAAGGCTCCAATGGCTTCCAGGCAGCAGATCAGCTGCAGTGCACAGGCAGGCATGGGGACCCCTCCAGCAGAGCAAAGTGGCCCACCCCACCGCCTACTGTGGACAGTGGATAACGGACTACCTACAACAGCGAGCCTGCTCGCTCGTGATATCTAGAGACACCTTGGAAAGGGGGCTCTGGGATAATTTAAAACCCCAGCACTTGACAGTTCCCCTTCAGGAGATGTTCAATATGTCAGTACCAGGGAGAAAGAATCCTGTGCATAAATTTCCAGGATATTTTGGGAACAGACCCAATCATTGGTACACAGACACGGGGTGGGGGGGGGGCTGATCAAGTAGGACCAACGTCTCCTGTTGTGTTTTTTCAATAGATTTAGTATACTGTCATTTCAATTTGGAAGTTTATTTTTTCCATGATTTTTATATATCCAGAATAACACAAATAACACAGTTTCGTTGTTTTTGTGTTTGTTTTTTTGCACATTCATTTCCCCTAGAACAAAAAGTGAACAGTTTTTTTTTTTTAAATTGGAACCATGCTATTAGCTGTTTACAAAAGTGAATAAAAAGTAGCTCGTTTTTAAGTCTAAAATAAACAAAGTAGAAAGAAGCAGTTTTTTTCTACAGTATTTAGCAAACTTAAGAAAAAGTCTTTAGAAACACAAAAAATGAAAAAAGTTGTTACAGGCATTAACAATATTTTATAATGAAGCTTAAAATCTATTTACATACATAAATACAATTAACTCTGTTGATGCAAGTCTTCTGGAAGGAAAAGAAAAACAAAACAAAACAAATGCCAAATGATCAGCCTCATCAAGACTGATCTGGCTAAAGGGAGGGGAAAAATCCCAAACCAACCAACCAAAAAAAGCCAAAACAACTGTATACTGTACGTAAACAAAAATGTATTTTGTTCAGATGTTAAAAAATGTTTTGAGATTACTGTTAAACTGATTTTTCACGTATAAAAACTCCAAACGTAAGTCATCCCCGCCCCCCCCCCCCAAAAAAAAAACAAAACCAAAAACTACCAACAGCAAAAATCACCAGGACGGAATGTCCCAAGAAAACAGATATTTCAAGACAGAAATCTGCAATACTAAATTGCAGGACATTTGAGTGAAACCATTCATTTCCTTTCTAATCAGAGTATTTCTGTTTATCTGCAAAGAGACCTTAGGCAGCAGAAAGGCTGTCTATTTACTCACTGATGGTAATTTGCCCGGGAAGGTTTTTGTTGCTGCACTTGGACAGCAAGCAGACCCAAAATGGTTGGCAAAGCCACTGTTGTGCTGGAAGAAACCCATGAAGAGGAAAAAGGCTGACTCACCATGTTCCCTTCTGTGAACTGAGTGGAACTGACGCTCCTTGTGTTCTGGACATTTGGATTGGTTGTGGGGGCTCCTTAAGAAGGCAGGAGAGAAAAGGTGGGGTTCAGGAGAGGGAGGGAGGAAGAGATAGGTTCTTAGGGAGAAAAACTGAAAGATGTGTCCATGTTGAATTCATAAGGAAAGGCAGGAATAAGACATAGAAGTGGCTTATTCACTCTCTTCTCCTGGACACATGCTGGGGAACACGTCTCCTTCTTACATCATTGGCTGAAGGATCTCACTTAGGAACAGAACACCCTAATTTACCTGAAGGCAATGAATACGGTTTCTCAAGGGGGAAAACACAAGTGAGACCCATCTTCGAAACAACTAAATTTCAATTTTTTTTTTTTTTTTCTGGAACCATTAAATACTGTTGATGCTGAGAACTGCCTGCGAAGCTCTGAATGGCCAAGCCAGAGGGTTTACAAAACAGTGACAAGCCCTTCCATCCACAGCTTCGGGAGTGGAGGCTCAACATGAAAGATCATCTGATTCCCTTGTGGGGCATTAGGCTGGTTGTGAATTGGACTGGCAAGTATTGTTTTCCTTCATTTTCTCAAGTCAGCTGTGGCGATATGCACTGAAAAGAAAATTCTAAGTTCAATTTGGAGGAAATGTGCTAGTGGTCCATAAAAAGTTTTAAATTTTATGACAATTGGTAATTTTGCTGCAAAAATGTAATACAGAATAAAACACGAAACTGAATTGTGGAGGACAAGTTATGTCTAAAACAAAAATGAGTATGTTCTGCTTTTCTCCAAGAGCTGTTTTAGCTCTTTCTAGGTAAAAATGACCCTGACCACACAAGCTGCTTTACTCTTTAATTCTTTCACCAAAGTGCTACTGCATCTGTGTAAAACAAAGTCAATATATATATATAAAAATCAAAAACAAGTTGTTTTAAATAAGTCCAGCTGTTTTGCTGCCTGCAGCCAAAGACCTTTCTAATTTGAATCCTTAAATTTATAAAATAAAAATCAAACACTGTTCTAAAGTCCTGCTTTCAATACTTTTCAGTTGTTCTGAAATTGCTTCAACTAATTTAAGAGGTACGTTAAATACCAGAGCATTTTGAGCACACACGTCAAAATCAGCAGTTCGTATGTATGAGCTGATCAGCTGCATCCTGACCACATCCTCCAATAAACACAGTGCCGTAAAACTTACAGCCATGTCGGATACATGAATCGTAGCTCTGGGCAGCAGTGACATGAAATCTTCCTGTCATGCAGGTGCACGGGTCTCAGTGCACACCCCCCACAGGGTAGGGTTTCAGCTTGGGTGGAAGCAATGCAAAGACGGGGGGTACTCTGCCAAGTGATTCCATGAAGGCACACAAGAGGGAAATTGACTCACCAGACCTACTTCTGCGTCACCCTCTAAAAACTTAGCTGGGGACCTTCCCTCAAAGGCACCTGGTCTTGTCCCTTGAGGGACAGCCAGAAGTTTTGCTCTGCATCAAAGGGTAGGTGCTGTGCTGTATCAAGAAAGCTATTTTCTTCAGGATAAAATAATGTGAACTCTGCGTTTAGATGACCTACTTCTTACCCTAGAACTAAACAGTTAAGGAACCCTTAAGTTCATTCGTTTGGTTCCCATGTAGATCCTGCTCCTCCACACATCTTATTTGGGATGTGTTTGGTTATGAAGCATGTCTAAATTATTAGGAGACCAGGGTAAGCAAACCCTTAAGCAGAAGATACATCCTCTCCAAAGGGCCACTGACCACAATCTCTGGCACCTACCTGAATCCCCTGGGACTAGATTTGACCTCTGTCTGAAGACAGGGAGTCAGTTATGAGACCCTTTGTTGAGCTTGGCAGAAAATTCTGTAATTCTGATCCTTAGAGTGACCTTCGGTTTCTAAAACGTCTATTAAAACCACTGCTGCATTAGCTACCAACTGTTTTAACATTAAAAGGAGTTTAATGTAAACAATAATTCTAGATAACCAAGTGATCACATTACCCATCCTTTTTTTTTTTTTTTCCAGCCAACTTCACGTGATACATTTAACTTTGGCTACTACCCAAACGAAAAAAATGTAGTACTTGCTATTTTTTTCTTAATAAAAGTACATTTAAATAATAAAAAAGTATCAACACATAAGCAAATGTTTAAACGTCAAGATACATAAATATCTAGGAATTCCTTGTGGGAATACAGTAGTTGAAAATGACCCAAAGCTGTAGCTGTTTCTCCAAAAACAACTACAAAAAAGTCCAAAAGAAAAGTTAAATAAAAACTTACAGAAAAGGGAATCAGACTTCTTTTTTCCAATCATCAAAGCAAAAAAGCAAGCTCAAGTTTTTTATACACATATATATATAAAATAAAAATCACCTAAATGCAAACACGCATTTTGCAACTCATAAGGTGCGGAAAATTAAAATATGAATTAGGTATCAAACAGGATGAGTTGCACCCACCCTCCCCCCAAACACAAATTCCACACTCTTTGGAATCAACAACTTGGTTAAAAAGTTAAAGTCCAGGGTATAAACTCTTTCTTTTATTCACAGCATTGCTAAATCAGAAGCATTCACAGTTTCCCTCTGGGAATCTTCCTGTTTGCCTTACAACGTGTCCATGCGGTGGCGACGTGGACACCCTCAAGTTGTGTCAGGTTGGAAAAATGCGAGATGGGCCAACAGAAATTGCGAATTGCATGGGCTTCGGCAGCGCAGGCGGCTTGGAGGCCCGTCCTGGGGCGGCCCCAGCAGGGCGCTCACCCCTGGCCGCCGCTGGGCCCACGCAGGCTCTGCTGGACAGAAGCTGGGCTCTGCAGGAGGTTCTTCCCGGCGCTGTCACGTGGCCACTGCGCGGCGGCCTAGTGACACGGGGACGCTTTCCCGGAAGCCCACGGGCTCCCTGACGACGACGTAGAAAGCACGCGCCTCAATATGGCCGCCACACGGCCTCCTCGAGGCGCGCGGTGGGCGCCATGTTGGTAGGCGAGTTGCTGTGGCTGCCCTCGGCCTCCACCCCGTCGCTCTGGTTCGGGAGGCTGGGGTTGAGCAGGGCCGAGCCTGTGGAAGCGTTGGTGCAGGGTGGCAGGATGCGCGGCGGGGAGCGCTCGCCGCCCACCATGGAGAACTGGTAGGAGCCGGCAGAGGCGCCATAGTACAGGTGGTAGGACGGCGAGCCGGCCTGGAACGGGCCGCCCTGCGCCTGCGACGAGCCGGGGTAGGGCGGCGGCAGGTACGTGTGGTAGCGCGTGGCTGAGCCCATGGCCGGCATGCCGATGCCGATGCCCGACGTGACGGGCGTGGGTGAGTAGGTGAAGGCGCCGGGGTAGTGCATGCGCGGGTCCGAGATGGAGGGCAGCGCGGAGAACTGGCGTGGGTCGCCGAAGGCCGTCAGGTCCGGCGCGGCTGGTGGGGGGGGGGGGTGGGAGGAGAGAAATATCGCGTGAGTTGGGAGGCTGGGGGGAGGCCACGCCCCTTCCCCCTCACTGCCCTTCGGAAGACAACCCAGAATGGTACAGCCTGGAAGGAAGAGCGTGCGGTGGTGTAGATCAGTCCCCCTGCATCCGCGGGGATTGGTTCCAGGACTCCGTAAAAACAAAAAAAAAAGTCGCTACCATGGAGTCGATTCCAACTCATAGTGACCCCCTAGGACAGAGGAGAACTGCCCCATAGGGTTTCCAGGGAGCAGTCTGTGGATTCCAGTTGCTGACTTTTTGGTTAGCAGCCTAGCTTTTAACCGCCGGGCCACTAGGGCCCCATCCAGGACCTCCACAGATAACAAAATCCGTGGATGTTCAAGTCCCTTGTATGAAATAGCATAGTATTTGCATATAACCTACTGAACATCCTCCTATACTTCAAATCATATCCACCAAAAAGAAAAAAAAAAACTGGCCTCAAGTGAATTCTGACTCATGGTGACCTTATAGAAAGTAGTAGAATGGCTCCATAGGGTTTCCGAGGCTGTCATCTTTATGGGAGCAGACTGCTACATCTTTCTCCTGCAGAGGGGCTGGTGGGTTCAAACTACCAACCTTTGGGTAAGTAATCAAGCCCTTAAGTACTGTGCCACCAGGGCTCTTTTTGTGTACAGCCCTGGAAACCCAATTCTGCCCGTCCTGTAGGGTCCTTTGCTGTGTTAGCAATTGACTTCACAGCAGTGGGTTTGGTTTTTAGTTTGTTTAGGGCAGTTGAGAATTGGCAGTTTCCTATGGTTCAATCTATCACATGCTGTAGCCATGACTACGAGTGAGTATCAGCGAATATGATAACCACTTATCTCTGTCCCCACATCTACCTCCAGATGAGTTCCACATTTTTAGGGCAGATACAGCCTTGATTTCACCTGGTATTCTCTAACATGTGCTTCATTCGTGTGTTCACATAAGCGGATGTGGGACCTTGGTTTATCTGCTCCAGTTTTTGCATGTGTCGGGGTTTTACCAGGAATGGTGAAGCTTTGTCTATGAAATTCACTTTGGTAGAATTGTGCATGTATGGTTCTACAAACTGGGCTCTGATTCTTCTGCTGTTCAGTGTGTCCCTCTGCATTTTTCTTAACCACAGGCTGCTCTTGGTAAGTACTAGGGGGCTTAGGTGCTAACAGGGGTTCCTTGTGTCCTGTGGATTAGGATTTCTCAACAGTTGACATTTTGGACCAGGTAATTCACTGTTGTGGCGCTGTCTTGTACATTGTGTGATATTTAGCAGCATCCCTGGCCTCTACCCACTAGATCCCAGTAGCGATCCCCCCTCCAGTTGTGACAAAGAAAAAATGTCTCCAGACATACATTGCCAAATGTCCCAGGGGTGGAGGTGGGGCGGGGGGTGGGGGGCAGAATCATCCCCAGCTGAGAACTACCACTGGTGTCCTGGGGTAGTTTCTGTTCCTCAGACTTATTCATTCAATGTCCAAGCCAGGACTATAGTCATTACACCAGCAAATCCAAAAGACAGCAACAAAACAGGGCAGAAGCAAGAATGAAATGTTTTAAAATTTCTAAGTTCTCAAATCAACAAACAAAAGAACTCTAAGCTGAGGATGGTATGTGGCCTGTGTCCTTTTGTGTTCAGGCTGATTGAGAAACTCAGGGGAGCCAGGAGCTTGTTCTGAAAGCAGAGCTACCAGGGTGGATTAATCTGTTTTTGGAAGGCATAGGCTGTTGATCAACTTCCTCATATTTCAAGCCTATTATTCCAGCAGCGAGCTAGTTGGTTCGTTTTTTGTCTCTCTCTCTAATGGTCTTTTATTGCTCTAACACATTTTGAAACATGAACTCCTTTGTAAATGTGGGGTGAATGTGATGAGGGGCTATATTCCTCATCAGAGAGGTAATTAAAGTTTGTAGAAAAAGCCAAAGTCTGCAGCAAAGCCCCTCCACTAATGAGGAAACCGGTAGTCAGACTTTCAAACACACACTCCTATTAATCTTTTCAAAGAGAGTCAGATATATGGGCAGGGAAAATGTCATAAAGGACAGTGGTTCGAGGTCTGCCCTTTCTTGGCCACTCTTGAGCTAGCTCTGAAGTCAGGCCACACCTCATTCCACACGGTTTGTCCCTGCCAGCTTGTTGGGGCCTTCTGTGAGCAAGCCCCGGGTCACTTGTTTGTGCTTACACGGAGAGCGTTAACAGGAAGCTTTACTCCCTTTTTCCAGTTAGACTTCTGTAGTCTAGGGAGAAGCCGAGGTGGAAGGGAAAGCACTGGGCAAACACAGTCAATCTGTTTTCATCTGAGGCAAGACTCCGGACACAAATACATGACTCTGCCCATTATTCCTCTTGCTTCATTTGCCCTGAGACAAAAAGGTGAATCTACTGGAAAAATGAATGAAAGGTCACCCTGTTTCACAGAGATGTCTGGACATGCCCTGCCCGTCTGTTCCAGCTACTGCGTGTTAAGGTGGTCATGGCACCGAGTTACTGGAATCCGGGGTGAGTCCATGGTTTGTCATAGGCATAAGTGCTGGGATGATGTGACAGCCTCAGCTGTCGTGGAGAGCAGCTCTTCCGTGTGTGGGAAGAAAAGTGAAAGATCTTAAGTATAGCCCAGGATTTTTCTTCTGTCTGTATGTAGCAACTTCATACTGCATGACTATCCATTAGCAAAATGGATGCAAAATAATATTGATATTGCAAAAAAAAATACCTTTTTTGGTACACATTTTGATAACAGAATGACTTAGGCCTTTTAGATGTGTTCGGATTCAAATGATCTATCCAAATATTTGTTTTCATTTTGTGTTTGGTCTGACAGCCCTCACCAAGACCCAGCACTCCCCTGGCTAAGCTGATCCATTCTCCTGGCTGGCCCAGGTGCTCCTTACTCAGCGCCACTGAATTGTGTCCTACAAAGTATGTGTTAGAGTCCTAACCCTATACCTGTGGATGCAGTCCTATTTGGGAATAGGGTTTTCTTCTAGGTTAAAGAGCCCATTGTCAGTGGAGGGTGTGTCCTAAAACTAATCACTTTAAGCAATAAAAAGAGCAGATAGGCCTAGAAGCCAGCAAGGACGAATGGGGAAGATAGATGCTACGTGAAGATCACCAAGGAACCCAGGAAGAGAAACTGAAAGAGATACAACTTCCCACAGAGCCAACAGAGAGGGACTTCCCCTATATCTGTCACCCTGAATTTGGACTTCTAGCCTCCTAAACTATGAGAAAATAAATTCTTGTTCTCTAGAGCCACCCCCTTGTGGTATTTCTGTTATTCCCGTACTAGGTAACTAAGATAGAGGGTGAAGTGAAGACCCCAGATGCCCACATAGAGCTTTTTCCCAGTAGGAAATCTGGGGATTAGCTGGCTCAGGCATTTGGGTTGCAAATGTTTCCCCACTGGTGGGGCTAAATATTTGCCATGACAGCTCCAGCCTTCCTTCTGCAGCTTGACAAGCAGGAAAGCAGCCCCCCTCCAGGGCCCCTCCTACTGCCCCAGAGGATTAAATAGCCTGAGCAGATAATGGCAGCCTTAAAAGGTGCTTCTGCCTGACTCAGATTAATGCATGCTGTCCACTGCCCAGGTTGGCAGCTAAACATTAATTTTTTTTAAAGAAAGAAAAGCAAACCTCCAGATGACAACTCTTTTCAGACAAGGTGTGGAGGCTGTCTGAAAAGGATCAGGAGCCAGACAGAGTCCCAGTCCCCTGGCAGAAGGAAGCCCAGGTGGGGCTGGGGCCAGGGAGAGGGGCAGACACAAAGCCTGGGGCGGATTCCCCCAGCAGAAGGAAGCCCAGGTGGGGCTGGGGCCAGGGAGAGGGGCAGACACAAAGCCTGGGGCAGCTTAAAAGGTAAAGCAGACACGGGGTAGTGTCAGGTTCTCAAAGCTGTGGGCCAGTCGGCCACTTTTCTTTTCTTTCATGTACCCTCCCCCCCACCCCCCCCAGGTTGATGACACTTTTCAGGTCTGTGCTCCAGGCTTATTTCTCCAGGGAGTTCCGCCAAGTTGAAGAGCAGTGTCCCTGCAGTTCCCTGCCACCAGCGAAGAAAGCTCATCTGGAATTTTCTCTGGTCACCCTCCGACAGTGGAGGATAAAGGTGCGTTTTCCCTCCTGGTGCTGAAATGAGCAGTGGTTTTTATCTACCTCATGCTCCATTACCAAAAAATGTCCTTAAAAAAAAAAAAAAGTTGCCGTGGAGTTGATTTTGACTCGTGGTGACCCCATGTGCTTCAGAGTACAACTGTACTCCACAGGGTTTTCAGGGCTGTAACCTTTTGGAAGTAGACTAGCCAGGTCTTTCTTCTGCAGTGCCACTGGGTGGGTTCAAGCCAGCAACTTTCTGGTTAGTAGCCCAGTGCTTAACCGTTGGCACCACCCCAACCACGCCAAACTCAGTGCTGTCGAGTCAATTCCGACTCATAGTGACACTATAGGACAGAGTAGAACTGCCCCATAGGGTTTCCTTACAGAAGCAGACTGCCACGTCTTTCTCCCGTGGTTTGAACTGCTGACCTTTGTTTGGTTAGCAGCCAAGTGCTTAACCGCTGTACTACCAGGGCTCTTTTGCGCCACCCAGGGACCGCTAAGATGTCTTTACTCCTTGGGTAATTGAAGTCCACGTTATTCAGAAGCATAAGTGTGATGGGGGACTTGGGAGTGGGCATGTTAAGAGACCAGTTGCTATGGATTTTACTCTGACTCATGGCAACCCTGTGTGTCAGAACTGTGCTCCGTAGGGTTTTCAGTGGCTGATTTTTCTGGAAGTAGATCACGAGGCCTTCTTCCTGATTTGCCACTGGGTGGACTCAAACTGCCAACCTTTTAGTTAGCAGCTGAGCACATTAACTGTTCGCAGCACCCAGGGACTCCACGGGCATGTTACTCATTCCTTTAAAAAAAGGTCACCCTTCTGTCTGAACACTGGCTAGCTGGGGCAGATGGCCCCTAGGGTTCTCGGACTATATAGTGCCTGTCTTGGGTGGTGACCACGTCAAGACTCACGTCAGGAATCCTAGCGCACAGACATACTGCAGGGAGATTTCCAAGGAGGCGGTTGTTGTGGTATCAGAAGTAGCCCATAGTTAGGAGGCAGAGCTGAGCCACCGAGAAGAGTTAGAGAAAGCTGACAGTTGTCTCTGAAATCAAATGCTGTTCCTGAAACTTCTAGAAACAACAAACTGGACAGCAGTCATCATTCTTGTGCCGCTCCCTTGACACCTCAGCCCAGCAGGTGCTATGAAAACGTGGTGTTAATGCCAGAAAACAATGGGAAAACTGAGCAACTGAGCTGGCTTTCCGATTTCAGTACAGCACCCAGGAATACTTTAAGGCAGTGGTCCTCAACTCGGGGCACTTTTGCCTCTCAGGGGACACTTGGCAATGCCTGGAGACATTTTTGATTGTCGCACCTGGGGGGAGGGTGTTACTGGCATCTAGAGGCCAGAGATGCCGCTAAATATCTTACACAAGACAGCCCCACAAAGAAAACTCATCTCACCCAAAACATCGACAGTGCTGCTGCTGAGAAACCCCATCTTAAGATGTCTGAGAAGCTATAAGTGGGGGGAGAAATCTGAAGTAATCACGGTTGTCTGCGAAACAGCATTACACAACACTGAAAATGGCAAGCCTGGCTTCTTTGCCCCTTTGCCTGCCCCCTAATCTGCTGTGATCTGATCTCAGGAGCTGAAAAGCCCAAACAGCTACCCTTTTCCCAGTCCAGGACAGATTACGCGATAAACAAGGTAGGCACCGGCTTACTTGTGCTTACTTACTGATCTGTAGTGTACGATTTCACCTATTTTTCACCTCATCTTTGTGAAAAACCATGTGAAATTGTGCTCTACAGATTGGTAAGTAAGCACAGGTAAGCCCGTGTGTACCTTGGTGCAGGTAACCTGCCTCTGCCCCAGTACATGGGCAAGTGTGTTCACGGGCATCACGGTGTCCAAGTGCTCTGAAGTATTTTCACAGTTGGCTCAGGTCCAGCTTCAAAGCCCCAAACAGTGAGTTTCTCTTTTTGCTTTCAACAAAGGTATTTTTCTCTGTAACTGCGATTTCCCTGCCCACGAGCACAGGTGAGTGCCAAGCCCAAAGGGCTTGTGGGTTAAATGACTAATATTTAATGAGCTCGCATTGACAACAACGGTGCCAGCCATGACCCCGAGCTTCTCCTCTGCTCCTCTAGCCTGGGTGTGAACAACTCATTGCTGGCTTGCTGGAAATGTCTCATTTGGGGCCTGTTTTCTTCCCATGCCACCCGTATCCCCATGTGCCATTCCTGTGGCCTGTGACAGTTCACTCTCCCCACCACAGGCCAGCTCCACGATCCTGCCACTCCAGAAGTCATTCGGAATAGTAAGTTCTAGAGGGTGACTATTGTGATGAGTTGGCCTTTCATCCTGTTAACCCTTCAGCTGCCACTTGTTTCTGCCAAACATGGGTAACCCCAAAATGCCCAAGGGATTGACTTCTTCAAGCCACTTGTGTATCCACACCTGCAGTGTCTCTGTGTGTCCAGAAAAATCAGTGCATGGATGAGAGCCTTAGAGTAGGATAGGCTGCCTTGTCTTTAAACTGTGTTTTATAAGCTTGAAAACGTCTACCAACGGCTTCCTGCATCTCTAAACTTCCCCTCTAGCTTGGCTGGGAGAGTGGGTTTTCAGGCAGCTTACTTGAGAGCCGACTGGAAAGCTCGGCAGAGAGGGTGGTCATGCCGCTGGCCCGTCCAGGCGAGATGGGTGTTGCTGGGTGTACAGAAGGAGAGGCGATCGACCCCAGGTACTGATAGGACTGATCATAGGACCACGGTGGGGACGGCTGGAGCTGCCTCGAATCTGCAGAGGATCAGGGAGGGCAGTTACATAGTGAGTGGGGGAGGGAGGGGTTAAAACAAGGAAAAAGCCTTTAATGAGAAATTAATCAGCTTTGTTTAAATAGTTATACTTGTATGCAACATGTTGTTGTTGTTGTTAGCTACTGTCAAGTTGGCCCCTGACTCATGACAACCCCATGCACAACGTAAGGAAGTGCTGCCTGGCCCTGCACCATCCCCCTGATCAGCTGGTTGAGTATCAGACCACTATGATCCATAGGGGTTTCAATGAGGATTGGACCTTTGAGAGCCATAGGGTTTTCAATGAGGATTGGACCGTTGTGATCCATAGGGTTTTCGTTGGCTGATTTTCGGAAGCAGATCACCAATCCTTTCCTCCCAGTCAGTCTTAGTGTGGAAGTGCCACTGAAACCTGTTTAGCATCATAGCAACACTCAAGCCTCCACTGACAGACGGTGGTGGCTGCCCATGAGGCGCACTGGCTCAGAACCGAAGCTGGGAAGCTGGGTCTCCTGCACGGAAGGCGGCGGGAATTCTACCACTGAGCCAGCAGCGTCTCCATGCGCGACGTATGTTATCAGTGTTCAATAAACCACTAAATCCCAGCCTCTACTTCTGTTGGATGATTTCCCCCAAAATGGTGCTGGAGTACAGATTGATTCTTTGAGACTTTGGTCCAACAACTGTTCCTTCTAAAGGTTTCGCCTGAACCAGTTGTTGGTAATGAGAGGAGCTGATGACATTTTCAAGGTTAATGTTCAAACTGTTTAGCGAGAGCACTTGACACCTTCAGGTGTTGAGTCTGCAGACAAATGCAGCTTTACAGTAATTACAGTTATCATCATAAAACATTTGTTCGAGTGTTTATCAACTCAGGTGATCAACTTTCTATAGTCAGTAAGCAAAAGAGAACGTAGAGTTTTGGTATTTTGTGTACCTTTGGCAAAAGTATTCAATGTTTTTTTTTTTTTAATGTCTTCTATTTAGGTGAATTCTCTCCCAAGGATAATAGAAGGAAAAAAAAACAACAACAAAGGTTTAGCTGGAACACTGATGATGAGGTCTAGTGACTACTAGGTCACAGACCCAGCAACAGAGAGCTGGTCTGTCAGCCCTGACTAACTCAGGTGTCTAGCTCCCTCCAGACTTCAAGTTTGTACCTTTTAAAGGAGAGATTTTGGGTGAGCTCTGGATGGTGCAAATAGTTAATGCGCTTGGCTGGTCATTGAAAGGTTAGACGTTCCAGTCCACCCAGAGGCGCTTCAGAAGAAAGGCCTGGCTATCTGCTTTATAAAAATCAGACACTGAAAACCCTATGGTGCACAGTTCTACTCTGACACACATGGGGTTGCCATGAATTGCCTTGATGGCAACTGGTTTTATTTTACAGATTGCTACCCTAAGAGGCCTGTGATGGAGGAGGAACAAAGGTCTGTGTGACCTCAGAATATTGAGGCAAAATGGATTTTGTAAATCTGACTCCAGCACTCAGAGAAGTCTTTTCAAAAGTATCACACTCTTTATAGATGAAAAGGAGGGAAAAAATTAATCTCTGTTTTTAGACAAAATGTGTTAGGAAATTTAAACTGTCCCATCACAAGGCAGCTTTGCATTTCCTTCGGGCTAAACATTTTCTTTTTGCACCCCACAGAGGTAACCACAACCCACTGTAACTCTCAAGGGCCTTAATCAGGGCTTCGAGCTGCTGGGAGTAGCAACCTAGGAATGGCAAAGTTTCCTAGGAACACACCAGATGTAACTTTTGTGGGTGCCATGACATAAATGAGTTGTTACTCCTCATCTCCAGCAGTTAGGGTTTGCCTTTTTGGTTTGTCTCTCTGCAGTTGCCAGAGTGGTCCACAGAACCAGGCATGTGAAGGTCAGACCCAAGTCTTCCTCCCTCTGTTCTTCTGCTGGCTTCTCCCCTCCCCACACACTTGTCCATTTATTCCTTTTATTTTTTTGAAAATAACCAAATTTTCGAGTTTGAAAAATCTGGTAGTGCCTGGGAAAATATTTTAGCTTGGAATCTTTGGAATCCAGTATTAGAGGAAGGTCTTTGTTTCATTCTGAATTTTAGAGGAGATGACAATAAGAGAGCTGGCCTATTTTAAACTCAGTGGAAAATAAACGCTCAACTGCAGCTGAAGATCCTACTTAATCTTATACTAACAGTATTTCCAATAACAGGAAAGCCAATGGAAATAGCTGACTGCCCAATAGTCCAATATTACCACAAGCGTTTTGTTCCAAATGAAAAAAAAAAAAAAAAAACCCCAAACCTCAGTTATTGTCTATAGACATGCATATGTTCTATATAGACACATTTCCTAAGTGAATATACTGTACTCAAATATTTTAATCATTTAAAAAGAAACAGAGCGGCTTTATAATTGCCGTAAAGCACTCGGGGGTGTGAACTGCAGTGCAGTAATTCATGCCTAGTGGTGTAGACAGCCCAGCACCCCTAACCCCCTCTAAAACCACACTGAGCATAAAGTATTATGCCACGATTCATGCCCTGTCATGTTTTACTGTAGTGAAAAAGTTGTGCTAGGCTTTTCTAAACTCGTAATTAAACCATGCCAACGTTGCATAATGTTTCACAGCCTTTTAAAAATATGCTTTGGTAAAATGATCTTTATGATTAAAGTCCAACTTCGATGATTTTTTTTTTTTTTTTAACACAGGGTTTAGATTCAACATATTCTTACTTCACACCATAACTTAGTTTTGCAGGAGATGGTGGGGGGTCTGGGTAGGGGTGGGCACTGAAAACTTGAACTCTTGTGAGCCATTGTCTTTCCTATGACCAGAGTGAACTGCAGCTGAGTTCATTGCCACTGGTGGGCCAGAAGGTGGTGATGGTGAGCTTCTCATGTGGGGTTTTTGGGTGTTTTCTTTTTCTCCATGTAGTATTAGTAAGAAACCAAAGCCCAAACTAAACAAGAAGAACCTAAGGGCCAATAATATATTACCAGGTGCTGTCAAGTGGATTCCAGCTCATGGTGATACCATGGTGTCAGAATAGAACTGCACTCCATAGGGTTTCCAATGGCTGTGTTTGCCAAGCCTTTCTTCCAGGGTACCTCTGGGTGGTCCCAAAGTCTCAACCTTACGGTTAGTAGCTGAGTGCTTAACTGTCTGTGTCACCCAGGGTTTTCTAATAATACGTATATGCTGGGTTTAATATTCAGTGACTGTCCTTGCTCTTACGGGCTCACGTAAATGTGAAGGCACGAAAGCGCATTTGAGACACCAGTGTTGTGGGCCACCCTGAGTGCCGGGCCAAGAGCTAGGGGCAGTGGGTTGTGGGCCTGTCTGTGGTGGCCCTGGATTGCTTGCTTACTCTTTCTTCTCGTCTCTGAAAGGAGATCGTTTCTCGGCCCTCCCAAGGGTGACAGTGCGGGATTTTTGTTCACACGGGCCCCATCTGGTGTGTTAAGTGGAGTCAGGTGGAGGTGTGGGGTGAGGAATGGTGCCTGTAATAACAGATACGTGTATTCCGAGAAGAGGAAGTAGGGAGGCATAAAGGGGAGTTCTCCAGAAAAGAGGGCACAGGCCAAGGAAGAGCACCGCTGTCAGTCACTGTCCAGCAAGTAGGACAAACTTGTTTTTGAAGGAGTGGTCTCTGAGAAGATGGTCCACTGGAAGCAGTACAGAAGTTATTGAGAATTTACTGCGACAGAAGTTATTGAGAACTTACTGCGTGCCTGTACCTGTTGCTGTCGGGTTGATTCTGACCCATAGGAACCCTAGAGGACAGAGCAGAACCACCCTTGTAGGGTTTCCAAGGAGCAGCTGGTGGATTTGAACTGCCGACCTTTTGGTTGGCAGCTGAATCACTTAACCACTGTACCACCAGGGCCGCGCATGTGTTAGTTTAGCTGGTAACGAGTGATGAATAAGAATAATCGGGTCCCTCACTGGTGGAGCTTTACTCTGACATCAGTGGAGATCGTGGGACTGGATAATATCTGGAAAGGCTTCTTCCTTTTGAATTAACCATCATGCTGAAAGTTGTTTTGTCCATTCATGTATTCATACATTCATGGGCTCGTGAAGTTATTCACTTGCTCATTCATTCAGATTTCTAACTAACAGTTATGCAGTTAAACACTTGACTACTAGCCGGAAGGTTGGTGGTTCAAACCTACCCAAAGGTGCCTCATAAGGTCACAACTTTGAAAACCTATGGAGCACAGTTCTACGCTGTACACTGGGGGTTGCCATGAGTTGGAATTGACTCCACAGCAGTGAACAACAAGGGCCATTTCACTGAAGACTCACGAGTGAACGGACCATAGTCCCTGCCTTCAGGGAGTTACAGCTAGTGTGGGACCTACAGATTGTATCCAGGCTAACCACTGGACTTGCAGACACCTCTTCCCAAATTAGGAACAAGACCCTAGTATTGTTTATTACATGCTTATGTTCGTCCTCTGAGAGGAGCTGAGCAAGGAAGGCACCAGCATGAAGTCGTACAGATTTTGGTTTGAATCCTGCCTTCACCATTAATAAACTAGCCGTATGCGCTTGGACAAACTGCTTCTTTTCTCTGAGCCATCGTTTTCCAACTTTGCAGGGTCATGGTGAGGAATAGGTGAGATAACCTATATGTAAAGCAGTCATCACGGTTTCTCCACATAAACGCTTGGTGAGTCTGAGCATTTGTTATAACTATATTATGGAAAAGGGAAAGAAATCCATGCCTAGGGACTTAGCTGGTATTTACTGGTAAGGCTGCAGCTACCTACTCCCTGGTAAGACTCAAGCAATAGCCTTCTGCTGGCTGCTGCAGGGCGTGGCAGCCTAGCACTGCAGAGGAGCAGGGCTCAGGAGACTAAATGGTGAAAGGACAAGGAAACCGGAAATGAGGGTGGGGGGAGTCAGCAACGGAGAGAGGTTTTCTCAGCCAACTCATGTTTCTATTAAAACAAAAACAAGCCACTGGATTAGAAAATTAAAATTTAAACTTTGCATCCTGTTTTTTTTCCAGGGTACATGGTATTTCAAGGAAGCCACTTTGATGACGCCATTTTGTTATTTTTGATCATCAAATATTAAGTAAAACAGGCACCTCCCTCCGCCCCTCACACACACATACACATTGCTGAGCCTTACTTCATTCTGTTTGAAATGGGGGTCAAAGAAGAGGTGGAAATTAGGGATTGGGTGGGATTGAGGATAGCAGTGAACTCAGGTGTCCGTGGCATATATTACCCAATAAGAGAGCAGAATGCTGTATCTTTTGTTGCGTCAACATCAAAATGCCTCAGTCGAAAAAGGCCTGTGAAATGATCCAGGTCAAAATGTCTTGCTCTTTCCATTTTCAGCTTCAACATGTAAAGAGCTTGGAAGTCATCGCTCCCATCTTTGCAACAAGAAAAATGCAGAACAAACTGAAAAACCGCAACTTAGACCCGTCAGACAACTGAGATCTCAGATCAAACTGCCACCCTGAAATCTGGAGAGAAAGACAAATACAGGCAATCACAGTTGGGATCTGCTTCCCAGGAGCGGAAGCCACTGCAGCCGTAAACACTTAATTGATACTTCTGACAAATCACTGGGGGCTGAATATAGACTAGTATGAGAATGAGACGTTCCTGGGGGCTGCTTTTTTAGCGGTGGAGCCCTATACATCTATGGATTTTTCATGCAGGACCCTACCATGTTTTCATGGGATCCAGTAAAATAAGAGTGGATCACAGCCGAAAGGGCTACAAAGCAAAGGCTCTATCTTAGGAGGAGTTGTTAGGGAAGCCCAAAGACAACAGGGAACAAAAACAAAACGATGGAATTTGAAGCCTCTGTACCTACAGCTACCGCAGATGTTAAACACAGCCCCCAAAAGGGGGAGCAAAGAATAAATGCAACAAATATGAAACAGTTACAAACTGGGTAGGTATTAATCCAGTCATATCAGTCATCGCTTTAAATGTGAATGGCCTAAATACACCAAGGAAAAGACAGAGACCGTCAGAGTAGATTAAAAACAAGAACCAGCTATATGTTGTCTATAGGGAACTCACTTTATATATAAACACACAGGAGGAAGGTATACCACGCTAACACTAATCAAAAGAAAGCTAGAGTATTTAATTTTAGACGAAGCAAACTTTAGAACAAGGAAAATCAGGCATAAAGAAGAGCTTTGCATAGTAGCAAAGGGACCAGTTCTTCAAGAAGGCGTAACAGTCCTTAACATGTATGCACCTGATGAAAGAGTTTCAAAATACATAGGCAAACATGGGGAGAACTGCAAGGATAAACAGACGCATCCACTGTTGTAGGTAGAGACTTCAGCACCTTTCTTTCTGTAGCTGATATGCAGGCAGGCAGAAAATCAGTAAAGACAGAGTTGGCCCATACAGGACTATAAGTCACCTTGATCTAATGGACATTTATAGGATATCCAACAACAGCAGAAGACACGTTCTTATGTTAACATGGAACAGTCACCAAAAGAGACTACATGCCAGGCCATAAAACGCACCTTAACAAATTTAGGAAAATAGGAATCACGCAAAGTATTTTCTCAGGCCACAATGGATTTAAACTAGAAATTAGTAACAGAAAGTTAGCTGGAAAATTAAGCAACACAGAAGTAAAATTTTCTCAAGAAAAATTTAATAACATTTTGAACTAAATGAAAACACAACTTATCCAAATTTCCGAGGTGCAGCGAAAGCTGTGCTTCAAGGGAAATTTATAGCATCAAATGCATCTATTAGAAAAGAAGAGAGACCTAAAATCAGTTATCTAAGCTTCCACCTTAGGAAACCAGAGGGAAAAAAAGCAAGTTAAGCCTAAAGCAAGTGGAAGAAACAACAAAAATTAGAACAGAAGTCAGTGAAATCAAAAACAGGAGAAAAGTAGAGAAAATCAGTGATACCACAGCTGATTCTTTGCAAAGATCAAAATGTCCTGCATTGTCCTCATGCCCCTTCAGGCTACTGCAGAAGATGGACAGATAGACCTCCAGCCTCCAGTCACTCCCTCAGCCATCCGGGTCATTCTCTGGGCCTTCTGAACACCCACTCTCCAGACCTGCTCCCAGCAGCACCACAGGGGCCGTGACACCGTCCCTCTGCCTGGGCCTAGGGGAGGTTGATGTCATCCGCTTGGTTTTTATAGTTGAAAAGCTCTCTCCTTGGCTCTTTGGTAGATATCTTTAAAAGGCCAGGTTGCCCCATCACATTTAAAAATAAAGAGCAGACAGTTACGTGTGCCACGGTGCCCTATCTTCTATTTTTAAAAGAGCCAAACCTGCTTGGTGAACATACAAACCCTTGGGGCGGCCTTGTTTTTTTCCCTAGCAGATTTTTTTTTCCCTCTCTCTGTTTCCAAGGAGGCACAGCCGTTCCCAGGGTGCCTCCAAGTTCACCTCAGTCAGGGGTGGCTGGTGTAATGCCCTCTCAGATGCCTCAGAGCACACAACAGGATGTGACTCAGGACTCTGAGATGTGAGTCAGTTTCCAGGGTGATGTGTCAGGGCGAGCCCCAGGGGTGGCTGGTATCTCCCTGTCTGGGGCACTGGGGAGAAAGATGTGGGCTCCCCTGCAAACAGAAGGAGCCCCCAGCTGCTCAGCCCTCTTCCTTCAGGATTGTGTGATATCAGCTTTCATGGCCCCAGGAGATGGGTCACTTTCCTGAAGGTCCCACTGACTTTGAGAAGTGATGTTTCCTCAGGACAGTGCAGAGGGGGTGAAAATACGGCAAGCACCAGAAGCGAGAACAGGGTCACCTACAAGGTCATGCAGGTAGCAGACCCTGGACAAGCACGTTGGTGCTATCAGTGAATCCCATGATAACCTGAGTCAGTTCCCACCAGCCCCGGATCCTGGAAAAAGTGGTTGTGAAAAAGCCTGGTATTTGCCAGCCGTTTTGTCTCCTGCTGGTTGCAGACATCTTGGTTAGTCACGTACAACTAAGATGCTTTCATTCTTCCAGCAATTACTTTGAAGGGAAGCATTCAGACCAAGCCGGGACAGAGCCCAGCCTGGGTAGGCAGCATTTAAGAGGCCTTCAGGGTTTTGAGGCATCCCATCCTCACAGCCAACAGGCGGACCTGGGAGGTGGCAGGCTGCCCACAGGGAGGAGGAGGGACCTGGGCTGCCGAGGCTCCACAGCTCACCGCCCCTAGGGTCCATAATGTGCACCCAGCTGGCAGGCCTCCTGGCATTGTGGTTGGGGTGCTGGGCACCCAGAAGGCTAGTTCCTAATGTCAGGGCCACCCCCAGGCCCAGTGGCTCACCACAGAGGCCTTTTCCCCTCAAACCTCTGTTCCTCGCCTAAAATTGGGGTAACCAGACTCACCTGCCGTACAGGTGTGAGAGTTAATTAATGTTTGTGGTGCAGCTTTGAGATCCACAGATGAAAGGCACTGTGTAAATGCAAAGTGCCGTTCCTCATAAGGGCTGCCAGACGGCTCCCAGGGGAACGCACGGCCCCCACCATGGCCTGCCCTCCCTCAGATCGGGCAGGGCCTCTGGAAAAAGGATCCGTCTGGAGGCAGAGCCCTGTCTGAGGAAGAGTTGGGGGTGGGGGGGGGGGGTCACTCGCTTCTAGAAAAGACGGGTTTTATAACACTGTCATTCTCTGCACCTTCTTGCTGAGGGGAGGGAGAGGGGACTTCAGGACACAGGGTGGAGGGGTGATGGTTTGGAGAGCAGAGAAGGCCTCCCTTTGGTCTTTCTGCCGCATCCTCCCTTGCAGACAATTTTTTCCCTGTACTGTGCTAAATAAACATCCACGTCAGATGCCTTTCTCAGAAAGATGCTTTGCACTCACACTCTCTGCCCCCCTGCACCTACATACACTTCCCAGGCCTGAACTACCTACCAACGGGCTGGATAAACTCCTGCAGTGCCAGGCCATGAAGTGGAATGTCCAGAGAGTCTACAACCTTCCTGTTCATTTCCTTCCATTCCTCTTGTTCCCACTCCTCCAACAAAAATCCCAGAAAATGGAGAGTCAAGCTGGTTTTCTGCTTCCATCTAGCCATTCCCCAGCACCTTCTTTTCTGTTAGTTCCTTGAAAGAGACCAGCCATAAATTATGTCAAGGGTTGGGGATTCTCAGGAAGCCTCCGGCTAGGGCCTGTGCCCTTGATGAGGACCCTTTTCCATAGAAAACACATGGCCGACACCTCATAGTGGGTAGGTTCAAGCAGGGGAGACACAAAAGTCTCTCAGGATGCCCGTAGCTAAAGAAGCAAAGTTTTCTGAAGGAGGATTTCATTGAGGGTAGTACATGAAATCAAGTCGGGAAATCAAATGATGTATTTATTGCATTGGGCAAATCTGCTGCAAAAAGATCTCTTTAAACTTCCAAAAAGTAAAGATATCACTTTGAGGACTAAGGTGTGCCTGACCCAAGCCATGGTATTTTCAATCACCTCATATGCATGCCAAAGCTGGACGATAAAAAGGAAGGCAGAAGAAGAACTGATGCATTTGAACTGTGGCATTGGTGAAGAATGTAGAATATACTGTGGACCGCCAGGAGAAACAACAGATCAGTTGTAGAAGAAATACAACCAGAATGCTCCTTAGAAGCGAGAAGGCAAGACTTTGGTTTCCTTACTTTGGAGATGTCACCAGACCGTTTGCTAGAAAAAGACAACGTGGTAAAGCAGAGGGTCAGGGAAAATGAGGGAAACGATGAGATGAATTGAGACGGTAGCCACGATTGTGGGCTCAAACATGCCATTAACTGTGAAGATGTTTTGTTGTGTTACACATAAGGTCGCCATGAGTCGAAGCCGACTTGATGGCAGCTAACAACAGCACAAGCTATCAAGCAGACTTTGCACGTTAAGTCTTTGCCCAGGGTGGGAAACTGGCAGAGCTGACCTGCAGTCCAGACTGGCCGTAGCAGGGCCTGCTTTCCGGCCTGTCCCCACATGTGTTGATGGGGCAGGGCCCACAGGACTTCCCAGAGAAGTAGACATGGCAAGGGTTGTACTAAGCAACGTGGCCAAGGCTTTGCCAGCGTCCTTGTTAGGCCTCAGCAGGGCAGCCAGAGAGAAGAAAAGGAGCGATGTGATCCTTGGGAGGGTGTGGGGCTGGAGAGGGCAGGCCCTCTCCCCCTGGAGTTTTCAGGATTGGAGAACACACTCTTGTTGTTTTACAGCCTGGGCTTCCCCTGGGGGGGACATGCCCATCTCTGTGGCCCCTGGCCCTCTGTGCCTGCACGGTGTCCTCGAGCCACACCTGGCCTCTCAGAGGGAGTATGGAGCACAGTGAACCCAAGGCCCCCTCCCCACCTCCTGCCACGGCCTTCCCTGCATGCTGAGGGGGCACTTTTCCCAGCTGCAACTCCAGTTCTTAGTTGAGCACTTTTATAATTTTGTAAAGATGTTAGAAAATTCTGGGAAGGTGTGAAGCCCTTAGAGTTGCCTCTGTCATCTTCTGCTCCCACGTGTCAGGGACGCTCATGCGTCCTCACTGGATTTTAAGGCCGAGATGCTGTTTGAGGCAGCAGACTCCGAAGCATGGCATTCTAATAAAGACCAGGAGAAAAACTTGCAAGAAGGGAAAAGGAGAATGGCAAACAGTACGGTCTGAAGAATGCTGGAAGAGAACACGGATGCTTAACTATTGTTGGGTTTGTGTAGGTCCCAAACTTTCCAGGATGTGGGAACCTCGTCCCTCAGGTAGCTGACAGGGCACAGACGAGGGCACCGCATGGGCACGGGGCTGGAGTCAGACTTGGAGAGCCCGCCTCAGCCCCTCACTGCCTGTGTGCCCCTCAGAGACGTGGTCCCCACTGTGAGGAGGGGTGATCACACTGCCAGGTGGTTGGGTTCCAGGAGGCAGAAATGTGGCCTGTGCACCGTCATCGTGAGTGTGGATGTTAGCTGCCGTGGAATGGGCGCTGGCTCATGGTGACCTTACGTAGAACAGAACGAAACGCTGCCCAGTCCTGCCATCTTCATGATCATCGGCGTGCTGAAGTCCATTGCTGTGGTTGTTGAGTCAATCCGTCTCACTGAGGGTTTTCCTCCTCTTCGCTGACCCTCCACTGTAAGGTCCATAATGTCCTTTTCTAGTGACTGATCTTTCCTGATGACATGTCTAAAGTAAGCCAAAGCCTCACCATCCTTGCTTCTAAGGAGGATTCTGGTTGTATTTCTTCTAAGACTGACTTGTTAATTCTTCTGGCAGTCCACGGTATATTTACCTGGCACCTAGTAGGCAAGAAGCTATCTTTTCTCACTTGTTCCTCCCAAAAAAGATAATGGTGTCCAGAGAGCGCCCACTTGTCTGGTTGCCCAGTGGAATTTTCTCACCCATGCTGGACAGTGCTCCAAGGGAGGGAGGAGGGAAAGGCTAGGCCCCACAAAGCCACCACAGAAGAGACCATCCTTAGCAAGCCAGAGTCACAAGGTGCATAGTGTCCCTGGCCCTTTACCATGGAAACTGCAGTCTCATGGTCAGTGTGCCCACTGCAGCTGTGTAGAACAGAAATGGCTAAAATGAACCATAAGCCCCCTCGTCGCCGGGCGTGAGCCTGTCTGAAGGGAAGGCCACACCAGAGAGACTCCTGCACCACAGGAGAGCGACACAGGTCAGAAAGCTGAGTTCTGCAGATGGAAGATGCTTTGTTCTTTGTCTTCTGAGGTGACTCACTTTGAGTGGCAATGGTTATTTGTTGAAGAGCTTCCACACCACACTCTCGACTTGAAGGAAAATATTCTGGCAGTGGGAAGTAGAACGTCCGAAGCTGAAAGTCTAGTCTCCTAGCTACAGCAGGTAAATGTCTGCTTCGACCTTCCCCACTTTTAATTTTCTCGCGCACCGAGCCTGTCCACACTATTCTGTCAAGAGCTGTCCTATTGTACCCACACTGTCTTCGCCCTCTTGTCTCCCTTGCCCGCACGCTACCCAGGCTCAGTCTCCTGGGATTTTCAGAACCTTCAGGAATGGCCCTTTTGGGAAGCTCTGCGCCATCTTCTGTGCACAGGCTCCAGCACTGCCGCTGCAGACGGGCCCTGTCACAGCCGCCTTCACAGAGGCACAGTCAGCCCAGGCCTGCCTGGAGAGAGGCCAGTGCCTGTGCGACTCTCACCTCTAGTCCCTCTGATCGTCTGTAGCACTATGGCAAAGAGCTTCTGAGTGTACAGAACAACCACCTTCTCCCTTCTTGTGCTCGACTACTAACCTGAAGTTTGGCGGTTCAAACCCACCCAGCAGCACTGTGCAAGAAGGGCCTGGCTATCTGCTTCTATAAAGATTACAGCCAAGAAAACCCTATGGGGCAGTTCTACTTTGTAACACATGGGGTCACCATGAGTCCGAAGTGACTCAGTGGCAGCAGGTTTTTTGGTTCTGGCCATTCCAGATGGCCTTTGGCCCTTTTATCCCCTCTGCTGCATTTGGCCAGAAACAACAGGAGACCCAGGAGGCATGTTCTCTTCACAGAAGGAGGGTCTTGCCACACAGCTGGAGAGACAAGCAGATCTTGTGTTTAATGTCTGTGCTGAGCTCACCAGCCAAACGGACAAAAGGTGGGTGTGGCCTCAGCATCCTCCTTCACGTCTGAAACACGTCACCCCAGACGCATCATCTCTGGCTTTTTTTCACAGACATTTTTCGAGGACTAGTTACCATGGGAGCCCATGGGTGGTACAAATGGTTAACACACTCTGCTCAGCTGCTCACTGAAAGGTTGATAGTTTGAATCCATCCAGAGGCACCTTGGAAGAAAGTCCTGGCAATCTCCTTCCAAAAAATCAGCCATTGAAAACCCTATGGAGCACAGCTGTACTCTGACACATGTAGAGTCACCATGAGTGGGAATCGCATGGACAGTAACTGTTAGTTCTCAAGGCTTTTTCGTACATAAAACCCCAAGAAATGGGTCCCTCATACTTGTCTTTATTTTTCAAAAATTGCAAAACTACTGATATCTGCCATTTGAAAAACAGAGTGAGGGAGAAGAGGCTGAACTGTTTGCTCTTTCGGTTGCACGTTCCTAGGCAGGGTCTGGCTTCTTCAGAGTAACTGGATTTCTTCAGCTTGCCAAGCAGGTGGGAATCACTGTCTCTTTTTTTTTTATCATTATCAGAAGACCCCCCCCACTTCCTTCTCAGCCCCTCTACGGCCGTCTTCTCCCTCACCTCCACGTGACATCTGCGTACAAGGGCTGCGTGCATGTAAGTCTGCAGACATTTTGCACATCCCAGGAACTGGCCTTGGTGTGCACTAATTGGGATTGCCACACAGGAGCGACTCAGGTTGTGCAGCGTAAAGGAGACCTTTGAAGATAAGAGCCGTTTGCTCTTTCACAAGCTTATCCGCGATGCTTGGAACAAAGAACATAAACTTAGAAAGTCAGCTTCATCTGTGGGCAATCCACAGAGGAATATCACCCCAAATTCTGACTCAGAAAGGCAAATGGAAATCTGCTGGAATTCTTTTAAACTCCAACACAGATCTCAGTTTAAAAAATGACACACATATAACTCTTGGTAATAAGCAGACCTCTGATGATCTAAAGATCCACAGCTTCATTTACTGACTTAGAGAAAATAAACGGCATTTCAAACACAACCTTCCTACGTTAATAGATGAGGTCACCCTGAGAAAAACGATACTGAGCCCAGTGGTGGGAACCTCCCCCAGACAATGGCTTTGATTCACAAGGTCGAGGAAGGCTTTCTCAGAAAAGCAGTAGGTTTTTAGTAACTTGGACAAAAATGGAAGAATTAAAAAAAAAAATTAAGAAGTAGAGGTTGAGATAGCAGACAACTGTGGAACTCCTGGAGTCCCTAGGTGATGCAGATCATTAATGTGTTCAGCTGCTAACTGGAAGGTTGGAGGTTTGAGTGCATCCAGAGGTGTCTCGGAAGAAAGGCCTGGCAATCTCCTTCTGAAAATCAGCCACTGAAAACCCTACGGAGGACAGTTCTCCTCTGACACACAGGGCGGCCACGAGTCAGAGCTGACTTGACGGAAAGTGTTTTTCTCACTGGCGGGACTCTGCTTCAACAAAGAGATGATCTGAGAACAGAGCTCACAGGAGCCCAGAGAAGCAGCGTGGAAATGGACTTGCCAGTGGGTTCAGACACACAAGTACCTTCCCCTGGTTGCAGGTGCTGAGATCCTGTGTGTACTGACTGAATCCCCGTGAACTTCCCACAGGGGTCTAAATCAGGCAATTTTTCCTCTGGATGCCATTTCTGGTTGTCACCACTGGGGTGAAGGCTGTGGTGTGTCACTGGCATCTAGTGGGTAGAGGGCCGGGACGTTTCGCTGCATCCTATAACGTACTGGACAGTTCCCACAATAAGGAATCGTTGTTGTGAGCTGCCATCTATGGACTTAGACCAATGGCGACCCCACACACAACAAAATGAAACGCTGCCCTGTCCTGAGCCATTCCCATGATCGGTTGTGGACCTGACCCCTGTGATCCAAAGGGTTTTCACTGGCTGAAAACCCTTGCCTTAAAGTGCCAAGGGAAGCCTGGCCCAGGAAGGCAGGTACTGCCGGGGAGTTGGGGGTGGGCAAAGCTCTGAGGCTGTCTGGCTTCAGTTTGAGAAAGAGGCTGTGATTAGGGTAGGGAGGTAGGAGGCTAGAAAGACAGAGTGGTTTTTGGTCACTAGGCCAAACCACGATGACAAGCCAGAAGGCGAGACTTCCACATGTGCTCCAGACTCAGACACTTAATGAGGCCCCGAGACCCCGCAGAGCGCAGTGACACACTGGGGACGCCATCTGGGGCCCTTGTGAGATTCCCAGGGCAGCAGGAGGATACTGTCTGCCCTCGCGGCAGCTCGGTCCCCACGCCAGGACCTGGGAGGACTGTCTTTCTCAGAGTCTCATGGCCTGGCACGAGGACTTGGCACGTCAAGCCCTGGGTGAGCTGTGAGTGTCAGTGGCCGACAAGAGAGCCCCGTAGCGGACCATCGGATTTGCCACTTGGGGAGGGACAGGCTGGTGCTTGCCTCCCGAGTGTCCTGGGCATGAGTCACACAGGACTAGATAACGATGCAAATCACTGTCTGCATTGCTGAGGTTCCACTCCAGCATCTCCTGGTGCAACAGAGACACAGTGTGCAGCCCCATCTCAGAGAAAGCTGAAGCGTGGGGAGGTGAAGTGACTCCCTCATCCCCCAGAGCAGAGCAGTGACAGAGCAGAGGCAGGCCTTCGGTTCTTCGTAGAATGCTCTTTTTACTGTGTGATGATTAGAAAGGCTAATCACCAGGTACAGACAAAGCGAAACCATGCATCAGATCCTCAAAATAAGATAGAACTGGTGCAATCAAAAGGTTGGCAGTTCAAGCCCACCCAGAGGTGCCTCAGAAGAAAGGCCTGGCAGCCCACTGACAAATCAGCCACTGAAAACCCTGTGGGCACAGTTCTACTCTGACACACATGGGTCACCATGAGTCGCAGTCAACTCGATGCAACTGGTTTTCAAATCGCCGTGCACGTGCTGAGATGGACACGGGGGATTGCATCCGGGGAGTGGCACCTTTCCCTGCATACAGGTCCATGGGATTCTGAGGGTTATGGGGCTGACTGGGAAGTCCCTGCTGCATTTGTCTCTTTTCTGCCCTGAAACTAAGCCCAAACATCAGATAAAAGTAGGTGTGTGTTGCTGTGCATTCGTAAATAACCCAAGTCAAATATGGAGCTTACCTCTCCTCCTCCCGCTGCTTTGGGGTGGTCGTGGAGGAGGCAGGGTTCCAGAAATGAAGGGTCACGTTGTCACCCTGGTTGCGCCTTCTCTCCTACTATCTACTGCCATAAGGTCAACTCTGACTTATGGCGACCCCATGTGTTACAGAGTAGAACTGCTACGTAGAATTTTCTTGGCTGTAATCTTTATGGAAGCAGATCGCCAGACCTTTCTTCTGCAGTGCGGCCAGGTGGGTTTGAACTGTCACCGTTTTGGTTACTGGTCGAGCACGAATTGCTTGTACCACCCAGGGACCCCGCCTTCTCTTAATGGTCTTACACCACCAGGCGGCTGCAGTGCACTGGCCTTTTGTGGCAAGTGCTCTCATCACCTAAGACAGCGAGCTGGCTGCACTCGTGTCAGTCTGTCTTTCAAGTGGGTCGATCCACAGGGACTTCTCCTGCAATCTCGCAAGCTGTGGCCTGGCTGGCTGAGCCTCCCGATCAGACTGCAGAGCGCCTGCCAGACAGCAATGAAACGCAATTACCCAGGCAAACTTTTGACGAATTTGAGCCCTGGGGCACAGGCTGTTTACCAAAGACTCAAAGCACCGTTTGTACTGGGCAGGACCAGTTGCCTCGTCCTCTCCAGTTCTGGATCCTGCCTGCTGCTGGACTCCAGCAGGATTTCGAGGGGAGCGATAACATCGGGCTCCTCTCCACACCTCAGCACCTCAGGGCCTTTGCTGCGATTCTCAACAAGAAAATGCAAGTACCAACAGAAGCCTCTTACAAGCCCTCCCTTTGTATTCCCTGACTGGCTCTCTCCCTGGCTCTTTTTTTATATTGTGTGTTGCCCGGAAAATGCAGCGGGAAAGCCTGCTGTCACTGTTTTGGGACTGAACCACCTCTGCAATAAACAGGACTTCCCCTCGTCTTTGGAAAAAAAACAAACCAGTCTCAACAACGAGTCCCAAGTACTTTCCCCTCAAACTGAACAAAAGCGGCTTCTGAGGAGCTGAGGGAAGAGAAGATAAAGTGAGAAGGGGGGCTGACAAGGAGATTGACAAATGGCTGTCACTTCTGTTCTTCTAACCAAAAAAAACCAAAGCAAATCTGTTGCCTTCGAGTCAATTCTGACACATAGTGACCCTATACGACACAGTAGAACTGCCCCAAGGAGCAGCCGGTGTATTCGAACTGCCGACCTTTTGGTTAGCAGCCAAACCCTTAACCACTGTGCCATCAGGGCCCAAACCAAACTCATTGTCATGGAGTCCATTCCAACTCATGAGGACCCCATGTGGTACAGAGTAGAACTGCTCCATAGGGCTGTCTTGGCTGTAAGCTTTATGAAAGCATGTCACCAGGCCTTTCTTCCACAGTGCTGCTGGGTGGGTTTGAACAGCCAACGTTTAGGTTAGCAGCTGATCACAAACCGCTTGTGTCACCCAGGGACCTTCTGTTTATCTGTGTTTTGTTATTTCTTTTTTTCAGGCAGAGAACAGTGAGGCTGACAAACATGTCCTGAGTCCTTAGCTGAAAACTGTAATTTGATGATGCTCAGGAGAATGGGGGAGGGGGGGTCCATTGGCTCCCATGTCCTGATGATGCCTGGGAGAATGGGGCGGGGGGGTCCATTGGCTCCCATGTCCTGACGATGCCTGAGAGAATGGGGAGGTCCATTGGCTCCCATGTCCTGATGATGCCCGGGAGAATGGGGGGGTCCATTGGCTTCCATGTCCTGTGTCCAGCACACAGTGAAGCCTTCAAGGTGGTGGCAGTGAAACATCTCCAGGGGTTGGGTGGGCGAGGCTGGTCAAGCGGTCCCTCAGGAAGGAGGCTATGACTAGGGATGGGAAGGTAGGAGGGCTGGGAAGACAAGAGAATGAACTTGGAAGGATGGACCTGCAAAAGGCCGGAACCAGAAGAGTCTGGAGGTGTTTTAGTGGAGGTAGGCAACACAGGGACACACTTGAATGCTGGGGAAGGAGGAAAAATGCTGGTGCCCAGGAGACGGCAATGAGATGGGGGCTGGGGAAGGAGGAAGTAGTACGTAAACACTGTATTCTACTTTGGGCTCCAAATCTCTACTTAAATGTGGGAAGCCAGCATCAGGTATTTGGAAAACGGCCCCAGGTGAGGCTGAGGTGCCTAAGGAGGAAGGAAGATGGGGTGGAAAGCAAGAGAGAACAGGGCTGGCCCAGGTGGGAGACAGCAGAAGGGAAGGTAGTGCGTTAGCTTTCGTTAACAGAGCGATGGCGGTGCGAAGGTCTAGAAGGTCGGAGACTTCTCATTTTTTTCTTGTCACAGAAGCAAAGGGAAAGGACCCAAGGAGGGGTGGTGTGCCACCCCCTGTGTGGTACTGCCCGGGGTCCCCCAGGCTCCCAGCGGGGCTCTGGGAAGGAGAAGGGGGAGTCATGGAAATTAGAAGCAGTTTTCTTCTGGGAGTCGGTGCTTTGGGAGGAAGGAAACCGTGTCGGACAGAAAATTCTGAAGTTAGAAGTGTTGCTGTTGTTAGTTGCTGTCACGTTGGCCCCTAACTCATGGTGCCCCCATGCACAACGACATGGGACCATTATGATCCACAAGGTTTTCGTTGGCTGATTTTTAAAAGTTAATTACCAGGCCTTTCTTCTTAGTCTGTCTTAGTCTGGAAGCTCTGCTGAAACCTGTCCAGCATCACAGCAACACACAGGCCTCCACTGACAGCCAGGTGATGGCTGCGCATGAGGTGCACTGGCTGGGAATTGAACCTGGGTCTCCCACATGGAAGGAGAGAATTCTACTGAGTCACCACTGTCCCCACCAAAATTAGGATTAAAACTTCTGAATAAACAGTTTTTGACCTGCTGCCCTGATGACAGGGAAAATCACCCTCAACGACTCCCTCTGATCCTTGACCCTGGAGATCTGGCCTAGGGTCCTGGGTGCCAGAGAAGCAGGAGAGACTTCCTGCCTGCCTGTAACCCTCCTTCCCGGAGAACTTGCTGGTCTCAGTAACATGTAACATTACAGGGGGAGAGGGTGCACCGAGCATGCTCAGCGTTGATTTCCTAGAAGGAATCTCATCAGTCCTTTCCTTAATTTTCAGGATCTTGCAGCCCAGAAGGGGTCCTCATGTCCTCACTCCTCAGGAGGCCTGATGCTTGGAGATGGGTCCAGGAGTGGAGAAGGGGAAGATGCCCTGAAGGAGATGGGTCCTGCAGCAGGGCAAGATCTGGGGAGGTGGAGAGCGTGACAGGAAGGAGCTTTCTGGGTCAGCAAGCCAGTGACCTTTTGGAAGCAGATCGCCAGGCCTGTCTTCTGAGATGCCTCTGCGTGTGTTTGAACCACTAACCTTTCAGCTAGTAGCCGAGGGCTTAACCATTTGTACCACCCAGGGACTCCTAGATAGAAGAGTAGCTGAGTTAAAGTGATTTACACTAAGAAAAGCAGACTGGCCCAACTTGGTCTCTGTGAAGTCCTAGGTCTTGAAGGAATAGACGGCGTGTGTGTTTTCTCCATCTGTCACTGAGGCTGAGTCGGCAACGGGCTTTGTGCTTAACTAAGGGAGAGGGATGGGGCTGCCTGTTTCTTGTCTGAGGACAAGCTGAACAGAGTGACTGCCAGCACCTAAGTGCTTCCCAGCCCAGTTAAGAACTGTCTGTATTGAGAAGGAAGCTGGGAGATTTGTTGAGCCACTCAGGCCTCCAAGACATGGCAGCCAAACTGGTGAAAACAACTGGACTTGTCCACACGAGTCCTCGCTGTAGGCTCTTGCAGAAAAGGGTGGTTTTTGTAATTCAGAGAACCTGTTCTCGAATCTTCCCATGGGCCTGCACCTTGCACAGTCCTATGAGAAGTAAGTCATGTCAGGGTGGCTTTGATCAAATCATGATAATGCAGAGCTATTAGCCTTGAGAAAGCAGGCCGTGGTGGTTCAGCGGTAGAACTCCCGCCTTCCAAGTGGAGACCCAGATCCGACTTCCATTCAGTGCACCTCCTGCGCAGCCACTGCCTGTCTGTCAGCGGAGGCTCGTGTGTTGCTGTGATGCTGAACAGGTTTCAGAGGAGTGCTCGGACTAAGACAGACTAGGACGAAAGTCCTGGTTATCTCCTTCCAAAAATCTGCCAATGAAAACCCTATGGATCACAGTGGTTCAAGCTGGATCGTGCAGGACCGGACAGGGTTTTGTTCTGTTGTGCACAGGGTGACCATAAACCAGGGGCTGACTTGGCAGCAGCTAACAACAACCACCACAGCCTTGAGCAAGTGCCAACCTACACCCAGAATAGCTCCTCCCCCGGAGCCGCCCAGGGCCAGTGTCTTTGAAGAGCAAAGGGGTCCTTGAGGGAGGGTGTGAGCTTCTGCCTCACCTTTGTGTTTCTTCTCAGGGCTCTCATTCAAGCTGGGTGGCACATAAGTGCCAGCAGCCAGCTCTGTTCTCTCTGTTGATCCCAAGGGAAAGGAGGGCTGAACTGGGACCAAACAGTTTGCTATGCTGTCCATGAATACCACAGAGCTGGGGAAAGAGTTCGTCCATGCCTTCTGCTCCGGTCAGTAAAATGTCAGCAACGGATGGGCAAACAAGAAGAGAAAGGCTTTCACTGGAAGACAGGGCTCTGGTTTCTGTGCTGGTGTGGGGTACACCCTACCCACGCACCCCTCTTCTACACCGCACTCTGCTCCTCAGCCCCAGATGACAGGACTTTATTCCACAGCAGGCTATAGGTACCTTGCTTTGGACTAGGAAACTCTCCTTCCTAAGAGAGCTGCTGTTGATATTGTTTGTTTTCGAATTGCTCAAAATAAGGAAAAGTTTATGGAATGAGAGGAGAGGGGATAAAGACAGAAGAGAGGAGACCCCAAGGGGAAAGGAGGCAGCCGACCCAGCATCTCCCAGCCTCCCCTTGCCTTCATCCCTCCCCCTCCCTGTGCCAAATGTGAAAAATAAGCAGACGGAGCCGCCTCTGCTGATGTGTCTAACAAGGCTCTCATTGTCTCAGACAGGTGTGAGATTGGGCTTGATTCGGGGCCAACACCTCCAGTACTGCAGCCAGCTCTGGGAGCCGAAAACATGCACCAACCCTCCAGTAATGCCACTGCAGCCCGCCAGAGACTCAACAATTTAAGGCTTAGCACACGCAACATAAATCAGAGGAGGATGGACCAGCCGGCCGGCAGCTTCTTGGGCAGATGCCTGCAGACTGTCTGCAGATCAGACCCTGCCTGTTTGGGTTATTCGAGCCTTTTTTTTTTTTTTTTTGTAATATAAAGATGAGAGCCTGGGTGGAGCTGCTCGCAGAAACACTGGTGTTTGCCCTATCTTGTTCCAACAACCCCTCTTCCACGTAAGTGCTGTTTTGCAGGGACTGCTCAGGGAGGTTGGCGGGGCTGTATCCAAAACCAGAAGTGAATTCAAACTGGAGAGCGCTGTCAGAGTGGAGCCCTTGCCTATGAGAGCTGTCTTGTGTGGCCTTAGGCAAGTCACTTAACCTCCACGACCTCCCAGGTTCTCATCTACCTACAGAGGGACCTGGCCATCTAGTTCTGGTCTAACTTTCTATAACTCTTTCATATTCAAAGGTCAGAAGTTCAAAGCCACTGTAAGAACTGCCCAAATTTGGGAAAATCATCACCCTTGGGAGAAAATTCGCAGCACTGCTAGGCACTGTGTTTCTGCGTGGATCCATTTATTTGATCAAGAGAAGGCCTTTCCACAGGGAAGGAGGGCCTCCCCCTCTTGTCTTGTGGTTTTTCAGACAGCTAGGCAAGGCCAGGAAGACCTGCACACCCAGCACTCAGGAAGCATTCAGTAGCAGCAATAGTGACCCTGGGATTGTGGTATTGAGATCTCAAGAGCCACACGCTATGATGGAAATGACTGTGAGACCCCAGTTGGTGCAAATGGGTAGGCGCTTGATGACTAGCCAAAAGGTTGGTGGTTTGAACCCATCCAGAGATGCCTCAGAAGACAGGCTTGGCCATCTGCTTCTAAAAGTCACAGCCTTGAAAACCGTATGGAGAAGTTCAGCTTTGCACACACGGGGTTGCCATGCATCGGAATTGACACAGTGACAGCCATCACCCCCAACAATAATAAATGGGGGTCCTCAAGTGCCCATTTCTCCTGGTTAACTCTGATGCCAGTTTCACTGAGGAGGGAAATTATGGAATTGCAAAGTCTTAGTTTTAAAAGAAGAGACTCCGGAAGCCGTCCCACCATGCAGGAGCCTCCTCCCCAGCGTCTCTGCTCCGGGGATTCCTGTGACATTCCTGGGCAGGTCCTGGCCCTGCCATCTGTGCCCTTGCCATGGATTCACAGACAAGGACGTGGTCATCACAGGATTCCTTTATCTGGCCCTGGCTCGCTCCTCTCATTGCCACGTGCTCTCCAGGGAGTAAACGGCATGAAGCTGGCGGCCATGTCCCGACCTGGGATGAGCGGACTGCCTCCCAGCCCCGGCCGCCGCCCCTCCCAGCCCCGGCCTGCCATAGCCGACTCGCCTTCCCACAGCTGCGGCCGCGGGGCTGTCACGCTCACACACCTGTTTGTGCTCATACTTCTGGCCGACAGTCCAAGCCGCTGCCGCAGCGGGCTTTCGAGGCCCCGGCTTGCGGGCGGAATCGGCACAGGGAGGTATTTGCTTAAAATCACACAGGAAGGTGAAACTCGGTTCAGAGAAATCCTTTTGTAGGTGCTTCGTTAAAAATGCCACAGAGGCTGACCATTCACATTCTTTGCATGTGTGTGATTCATGCGAGTGACGGGATGGGCCAGGGCTGGTCTGCCTGCTGCCTACGTGGTGGCAGGCACTTAGAAAACCAGTTGTCATGGAGTCAACTCCAACGCTTGGCGACCCCGTGTGTGTCAGAGTAGAAATGTACTCCAAAGGGTTTTCAATGGCTGATTATTTGGAAGTAGATCACCAGGCCTTTCTTCCAAGGCACCTCTGGGTGGACTCAAACCTCCAATCTTTTGGTTAGCAGCAGAGTGCACTCAGGGATAGACAGGAAGGTCCTATAAACCCAAGCCCGGCCACTTTCCACTCCTCACCAGGCAGCAGTGTTGGGGGTGTTTTGTGGGGCTGAGAAGGATGGAGCACAGTCTTGAGAAGGATAATATATCATTACTTTCAAGATATCCACACTCCTTAAGTGATGCAAACAGTTAAGTTCTCTGCTGCTAACCCAGAAGTTGGAGGTTTGAGTCCACCCAGAGGTGCCTCAGTAGAAAGGCTTGATGATCGGCTTTTGAAAAATCAGCGGTTGGAAACTCTGTGGAGCACAGCTCTGCCTGGACACACATGGGGTCACCAAGAGTCAGAATTCACTCCATGAAAACTGGTTACTTCTTAAGCGTGGCTGCAACAATGGACTCAAACATAGCAATGATTGCAAAGATGCACAGGATCCGGGAAGGTTTCCTTCTATCGTATGTGGGGCTGCCATGAGCTGGAGGTGACTGGATGACAACTAACAACGACACTCCTTTAGCATGAAATTAATGTTGTAAAATGGGGATACAGAGAAGCATATGGTACACATGAGCCTTTACCATCTCATCAGGGAGACAGCTTACTTAGAGAAAGCCGGGTAAAGCAGAGCATGGTTAGACAGCCCAGTGAGCACTCCCAACAGAAAGCAAGGACGATGTTCTGCTTCCATCTCTGAGGCAGAAGGGCCAATGGAAAGGACATCGGGCCAGTGGTACAAAGACCTGGAGTTCAGGTCTGTCTTTGAGTCTCGCTTTAGTAAAACAGAGCTTCGAGGAAAGAAGTGCAAAATCCTTTCCACTGTTAGCAGTTTGCCGTTCCCATTTGGTCACATCAGAGGGTGGTGATACGTTCTCCTGGTAGAGTTTACCAGAGGAAACAGAACTTGAATGAAAAGGGTGCTCAAACTGCTACCACTCTCGTCCACCCTGGGGCTGCTGTCATTCTCCAGGAATAAGAAGACACTGAAGGTAATTAGAAGCCCCTGGGTGGTGCAGGCTTAACATACTCAGCTGCTAACCAAAAGGCTGGATGTTTGAGTTCACCAGAGGCACCTCGGAAGAAAGGCCTGGTGATCTACTTCGGAAATATCAGCCATGGAAAACCTTATGGAGCATAGTTCTGCTCTGACACATGTGGGCCACCATGAGTCAGAATCCACTGGATGGCAACTGGTTTACTGGTTTTTAAAGGTAATTATCACAGAGTAGCTAAGTGGAACATACAAGAGAGGAAGGGTGTGCCACGCCCCGGGGAAACACCAACTCCACCAATAATGACAACAGTAGTGAAAAGAATAACACTGACTATTGAGTGCTTACAGTATACCTGTCTCTATGCTAAACACTGGACTGGTGCCAGGACCCCGTGGATACCAAAATCTGCAGACACTCAAGTCCCGTATATAAAAGGGCGTATTATTTGCATATAAGCTGTGCCCATGCTCCTGTATACTTTAAGTCATCTCTAGATGACTTATAATACCTGATACAATGCATATGCTTTGCACACAGTTGTTTCAGCACAACTGAAGACTTGCTCGGGAAGGCAGCCTTTCTCTTCTGAGTTTCTTGAGCTCTTCTGGGAATGCTGATGTTGCCTGGACCTTAGCTGAGGCTGATTTGCCCATGAACTTGAAGTTCTGGAGGTTGTAGCGCTTTGCAGAGCTAGCCAGCCATCCCTTACTAGCCTGACACTCCTTCCTCTTGCTTTCCTCAACCCACTTACATGTAGCCTTTGAGGGATTCCTTTGACCAATTCACTACTTTTTAGGAGCCATTTGTTTACAAAAATAAAGGGTGAACTTAACATAAATAGTGAGCAGATGAGATGCAAGGTAAAGGATGCTCAAACAACAAATGCTGGAGACACTGAGGGTCCGTGAGGCAGTGGGAGGCTACAGCAGGGGCTGCTGCACAGCATTTCATATGCCTGGATTCAGTGGTGCTCAGAGTGCAGCAAATTCAAGTCTTGCTTTTTTGAACTCTCTCTTTTTTCTCCCCAAATATTTTTGATCCGAGGTTGGTTGAATCATGGATGTGGAACCTGCGGATACAGAGGGCCGACTATACCTGACAAGACTATATCTCACTTGCAATAACTATGTGACTTAATTATTAGAGCAGGGCTTCGAACTGATTTGAACTGGTTTAGTCATGGTCGACCAAGTGAAGCTGGAAAAGACCTGAATTTTTTAAAATTTGGGTGATCCACAAGAAAAGACCAGACTTGGTCTGACAGAGACTAGAGAAATCCTGAGAGTATGGCCCCTAGACACCCTTTTAGCTCAGTATTGAAGTTACTCCTGAGGTTCACCCTTCAGCCAAAGATCAGACAGGCCCATAAAACAGAATGAGACTAAACGGCACACCAGCCCAGGGGGCAAGGACAAGAAGGCAGGAAGGGACAGGAAAGCTGGTAATGGGGAACCCAAGTTTGAGAAGGGGAGAGTATTGACATCATGGGGTTGGCAACCAGTGTCACAAAACAATGTGTATTAATTATTCAATGAGCAACTAATTTGCTCTGGAAACCTCCATCTATAGTACAATAATAAAAAAGAAAGAAAAGAAAAGAAAAAAAATGTGGGTGATCTGGCACCATAACTGGAATGGGAAGGATTATGGGTAGAAGCCATGGAACGGGAGACTTGGAAGAGGTGTAGTGATCCCTTTCGGAAGCCTGATGCCTGATACTGGATTTTTGCCAGGATCGAGGAGCGTGACACACATTCAAAGTGGTATGGTTGGCCGCCATCTTTGAGCGGGACACCACTGTTGCTGACTCTGTGCAGAATCCGATGGGCAAGAGATCTGGTTGTTGTGCAATGCCTACACCGCCCTTGTTTTCCAAGAGGGAGATTAAGTTTCTAACAGGGCTTCAACCTGTAATTTTTCCCATTCCAGTTATGGTTCTGGTTTACTCAGATTTTAAAAATTCCAGTCTGTTCTGGTGTTGCCTCCTCAGCCAAGACCGAACCGGGAAGAACTGGTTCAAAGCCTTGGATTAGGGTAAACACAGGTAAGCATACCACATGCCAGGCATTGAGTGATTTATGTATATTAACCCATTTAATCCTCACAATTTTACTATGAGTTAAAAAAAAAAAAAAGCCAAACCCGTTGCCATCCAGTCGACTCTGACACATATCAACCCCATCTGTTTCAGACAGAACTGTGCTCAATAGGATTTTCAATGGCTGGCTGTAAATTTTTTGAAGTAGCTCACCAGGTCTTTCTTCTGAAGTACCTCTGAGTGGACTTGAACCTCCAAACTTTTGGTTAGTAGTGCTTAAGTGTTTGCATCACCTGGGGACTCTTTAGGTACTATTATTACTGTCATGTCCATTTTACAGATGGGTAACAGTGCCGTGGAGTCTGGTGGCACAATGATTAAGAGCTTGGCTGCTAACCAAAAGGTCAGAAGTTCAAATCCACCAGCTGTTCCTTGGAAACCCCATGGCGCAGTTCTACTCTATCCCATATAGTCCTATGAGTTGGAATCTACTTGATGGTAATGGGTTTGGTTTGGTTTGGTTTGGTTAACACTGGTGTAGAGAAGATTTGAGTAATTATGGCAAGGTCACAGAATGAGGAAGGGGCCAAACTGGGATTTGAACTTGAAAGCCCACCCCGCCATGCCAGTCAGAGTATCAGCTTTATGGCTTCAGATCCTGCTTTCCGCATCTAGTGCATTGCGTGGGCTCCTGTGTGTCTTCTGATAATAAAATGGCGAGACCAGCTCTATGCTGACTGATGAGACAAGTGGACAGAGAGCCGGTATTCTACCCGGACATGTCCAGGCCCCTGTTCCCCATCAATGACCAGGAGAAAGTTTGAAAAATAAGAGAAATTTCTTACAAAACCCCTAATGCGCCCTCCCCCTCCCCATCTGCCCCAAGGCGTGAAAGAATCAAAAGAGGAAATCGGGAAGAGATTCTGGGATAGAAATAACAAGATTATCCTTTCCCTTCCACCTGAACTGGCCATCCGTAATTGTGCACAAATTCAATTTTAAAGTCATGCTTTGTGATCTGTGGAAAACCATATTAAATTAAACAGATCCCTGTCTGGGCAACAACTTCTCTCATTTAGCAACATGTGGTGGTGACTCAGAGCCTGTGAAAACTCGAGCAAACACACACACACACACACACACACACAAACAAGGAAAAAAATGCCTTTTAATCAGAGGCACCAGAGTAGGGGACTCTGAGTTTCCCTGAGAAGCTTGGGGATGACTGTTCCTCCCCGGGAGCTGCAGTATCCAGAATTACAGAATATTTGAGTCTAAAACCACGCGGGTAATTGGTTAATTGCTTGCTCAATAGATGAGGAGCCTGGGGCCAGGTCACAGGGGTGGTCAGTGCCTTAGCAAGAACAGAGGCAGGTCTCCTAGGGTAAAGAGTGTTCCTCCCTGACCATAACATGCGCCTCATGGGTGGTTTGTGGCAGGGATTAAATGAACCAACCGATAACACTAAGCCATTCTGGAAATGTGAGCTATGATTATTGTTGTTATACCACCAAACCAGTTGCCATTGAGTCAGAGTAGAACTGTGCTGCATAGGGTCCCTAGTGGCTGACTTTTTGGAAGTAGATCACCAGGCCTTTCTTCTGAGGCACCTGTAGGTGGACTTAAACCTGCAGCCTTTTGGTTGGCAGCTGAGCTCATTAACGGCTTGCACCCCCCAGGGACCAGTGGGATAAGTGTGAACCAGGCAATGTCCTTGTCATTGTCTCGCAGCTGCCACTCCCCAGTAACAGCCCCAGCACAGACATAATCAGATACATGCTGCAGTTTTGAAACTTAAAGAAATTTCAAGAGCTTCAGTGTTCATCCTTACAATGCCAGCCTTGCTGGACAGCCAGCAGAAGCGTGTCTTCAAACTCAGGTGATTACGGTCATTCCAAGGGGTGGGCAGTTCACACCCAGGTAGAGATGAAGGCTGACAGACCTCAAGACAAGTGAGGGGAATAAATCACTTAGTGGGCACAAATGCCAAGTCCAGCCTTTGAGGTTCTGCTGACTTTTACAGATGTTTTAATAATATTATCGTTATGTAAGGGTTGTCATCTGATAGGTGCAAAGAGACACACTAATGGAGTGAGAGTGGCCACAAAGTGCAGCAATCCCCGGAGAGCTGATAAAACAGCCTTGTTCACTTCCCCCTGTGACCTGCAACTCCAAGAAGTACAATAGGTAGCCAGATGATTTCTTCCTCCTTTTTACCTTGAGATATCTTTTTTAAAATCCCAAAGTGAGTGTATGCAGCACGGTAAGCTCTGTGTCTTAAAACTGGCCTTGAAATGACCCAGGCTGGACTCAGAAAGCCGTGGAGTAAAGAGGACTTCTTCCACAGGAGGGGCCAGCAAGTTCCGGAGCTGAGAGAATTAACGCCCCAGACAGGTGAGCTAGTGACGCCCAGGCGAGTGCTGAGTCTCCTGGACTCCTCAGAGATCTTGCCAGAGAAGCTCTGCTTTCACGCCCAAATGTATCCACTCCCAACCTCAGAGCTGAGGGTTCGTACAAGTACCAGCATTTGTTGTCCTTGAGTTGCTTCCAACTCACGTATGTCAGAGTACAACTGGGCTCCAGAGGGTTTTCAATGGCTAATTTTTTGAAAGTAGATCACCAGGCCTTCCTTCTGAGGGGCCTCTGGGTGGACTGGAACCTCCAATCTTTCAGTTAGCAGTCAAGCATGTTAACCATCGGTACCACCCAGGGAGTCCTCCAAAGGATCATAGCATATCCCAATCCACACTCCCAGAAGGACTGGGCTTGCCACTGCAGTGGCCTAAATCTTGTTAAATAGAACTTATCATGTCAACTATGGAGGCTCAGATTCAATGACAATGGGCGGAAGAACTAAGATAATGCAAAGAAATAAGCACCGTATCAGGTCCCTGCTCATGTTTTAAGTTCTGAAATTCCCATTCTTCGCAGTGTTATCCATAGTTTGTTATGATCCACACAGTCGAATGCCTTTGCATAGTCAATAGAACACAGGTAGTCATCTTTCTGGTATGCTCTGCTTTCAGCCAGGATCCATCTGACATCAGCAATGATATCCCTGGTTCCACATCCTCTTCTGAATTCAGCTTGAATTTTTGGCAGTTCCCTGTTGATGTACTGCTGAAACCATTTTTGAATTATCCTCCGCATAACTTTACTTGCATGTGATATTAATGATATTGTTTGATGATTTCCACATTCTTTTGGATCAGCTTTCTTTGGAATGGGCACAAATATGGATCTCTTCCAGTCAGTTGGCCAGGCGGCTGTCTTTCAGATTTCCTGGCACAGAGGAATGAGTGCTTCCAGTGTTGCATCCATTTGTTGGAACATCTCGGTATTCCATCGATTCTGGAGCCTTGTTTTTCATTGATGCCTTCCGTGCACCTTGGACTTCTTCCTTCAGTACCATTGGTTCTAGATCATATGTTGCCTCCTAAAATGGCTGAATGTCAACCAGTTATTTTTGGTACAGTGAACTGTGTATTCTTTCCATCTTCAGATGCTTCCTGAGTCATTCAATTGTTTGCCCATATAATCCTTTAATATTACAACTCAAGGCTTGATTTTTCTCTTCAATTCTTTCTGTTTGAGAAATGTCAATTGTGTTCTTCCTTTTTGGTTTCCTAACTCCAAGTCTTTGCACGTTTCATTATAATACTTTACTTCGTCTTCATGAGCCACCCTTTGAAATCTTCTGTTTAGCTCTTTTACTTCATCATTTCTTCCTTTAGCTTCAGCTACTCTCTATTCAAGAGCAAGTTTCAGAGTCTCTTCTGACATCCATTTTGATCTTTTAAAAAAATCTTTTCTGTCTTTTTAAAGACCTTTTGTTTTCTTCACGTATGATGGCCTTGATGTCATCCACAACCCCTCTGGTCTCTGGCCATTGGTATTCAACGTGTCGGATCTATCCTTGAGATGCCGTCTAAATCGTATCTTGGCTCTCATGGACTTGTTCTCATTTTCTTCAGATTTGACTTTAACTTGCGTGTGAACAATGGTTGACCTTTTGGGAGGTAGATTGCTAGGACTTTTGGTTAGAAGCTGAGTGTGTTAACCATTTGTACCACTGAGGGACTCCCTGCCTTTACGAAGGGATAACTCCTGGTATCTATGGAGATTAGATTTGGAAGATGCTTTTCAAAATCTTAAAACTATATATAAAAAAACCCAAAAGCCCACTGCCATTGAGTCAATTCCTACTCATAGCGACGCTATAGGACAAAAACTATATATGGAGTGTTTTAAACCCCGAATAGGACCCTACCCCTTGCTGTCGATTGCGACTCATAGCAACCCCGTGTTTTACAGAGTACAACTGCTCCATAGAGTTTTTCCGGCTATAATCTTTATGGAAGCAGATCACCAGGCCATTCTTTCATGGCACCACTGGGTGGGTTTGAACCGCCAACCTTTCCGTTAGTAGTTGAGTGCTAACCATTTGTGCCACCCAGGGGCCAAACAGGTCCCTAAGGTCATGAGAAATCATGATAGTGCCCAGGTCTGAAGAAACGACTCTTTTCTCCCCAACTTCTACTGCCCATGGCTCATTCAGAGACTTGGCATCACGTTTGTTTTTTTCTTGAAAATTCTTATTTCCTTTAAATGGTAGATGTTACATTCTGTGCTATTTAGGACAGCCTGAACTAGCTAAAACCCAATCTGAAGGCTTTCTATAGTTTGAGACTCAGAAATCAGCTGGCTCAGAAATGCTGCATTCCTTTTTTTTCCATAGCCATCCACAGGACAAAAAATAAACATGGTTGGCCAATGTTTGTTTTTAGGGTGAGTTCTGCTACTCTTCTTTTTTTGTAATTTACCATGGTTAGTAACTGAGTCTCTCGTATCAAAACATAAAATGTTCTGCCAGAAAGAGATTACGGAAGAAAAGTCTATGGAAAGAAACTGGATTTGTCAGCGAAGGTTTTGTTTACAGGGGTTTTGCAATAGGTATGTCTAATCTCCGTAACAATCTGCTGTCCTGCAGCTTTGAAGGCAGTTGTTCAATATTCAGAAGCCGGTGTGGGGCTAAGGCTCTGAAAGAGAAATGTGAAAATACGACACACGTAAACCCTGACGTGGCTATCGATTACCAAAGCAAGACAATCCCTCCGCTTCTAGTCAGACATCCTCCCCCAGGAGTCAGGTTGTGGGGTTCTTGGGGCCAGAAGGAAATAATGAAAAGAAGAAATAAAGAGATAAGTAATTACAGCTCCTTGGGATCATTTAAGTCACAAACGCTGAACTTCCAAAAGCCCCCAAATAACTGAATTAGAGCGGAGCTGCCTTTTTCTTCCATGTTGTGAGACAGTAATTCAAGTGATTACAAACAAGCCGGTCTGAAGAACTCAGGCTGGAAGGCAAACACAGCGGATAGCTTTCCAGCCAGAGCCTTTTCCTCCTATCAGCACACAGTGTTTGTTCTTCTCTTGGTACAAACTTGTGGTAAACTCTGATACCACTTCATGGCTATAGCCAAAGTTTCTTTTTTTAAATATTCAAACTTGAAAGGCTGTCTTTGGGTGATTTGTAAATTTGGGATAAGGAGCTACCATCCTTTCAAAATGAGGTCTGGCCCACAGTGCCTTGCCATTTTAAAAGAAGGATGCTTGCTTTAAAACAACAGCCATACGCCTAGCTCCGGGAGGTCAAATTCTTGAGTCCTTCCCAACCGGCTGGCTTTGGTCTTCATGCCATCTTCTGCTCCTATGCTTACTACAGCCAGCTGTGCCCTGGGCTCTGCGGGGCTAGGGTTCGAGGCATTGAGAGACCTGTCTCCTAGTCTGTATTGCTCCCATAACCCAAGGGTAGAACCATGGGGACAGGGAAGAGCCACCTTTTTCTACCAGTGCTGGGCCCTCAGTTCTATCTGCTTAGGTGCTCTAGAAAATATTAAGCAATGTCTGATGTCATCTGGGAGAAAACTCCTTCACTCTCCTGGCTGGGAACAAATGTGCCGTGATGCAGAATCCCAGCAAATGATGGGCACTAGGAGTAGCCAGAAGACACGTGGAGGCATTCCAGGAGACGCTGAGTTCAATCTACCTGCCCCTCACATCTGTTCTGGGGGACGGACATGGGAACGTTATCTCTGGATTCACCAATGCTACTGGCAATGGTCTGATGTCCCCTGTCCCTTCTGCCTTGCTGTGGTGTGTTGGATGGTGGCCTCCAAAAAGGAATGTCCACGCCCTAATCTCTGCAGCCTGTGAATGTGACCTTACGGGAAAAAAGGGTCTTTGCAGATATAATTAAATTAAGGATCTTGGGATGAGATCATCCCGGAATATCCAGGTGGGCCCTAAATCTAATGACAAGTGTCCTTATGAAAGAAAGAGGAGAAGACACACAGGAGAGGCCCTGCAAAGATGGAGGCAGAGGTTGCAGTGATGCTGCCACAAGCCAAAAAACCTGGAGCCACCAGAAGCTGGAGGGGGCAAGGAAGGATTCTCCTCTAGAGCCCTCAGAAGGAGCACAGCCTCTGGAGCCGTGAAAGAATGAGTTTCTGTTGTTTTGTGGTAATTTTTTACAGCACTATTGTAAAATTCTACACTTGGTATTGTTGATGCTAATCCTAATAGCTAACAATAACTGAATGTTAACCATGGAGTGGCTCTAACACCCGGTCCTACGATGTGTAAGTAGAATTACTAGTCCCATTTTGCAGACGGGGAATATGAGGCTTTAAGGGGTTAAGTAACTTGCCAAAAGTCCTAAAGCAATATGTGGTTGTCGCCAGCTTTGGATTGTGGCTGTCTGTCCAGCCCTAATTCTTAGCCACTATGCTATGGGGTCACTAGGAGTTGGGATTGACTCAACAGCATCAGGTTTGGTTTTGGTTTTATGCTCTCCTCGGAGCCCTGGTGGCACAGTGGTTAAGAGCTCAGCTGCTAACCAAAAGGTCAGCAGTTTGAATCCACCAGCTGCTCCTTGGAAACTCTTTGAGGAGGTTCTACTCTGTCCTGTAGGGTTGCTATGAGTCAGGATCACTTGATGGCAAGGGTGCGCTCTGCTTAGATGAAATACAATCAAAATGTTCTTTAAAAGAAAGGATGGTGAAACTACGACTCGCTTACTTTGGTCATCAGGAAAGACCAATCTCTAGAAAAGGACATTGCATTTGGTAAAGCTGAGGGACAGCAAAAACAAGGGAAACCCTCCATGAGATGGATTGACACAACTGCTGTATGGACTCAGAGATACCAACTAGATCATGAAGATGGTGCAGAACCCCACATTTTGTCTTGTCTTGTTAAACATGAGTAGGAACTGACTCGACAGCAACCAGGGTGGATTACCCAGGAAGCAAGGTAAGCATGGGCTTACTTGTGCTTACTTACTAATCCATAGTGACCAGTGGTGAAGCCATGTAAAGCTGGTCACTACCTTGCCTACCTTGCTCACTGGGTCATCTGCCCTGTCAGAGACTGTAAATTTGAAAAGAGGCTTTGGTTCTGTAGGAAAGTGCTGTGGGGCTGGGAGAGAGACAGATGCCAGCCGCACCTAGAAGCAGAATCTTTGATGTGGTGAAAAAATGTGAAATTGTTCACTACAGATGGTCTGGTAAGCAAGGTAAGCACTGTGCCTGTTGGATAATCTGCCCTTGACAGCAACTGATAACAACATGGCATGCTGTTTTTCTTGGCTGTTAGAGTCCAGCTTAACCCTGCTGCTGTTTAACCATCGATACCAAATGCTGAGCCGGCTGTACCTGGTTCCCAATAACTAACACTGACAAGTGCTCCCACTACAGCCCTGTTAAAACTATTCATCTTCTGAAAACTTACTCGTATCTCTGTATGTGCTGGCTGAAAAGAGTAAGAGAAACACTCAGAAGGAATTCAGTCCACAGAAGGAATTCAGTCCACAGAAGGAATATTTTATCGTTTAGATCAAGCCATAAAGTGGACCCCTCTTTCCGTCTAATTTAAAGGGGGTGTTCACAAGGCACCAACAATCTGCTACCCAAAACAGGGTCTGATCACTTGACTGACACCCCTGAAAACATGTGGTCTGAATAATTTACTAGGGTGCTGGGAACTTGCCAGGCTGGCCAGACCTTGAAGGGCTGGTTTACTGGGCACTTAGCTGCAAGGTGCTTACAAATGCATTACAGGTCTTTGAGCAGCGCTGGTGGTGCAGCGGTTAAGGGCTTGCCTGCTAAACAAAAGGCTGGCAGTTTGAATCCACCAGCCACTCCTTGGAAGCCCTACGGGGCAGCTCTACTCTGTTCCATAGGGTCACTGTGAGTCCGCATCAGCTCGAAGGCAACGGGTTTGATTTGTTGTTGTTGATTCAAGGCAGTATGGAGTCCCTGGGTAGTGCAGACAGTTAATGCGCTTAGGTAGATGATGCAGCAAAGGCCTCACTCAGGGTGGTGTGTTTTTTTCTTTTACAGAAAATACTTAGCTTTCTTCCCATCCTTCTTTCTCCTTCTCTGAATGTCGGCAATGCGTTTCATTAGTTTGACTGTCAAACCGGGCTTTAGAGTTCACATGGCAGCAGCTAAGAACACAGAAAACAGTAACAGGTCCATCTCCTGCCTGAGAGGCTTCTAGGTCTGTTAACTTGTAGCCTCTCTGCCCGCTGCTGCAGCGGCACAGGACGCCTGGCTTCACTGCACCTGCTCAGGCAGGCTCTCCACTCTTCTTCCCCTCCACTATCTTCTCTTCTTGCCTCTTCTTCCTCCCTCCCTTCCTTCCTCCTTATTCGTGGAAACACCTGATCCATATCTGTTTTCAGCGTAAGACTTAGACGCGCAGACCTTGAAAGGATCTCCGACCCACTACCCCTAGATAAGAGTTACTGTTAAATAACACCATTCACTTTCCATCTTTACAGCAAGTCTTCTGTGTTGATTTGTAGCACTCAGAATGCTTTGTGTAATCACTAAATGGCCACTTACAGTTTTACACATGAGACTTCCCGGAGTTTTATTGTACCCTCCACTGCCAAGGTAGTCAAACAGTCTCCACTCTCCCTTTTTTCTTTTTCAACTTCTAGGACTGCTGGAAGGAGGGAAGAAAGGAAGTAAGGGAGGGAGGGAGGGAGGGAAGGAAGGAAGGAGGGAGGGAGGGAGCGAGGAAGGAGGGAAGGAAGGAGGGAAGGAGGGAGGGAAGGAGGGAGGGAAGGAGGGAGGGAAGGAGGGAGGGAGAGACAGGAAGGAAGGAGGGAGGGAGGGAGGGAAGGGGGGAGAGATAAGGAAGGAGGGAAGAAGGGAGGGAGGGAAGGAGGGAAGAAGGGAGGGAGGGAAGGAGGGAGAGATAGGAAGGAAGGAGGGAGGCAGGGAGGGAGGGAGCGACAGGAAGGAAGGAGGGAGGGAGAGACAGACAGGAGGGAGGGAGGGAGGGAGAGAAGCCCTCTTCCTGTCCACACATCTCTCTTAGAGATTCATTATTCTGGGTTAAATATTGTCCTTTTCTCCCCATCTTTAAAAACAGATGGTGTGCATCCAAAGGAGAGGATTTACCAGGGTACCCACTGCAGAGTCTGGTCCCTAAGCAGGTGCACAGGGCCTGAAAGTCAGCACCATTATGAATGTCTGATCATAACAGAACACATACAGTGCAGGACAGCCAAGCGAGTGCCTAGTCCAACATCCCCCACCTGTCCCTTGGCGACTGGGATTCTACCTGACACTGGTGGGTCCTGTGTCTAACGGATCCTTGATTAAAGAATGTGGGCACAGAAGTACCTGCCTCTTCTCCAGCAGCACTCAATCTGGAGTCAGAAAGGAGTGGGTTTGAGTGTCAGTTCCATCACCTACTGTCCTGGAGATGCCGGACAATTTTTAACCTCTGGGTTCAGTTTCTAAATCTGTAAACCATACTACAAGACTGTTGTGAGAACAAAACAATGTCTACGAAGGGTCTGACCCATGCCAAAATATCTCAGCTGGTCAAGTTGAAGAGTCAAATCTTACACCCAGACGTTCTTGGCAACACACACAAGAACCACAAAGCAGGTCTCATAATTTTTCTGGTTGCGACAGTTTTCTGCACCATCAGAGATTACTCGGTCCCCATCTTCCCAGAAAGGAGGAAGTGACATACTTTTAAATGTGGTTCATCATTTTTGGTAAATCAGGAGTCAAATTCTTAAAATGACTTGCCCTGGATGCCTGAGGTCCTCTCCATGGGAGGAGTGACTGAACCGGCAGTACGGCTGTTTCTCTGGAATCTTCTGGTTGGATCTTTTAAAAGGACAGGTGCACCTTTTCCTCCCCATGGATATAAGAGAATGATAAAACCAGACTGTAGAAATTTATGATGTCTTGGCTTGCATAACTGTGTGCCCAGGACATAAATGGCCTGCTATTCAGTTTTTAAGACCTGGTAAAATAGGAAGTTGAAATTAACCTCAGCCCCTTTATAGTTAAAACCTCAACAAATAAACAGTGGTTTGGTGGCATGGCAACCTGCCTCCCTCTCCATCTGTGCCCAGTGTCAGATCATTGCAGATGTCTGTTCCGAGGGGTTCTCAAGCACATCTGATTCTAGGTAAATAGAGGCATTATTCTATATCCGTGATTTCCTACCCACAGAGCTAAGGGGGCAGGGCTGTCCCTCCCCACGAAGTTATGGCACGATGGCGTCGCCCAGCCTCCCTGTAAACCCCAGCGGTCCCCCAAGCCCCCTGGTTGCAGACATTTCAGTGACGCTGAAGACATTCACTCGTCAGCCCAGTGCTGCTGCAGAGCTGCTCTGAGAACTTTGGGGTGCTTTTTCTTAAACATGACTGCTGCCATTTCAAAGGGAGCCATAAACACATGTGGTATTTTTGTGTTAAGTGTCTTCTTACATGTTATATCGAAGCTCCATGGCTAAGCCTGGAAATGAACCATTTTCCTACGTGTAAAGAACAAAATGAAGGCTCCAGCTGCAAGAGACTTTAATATTATCCCTGTTAATGTTCTAATTTCAGGAAAAATCTCAAGGGTCTAACTGAAAGCACACTAGGGTAAAACAGCATTTTCTTTTGGGGGAAAAAAAAGAGGAAAAGTGGTTTTACATGAAAATATCCCAGATACTTATTTTTTAAAAGTTGTTCCTACAACTTTACCAGTGAAGCACTGAATATTAAATACATATTTTGGAAAGAGAGCTCAGCAGCAACACAGTTAACACGTTCTTTAAAGTGGGACTCCTCCCTGGGGAGCTCTCAGAGCCAGCTGTTATTGCTTCGATGCTGCAGAAAGAGGTTTTAAAAGGAATAAGGAAGGACTGATGGCCCCATGTTAGACCTGACACTCTGCTAGGCACACAGTATTTTCAGAGTAGCTGAAGAATTCATGTCCGCGGTAATGCCTGCCCCACAGGGCTGCTGGCTGCTGAGGAAAGAATTCAATAGGCCTCCCCACCTTTTTTCTTTTTTGGCTCAGTGACCACATCTGATAAAGAGGGAGATCGGATGTGAGCCTTGCCAAAATTATCTGAAACAAAGCAGAGTCAGTGGTGACAACCTCAGTTTGCCCCTCTGTGGGTGAATTTTCCATTGCCCTTAAAAGGCACTTTTAAAAATGCTTAATATTTTTAGTTCCAGTATTAGCTGGAAAAAGGTCCCTGGGTGGTGCAGATGTTTTGGACTCAACTACTAACCTAAAGGGCTGTGGTTCAAACTCACTCAGTGGCACTGAGGAAGAAAGGCCTGGCCATCTGTTTCCATAAGGATAAAGCCAAGAAAACCCTATGGAGCAGTCTACTCTGTAACACATGGGGTCGCCGTGAATCCGGATGGACTCAACAGCAGCAGGTTTGGTTTTTGTTTTATTAGTGGGAAATGGGTCCATGGGTGATGCAAACGGTTAACACACTCAGCCACTAACAGAAAGGTTGGAGGTTTGAGTGCACCCAGAGGCACGTCGGTAGAAAGGCCTGGTGATCTACTTTTGGAAAATCAGTCATCGAAAACCCTATGGAGCACAGTAATACTCTGACACATGTGAGGTCCCCATAAGTCAGAGTCAACTCCATGGCAACCGGTTATCAGTAGGAAAAGGCACAGCCCTTTGTCCACTTGTCTAACGGTCAGTTAGACGACAAGGGAACGAGAAGAAAGACTTCCCTCGGTTGTTTTACACGTGGAGCCCGGGAGACGTAAACCCACGTAAAGGACCCTAAACAGAAGGCGGGGAAAACCTTGTGAGTGCTTTGTTTTCTTTAGAAGAAAAGTATCATTTCACCCCAGCCCAGCCCTCTCACTTAAAGTGCCATTTTACCTCATTTACCACCCACCCTGTGTTTTGGAATGTCTTTTAAAAAATCAATATGCATTTTTGAATAATTATCCATGATTATTAAGCACCAGGCAACAGATGATTTCACGGCTCCGCTTCCTAAGATGAGAACTTAGATGAAAAGCAGCCCCAAAACATAAAGCTTTGGGTTTCTGTTTGTATAAAAAAGGGCTAAACTACAGAGAGGCCACTTAGCAGCTTCCAGCGTTGTATTTTATTGGAAAGTTTCTTTGGGAATTTTTCACTCCTATGAAAGAACCTTTCCAGAAGCGTAGCTACAGAAGTTGATCATGGCCCCTCCTCATGCTCTGGGAAAGAGAGAGGGTTCACGTATGCTAACCCCGAAGAGCACTAAAACCAAACACCAAACCATTGCCTTCAAGTCAATTCCGACTCATGGCGACCCATGTGTTACAGAGTAGGACTGTGCTCCGTAGGGTCTTCTTGGCTATAATCTTTACGGGAGCAGATGGCCAGGCCCTTCTTCATGGCACCGCAGGGTGGGGTAGAACCACCAACCGCTAGGGCTGTAGTCTAGTAGTTGAAAGCAAACCCTTTCGGCACTCAGGGACCACAAAGGAGCGTTACTGGCCAGGAAAATCTAAAGAATGTAAGATGCCTGTACACACACAAGGCAGCCCACTGAGAGAAAGCGCATTAAGGACCAGCACAGGCCTGGGGGAGCCAATCAGTGCTGGCATCCCTGAGGCGCTGGCACCTTACCGGAGATGTGCTGCTCAACTTCCTCTGCCTTCGTCACACCTGCTGCCTTCAGCGCACTCAGCCGCCCTGCACGGCTCAGAGAAAATGCTGCCATCGCGCCCACTGCCAGTGACACTCGGAGCAACCAGTGAGGCCAGGGGTTCCCACAGGGTAAAGGATTTTGTCTGTGGGGTCTCCAGAGCTTTGTGCGTTACTGAATTTGGCAGAGTGGGTTTTACGCGATTACTGCATTTTACAGTGTGTTTGCAATCACCAGCTAGCACCACGGGGTGGGGGTGGGGCTGCATTCTTTAATGATTCTCAGAAAATACTCTTTATATGACGGCATCTATACATTCCTAGTATTTCTTTATATTTTTTAATCCTGAAAAAGCATATATTTGATTCAAAACCCCACAAATAATCTGAAGATGACAAGAACTTGAAACATGTCTACCTTCAGTTTGTCTGATGTGTGATCTGTATCTTCAAACCTAACAGGTAAGTCAGAAAATAGCATAGCTAAAGATGATCGTAAAAAACTCAAGAGTGTATATGTGTATATATGTACACACACACACACACACACACACACCCCATACCTCCTGTATGCAGTGCGGCTCCACCTGGGATCTTATTACAACGTAGATTCTGACTCAGTAGGCCTGGGGTGGGACCCAACACACTGCACGACTAACGAGCTTCCGGGTCTTGGGGTGCTGCTGGTCCCAGGCCCACCCTGTGAGCTTTGAGGAGATGCCGCTTGGCCTGGCGGCCAGGTCTGTGGCTAGTGGCCCAGGAGACAGGTGGGTGGCGGGTTCTTGCGGGTACTTACCCTGAATCTGACTCTGAGGCTGAGGGTTAAAGGCAGTGGCGTGGTTCACGGAAGAGCGGCTGGGTGTGGGGGCTGGGTGGTGCGGGCTGACCCTCATGGCTGTGCGCCGTAGCTGCTCCAGCTCACTGAGACGCTCGGAGAAGGACAAGCTCCCCGGCTTGGCCTGGTCATCTAGCTTCTGCCGGTGTCCTAGTGGGGGTGGGGGTAGGGAGGGGGAGAGATCAGAGAATGTTCTGTGGGTTTTCTAAAACTGGTGCTTTCTTGTCTTTCCCCTCCTTTTCCCCACACCGGATGTGGATATGCAGAGATTTGCCAAGGTGGGGTCTCCCAGGGGTGCTCGGAGCTGCTATCCACAAAGCCGACTGGGCCCTCTGCCACACTGGCCACAGGGTCCTCCCAGCCCACCTTCTGCACCCATCTCCACTGGGCAGGAAGCAGTGGACAGACAGGGCTTAGTGGTGGGTGGACGGCAAGGGAGGTGTGCTGGCTGCTGGCGCTGGGCCACACGCCATGGCTGAGCTATGGCAGCAGGAAAGGTAACTTCCAGGGGCTCACACACTGCCGGACAGCAGCTCCTGACTGCAAACCCAACTACCCAACCACAGGCAGGTTCCAGAGGCAGGAGAGTGGGCCCTGGAGCTCAGCGACCACCCCTTCACAAAGGAAACGCGGTGTGGCTGGGAACCCACAGGCCCTGGGGAGGCCCTCGGCCTATCTCTCCCTCCTCATGAGATTTTTGGGAGCCTACTCTCTTCCTGGAAGCCAACCTCCCGCTGCACTCCCTCAGAGGGAGTTGACAGGAGGTTGTGGCCTGCCATGTCCAGCGTTCCCAGCAGGCTGGGCCTACCGAGGCCCCAGGAGAGCCACTGGTTGACTTGGTGAGGTTCTCCACGTGGCTTAGAAATCCAAGATGGCCCCTCAGTGTCTGTGGAGTCAGGTGGCCTCTCCTCACTCCTCAGCAAAATCACTATCACCAGGCCAGGCCAGGAGGGTGGGCCCATCTCTCTTTGTCTACCATCAACATGCCTTTGAACTAGAGACTGAGCCCTAAGCCACAGGGGCAAGGAGTATACCCGCCCACTCCCTCTAACCCCTGTGGTTTGAATAAAGACGCATTGACCATCTCACACACAAAAAACCCTGATTGTCAAGCCTCCCCAGAACAAGACTGGAGAGGCCTGCTTGTCACCACAATAAAGTGTTCTTTCACTTGCCCTAACTCAGCCTTCAATTAGAAAGAGGATCCTTGATTCCACTGCCAGCCAGGGGTAAGAGCAGGGGTGGGGGAGGTATGTTCTCAGTTCCCAATCGCCTCAATTATAAAATTAAATTTTATAACTTGTATTATGGCCCCAAATCTCCGTGCCTTGCCGTTTCTACCTGCTGTCAGGCCCTTGGCACAGTTTACATGGTCTCAAATTCCAGGCCTGAAGAAGGGCCCACTATATTGCAGTGATTTTATCATTAACAAGAGCTGTTTGGCTCCAAAATGAGGAAAAATACTTAAGCATAATATTTGCACAGTTGAAATGCACTGCTCCCTCTTTCATTTGTCACCAATGCAAATCTGGACTCTGATTCAGCGCCCCGGCCCACAACTCGACTTGAAGCAAACACCCTGAGTCACAAAGGCACACACGTGAGGTCTCTTCAGGGGTGAGTATTTTAAGCACCGGCCTGTGGACTAAAAGCTGTGGGGTCAGGTCCTGGAGCAACCCCATCCTCCCACTTCCTTAGAAGCATGGCAGCATCTTTTTCTAGAACATTCTGTTTCTCTCAGTCACGGTGGTAACTCAGCGTCTCTCTCTAATGGACCTCTCCTCAGTGCCTACCTCCTCTTTGTGGCTGATTCACAACTTCCTGATGACCAGACAGAGAAACCTGAAGTTTTCTTGCAGAAAAACAAACAATCCCCACTCAAAATCCATTCAAAACACAACAATTCAGCCCTTTAAATATCTACCTAATGTCTGGGAGTCAAGGAGAGACGAAGGCAGGATATGTAATAGCTGTCTGCTCCAGTTTAATTGTCAATTTAGCATTATTGAAAGGATTGTTGTTGTTGGTTGCCATCAAGTCTATTCCGACTCACGGGGACCCCGCGTGTGCAGAGTAGAACTGCTCCGTTATGTTTTCAAGGCTGTGACCTTTCGGAAGTAGATCCTCAGGTCTGTCTCCTGAACCACCTCTGGGTGGGTTTGAATTGCCAACCTTTTGACTAGCAGTTGAACACTTAGTAGTTTGTGCTACCTATGGCCTAAGGAAGGACAAATGCTTCTGGAAAGTTCTACCACCTCAGATAGAATGCCGATCAACGATGTAATGGTGCAGAGGCTTCTAGCAGGTTTAATTCAAAGAAACTTCCCATTCCTTGGGCGCCCAGTGGTGCTTTGAAGAACACCGGGTCAAGGACAGCAAGTGACCCCAGGGAATGATGTGCACAAGATCTTTCTGGATACATGGCACTCGGCATGGTGACGTCTATGTCAGCCTCTGATAAAGGTCACTTAACTGTGTCTGCCTCAGCCACCAAGCGTGGGGACACAAGCCACCAGGAAACCCAGCAGAAACAAGTCATTTCAGGTAAGCCACTTCTGTGGACACATGCAACATGAGATTATCTTTTTACTTGTCCCCCCTCATTGCCCTATGCTTAAAAAAAAAAAAAAAAGTTTGAACATGTGAGCAATTTCTGTACCAGCTGACACCTGCCAAAATTGTAGTCATTTACAGAGATTAACTGATGACTGTCTGCTTTAGCAGGAATGTTTGGGCATAGCTCTCAGAGAAAGCAATTCTTCACTCTAAGCTATTTCCTAAGCCCTAAGAGTCTCGGGCTGGTTTAGTGCTGGAGGGTGGGGGAGAATTCATTCCACACCCTGCCCAAGCTGATCCTGGGAACGGCAGTAATCGTCCTGCTTCTGCATGGATCTGGGAGCCCCTTACTCCCAACAGTATTGGAGAGTTGTAACACCACGGCACGGGGGGAGGAAAATTATTAAAGCATTAAAGCTGTGGTTCAGATGCACTTATAAGCTGGATCAAAAGAACACCTAATTCTTCCTTTCTGAAGCCATTCGATTTCATACGCCAAATAGCAATATTTTGCACGAAACACAGGAGCTTCCGATATGAACTTTTAAGCTGGAGAAAATGAATGTTTTATGTCTATAGTTTCCTGTTATCTGTGTGGAATTAAAATGTCCAGTTGCCCCTGAATTTTAAGTAAGAGCGGCATGGGAAATGTCCGCTATAAAATTCACTTTTCTTCTTTCTCGCGGAGGGCAAATGGTCTGTGGGCCTTAGTGAGTAACAGGGGTTCAAACTTGGATCCAACTTTGATAGAATTACGGTGCAACGGCCACCCTGGACGTTTACTTTCAGGCAGCCTCCTTTCTAGGAGTCAATTTTGAACATAGGCCTGAAGAAACAAACCGCGTGCCGTCAAGTAGATTCCGACTCAGGGAGACCCCATGTGTTGGGTCAGAGTAGAACTGTGTTCCATAGCGTTTTCAATGGCTGATTTTTTTCAGAAGCAGATCACCAGGCCTTTCTTCCGAGGCATGCCTGGGTGAACGTCAATCACCAGCCTTTCAGTTAGCAGCCCTTAACCATTCACACCATCCAGCCTCTCCAGTGTTTGCATGGTGGTGCTTAGAACAGTGGCCACCTTGAGATCTCATACTGCGGCAGCTTACTAAATCTTAAGCAGAATTTAAAAGGGTCCTACATTAGGTTTGTTGCCATTTTCACATTTTTGGAAAAAGTACTCAATTCGAATTTTATTATTTATGCAGAATCACCAAAAAGAAGAAGAGAATAAATTCCCACCCTCTAAACATTACTTCTTTATTTCAAAGACATACGTCCCGTACTTTTCTGGGATGGCCGCAAACTAGGGCATCCAGAAGTGTTAGGATAGTTTGTGATGAGAACGGCTTCCAGTTTTATGCTCTAAACACTAGACTGAGCAAGCAGGCATAGCTCGTAGACAACTGACCTGTCATTTTCGAGAAACCCCGGGATCTCTGGCTGTAAGTAACTGAAATGTAGTATAGGATCTTCCATCAAAGAAAAGAGATACAGATAAATTGCCACCTCTTCCTAGAACATTTTTGCTAGAGAGAATAAGCAGTTTTCTGGCAGTCACCAACATGTTATTCCATGTTTCTGATACAAGTTTACTAGTTTTCTTGATAGATTCTCAACAGAAAAATAAATTAGAAAGGTGTATACTCAAAGCATTGCCGTGATGAGCAGTTGAGAAAAATCTATGCAAAATGATAATACCAAAAAGATACTCAGTAACACCAAACCAGCTGCGCAAGAGTCCATTCTGACCCATGGTGACCCCACGGGTGACAGATTACAGCTGCTACATAGGGTTTTCTTGGCTGCAGTCTTTACGGGAGCAGATCACCAAGTCTTTCTTTGAGGAGCTGCTGGGTGGGTTCAAAATGCCGACCTTTTGCTTAGTGGCCAAGATCAAACCGTTTTTTTCCATCCCGGGAACTTTCATACTGTGAAACCTGCGAAAGCTGCAACCTCTGTAAGGCGGAAACCCGTCAGAGAAGGAAAACTCAAATATTTTCCACTAAAACAAGTGATAGAAAAGGGGTAAGACTGCACTACCAAAGGCAGAAAACTTGTAGGACTTGAAAAACACGGCAGTCCCGTCAAGTTTTGGCTCTCACAGGTTTCATTATGTGTGCGTGTATATATGCTTGTGTGTGTATGTGTGTGTGCCCATGTGTATGTGTGTATAAATGTGTGAGTATATATGTGTGTATGCATGCATAAGTGTATGTGTGTGTACTTGTATGTGTATATGTGTGTGTGCATGTGTGTGTGTACATGTGTGTATACGTGTGTGTGTGTTGTGTATATACATATATAGCTGTAAGTCTTCTGACTATAGCCTCCTCCCTTTGGAGGTGAACACATTATTACAGACATTTTTTTATATTTTAAAGGATATATATTTATTTAAAAAATACATGCCAATCAATCTAATACTAAGTATGTGGATCTGGGTATAAAAACATGGATTTACCTTTCTTTGATTTGCTAGATCTGCAATTTTGGAGGTGTTGAAGTAAACCTTCCTAACTGTAAACCTACCCACTGCTGGCTAATTTAACACTGGGCAATGTTGCCCAATATTATAGATTGTTTAAATATTATTAAATATATAAATATGTATATGCATATTTTAAAATATATATTTAATATAAACATATTAGTAAATACGTACATATGTAACAATGTATATATAGTAAAATGTATAATGTGGTATAAATATATGATCTATAATATAATATTTGTTAATATAGATATTACAATAAATATTACATGTTTATATATTGTCTGATGTTATACAAACATGGGTAGCCTGACTTTCACCCCAATTTCTTCCCATGTCATTAAGCTAAGAGAATTGCACAAGGTCAGAGTACTTCAGAGCTAGAGAAAGATGCAAAATGACACTTGTCTTTTGACCCATGTCCAGGGGTCCCTGGGTGTGCAGACAGTTAAGTGCTCAGCTGCAAACTGAAAGGTTGGAGGTTCGAACCCACCAAGGTGCCTTGGAACAAAGGCCTGGCAATCTAGTTCTTAAAGATCACAGCTCTTGAAGACTCTATTGAGCACAGTTCTACTCTGGCACACATGGGGTCACCATGAGTCAAAATTTACTTGTCAGCAACTCTTTTTTTCTTCCTGGCTGGGACATGAAGCTCAGAAAGGATGTCATCTACCCAATCTCACACAGAGGAAGAGGGCAGGAGAAAAACACACCTACTCCCTCAAGTCCCCCACCCCCATACTTCCTGCACCTAGAAACGCAAATTTCTGTGAGCCCGAAGTGAATACAGCAGAGGGCACACACTGCTACGGGCATAGAATTAGATTGTGGGACACAAGTGGATTCTCCTTGTTCATGTAGTTCGGTTCTACAAGGTCCTGTCAAGCACTGGTTGGACCTCAGCTGGGAATGTGTGCACACAGAGACCCCTGTGTGAACTGCGTGCAAATGCCAGCAAAACCCCTGGCATATTGATCTGGGCTTACAATTAACCTTTAGGAAGGTAAGACCTGCTAGGTCCTTGGAGGCTCAGGGTGTTCAAACAGATGCTGTAATTCTTCTCCCCAGAGAATGACAGGCACCAGGGAAACGTGACTGCCTGTCTGAATGCTAAGAACTCTTAGTTCTAAATCTGCTTTTCCACCAACTTTCCTGTGGACACAGCAAGTCTCTTCATCACTCAGCCTCCTTATCTGGAAGGCTGGAATTAAAGTACTAAGATGGATTATTCTGAGGGGCTCTAAAAGCATTCAAAGCAATTACGTCTGCAGCAATTACCTACTAAGCTGGTTTGTGCTGGACGGCTCTAAGCATGGGCTTTCTTGAACAACTTCAGATGTCATGAGGACTTTTAAAGTTTTCCTTTTGCCTTTTTCGTGCAGGTTTCTGGCCTTCCCACCACCTGTCTGTCAGTTTGTCATACGTACTGTGGTGGCTTGTGTATTGTTATGATGCTGGGAGCTAGGCCACTGGGAGGGTCACCCATGGTGAGTTGATTTCAGTGGAGCTTCCAGACTAGGACAGACTAGGAAGAAAGGCCTGGAGATCTACTTCTGAAAATTAGTCAATGAAAACCCTATGGATCCCAACAGAATATTGTGCAATACGGTGTTGGAAGACAAGCCCCCTAGGTTGGAAGGCACTCAAAATACACAGTGGCCGCAACAACGGATTTGAGCGTAACAGTGATCACAAAGATGGCACAGGACTGTCGTTAGGTGCCGTAGAGTCGGTTCCGACTCAGTGACCCTATGCACAACACTGCCCGGTCCTGAGCCATCCTCACAATCGTTGTTATGCTTGAGCTCATTGTTGCAGCTACTTTGTCAGTCTTCCTCGTTGAGGGTCTTCCTCTTTTCTGCTGACCTGTACTCTGCCAAGCATGATGTCCTTCTCCAGGGACCGATCCCTCCTGACAACATGTCCAAAGTATGTAAGACGCAGTCTCGCCATCCTTGCTTCTAAGGAGCATTTTGGTTGTACTTCTTCCAAGACAGATTTGTTCGTTCTTTTGGCAGTCCATGGTATATTCAATATTCTTCCCCAACACCACAATTCAAAGGCGTCGATTCTTCTTTGGTCTTCCTTATTCACTGTCCAGCTTTCACATGCATATGATGCGATTGAAAATACCATGGCTTGGGTCAGGCCCACCTTAGTCTTCAAGGTGACATCTTTGCTCTTCAGCACTTTAAAGCGGTCCTTTGCAGCAGATTTACCCAATGCAATGCATCTTTTGATTTCTTGACTGCTGCTTCCATGTTGATTGTGGATCTAAGTAAAATGAAATCCTTGACAACCTCAGTCTTTTCTCCATTCATCATGATGTTGCTCACTGGTCCAGTTGTGAGGATTTTTGTTTTCTTTATGCTGAGGTGCAATCCATACTGAAGGCTATGGCCTTTGATCTTCATTAGTAAGTGCTTCAAGTCGGCACAGGACTGGGCAATGTTTTATTCTGTTCTACAAGAGGTAGCCATGTGTCAGAGCTGACTCAGAGCAGCTAACAACAACAATCGCCTGGCCTTTGGGATCCCATTCCAAGCCCACCTGCCCAATTGGTCTTCAGAGCCCTGCCTTGATCCCCACCACTGTGTGAAGTATTCAAACCTGGGATTCCACCCTACCTGTCTGTGTGCTGGTGGTCACAGCTTTGCACAACATGTCCTAAGAATCTGCCTCCCCTCTGCTGTTACACCGGGGGCCTCTTGGACAATTAGTTACTAGTTAATGTCATGGATTGAACTGTGTCCCCCAAAATGTGTGTCGACTTGACTAGGCCATGATTCCCAGTATTGTGTGGTTATCCTCCATTTTGTGATCTGATGTGATAAACCTACGTGTTGTAAATTCTAACCTCTATGATGTTAATGAGGCAGTATTAGAGCAGTTACGTTAATGAGGCAGGACTCAATCTACAGGATTAGGTTGTATCTTGAGTCAATCTCTTTTGTAAAAGAGAGAAGCAAGCAGAGAGGACAGGGACCACATATCATCAAGGAAGAAGAGCCAGGAGTGGAGTGCATCCTTTGTACCCAGATTCCTGCACTGAGAAGCTCCTAGACCAGGGGAAGATTGATGACAAGGACCTTCCCCCAGAACTAAAAGCCTTCCCCTGGACCTGGTGCCCTGGATTTGGACTTCTAGCCTACTAGACTATGACAGAATAAACTTCTGTTTATTAAAGCCACCCACTTGTGGTGTTTCTGTTACAGCAGCACTAGATAGCTAAGACACCACCCACTTGTGTTTCTGTTACAGCAGCGCTAGATGACCAAGACAGTGATCTTGAACATCGGCTTCCATGGGTCTACTCCTCCCTTCTCTCAAGACTTCACGGACCTTTCCCTGCTAACCTTGCCAACCAGGCTGGGACAGTCCACTCTGCTTTGCCCTTCTCCTTAACCACCTCATGGCTGCACCAGAGTGGGGAGCGTTAGCCTCACTGTGATGCCTGCTATGGGGCCGTCAGGGCTGTGGGCTGGGAAATGAGCCTACTGTGGGGCTGTCAGGGCTGCGGGCTGAGAAGAGAGCCACTCTGCCGAGCTTTATCTGGAGCCTCCCTTCCCGGTCCTCTTGTTGGTTAGGAAATGACAAGACTTTTTGGTCCCCTACCCATCCCCTTGTTTCAGTGGCCACAGGAACCTATATTCCAGGTGAACACTCACCTCCTACGTGCACAATCATCCGGCCCTATCTCACCCACACTCCCTGTGCCGGTTCTTCCTCCTTGCCCACGCCCTTCCTCCCCTGTTGTTGTCAGCTGCCATCAATCGACTCCAGCTCACGGCGACCCCACACAACAGAAGGAAATGTTGCCCGGTCCTGGCTCATGCTCAGGATATCGCTGTTCAAGTCCATTGTTGTGGCTGTTGTGCCAACCTATCTCACTGAGAGTCATCGTTGCCCTCGCTGGTCCTCCGCTTCACCAAACATCATGTCCTCCTCCAGTGGCTGATCCCTCCTGATGGTATGTCCAAAGCAAGTGAGTCAGACAAGGTTCTGTTGTGATTTATAAGGCTTTCATTGGCTAATTTTCAGAGTAGATCTCCAGGCTTTTCTTCCTAATCTTAGTCTGGAAATAGATCACCAGACCTTTCTTCCTAGTCTATCTTAGTCTGGAAGCTCCACTGAAACCTGTCCACCATGGGTGGCCTCGCTGTTATTTGAAATACTGATGATATAGCTTCCGGTGTCCCAGCAACACACAAACCATTACAGTAGGACAAATGGATAGATGGGTGGTGCTCTTCGCTCCTACAGGATAAATCACAGCGAGCCAGTGGGGCAAAGTCAGACAGAATGCCACTCTTTCTCAGGTGACATTGCTGTTTGCCCAGGGGTTCCTAGAGATGTGCTGCTCTGCTCCAAGGAGAACCAGCAGCAGCATCAGCGGTATCTTTGGTCCGGAAGAGCCTTTGTCCTCTGGCACCTGGCACCAGGTAAGTGAGCAAACACCAAGTCCATTTGTGCACGGGGCTTCCCTAGCCTAGGTCTTCCCAAACACAGTCCTGAAGTGGTCCCTCCTGTGGCATGGGGCACACATTTTGGAGGCCAGGCTGTCTTTTTGCTAAGACTGCTTTCTGTGCTGAATATTCCCTACTTGAAATGGGGAAGCGGCAGTTTGAACTCCTCACCTGCCCCAGCCATACTGGTCACCTTGCCACTGCTCCCATGGGCTGGCCCCAGGGCCTTTGCACTGGCCGTTTGCTCCACCTGGAACATGCTTCCCCCAGATACCTGTGGACCCAAACCTTAAAGTCTTTGCTCAAATACCATTTTCTCTCTGAGGGGCTCCTGACATCCTGTTTTAAATTACAAACTCTCCCACCCTGCCCTCCCTAGCCCTTTTACTTTGGTTTTCTTTATAGCACTAAATAACGGTACTTACTGGACAAATGTGGGAGGAAGATGTGGCAGCTGCTTCCGTAAGGATTACAGCCTTGGAAACCCTGTGGGCAGTTCTACCCTGTCCTATAGGGTTGCTGTAAGTCAGAACTGACTCCATGGCAATGGGTTTAGTTTTGATTTATGGGGCAAATCTGGTGCAAAAGACCTCTTTCAAGTTTTAAAAAGTCACTTCATGACTAAAGTGCACCTGGCTCAAGCCATGGTCTTTTCAGTTGCCTCATATGCATGTGAAAGCTGGACAATGGAAGAGGAAAACAGGAGAGATGCCTCTGAATTACGGTGTTGGGGAAGAACACTGACTATATCCTGGACTTCCAGAAGAATGAACAAATCAGTCTCAGGAGAAATACAACGAGAAAGCTCCCAAGAAGCAAAGATTGTGAGACTTCAGCTCACTTATTTTGGATGTGTCACTGGGAAAGACCAATGGCTAGAAAAGAACATCATGTCTGGTGAAGCAGAAGGCCAACGAAAATGAGGGAAACTCTCAATGAGATGGATTGACACCATAGCCACAACAATGGACTCAAACGTACCAACGACCATGAAGATGGCTCAGGACTGGGCTGGGTTGTTTTTATACAATACATAAGGCCGCCATGAGTTGGAGCCAACTTGACGACAGCTAACAACATTGACTGTCTCAGCCCATCGGACTATAAGCTCCACAAGGCCAGGGGTTTTGTCTCTTTTGCTTACGGCTGTAGCCCCAGAGCTTATGAGAGCACTCGGCACATAGCAGGCTCTCACTAAATGCTGGCTGAACGAACAGCGCTCAGGTCCTCTCTGCAATGGTGCACCCGGTCGACTTCATTCTAGTAGAATTCATTTGAGGCAAAGGTAGTCAGAACTAACATTTTTGGCTGTAATATAACCTCAGGGAATCAGCGCTGGAGAAGCTACTTGTTGAGGAAAAGCATCACAGGGGAGCATACAGGGTTTCATGGAGAATTGTCTCATCAGAAGTTAAATCTGTCTGCAAAATGCATCTTCCCTATTTTTTTCTCTCAACTGGAAAAGTGAAAGGGTGGATGAAAAGCCATTGTGCAAAGTAGAGACTGCCACACACATCGAGCTGCCGCGGCCTCCTTGTTTCTTTGTAGTGAGCTTCTTCACACACACACACGCATGCACACACACACACCCACGCACACACACGGCCTTACAATTTCCAGAGACAAGCATAAAAGGCAAGGTGTTGAAAGAGCAAGAAAGTGGGAAGACAAAACTAACCTGTTGCTGTGGAGCCGATTCTGACTCACAGCGACCCTACAGGACACAGTAGAACCACCCCATAGGGTTTCTAAGGCTGTAATCGTCATGGAAGCAGACTGCCATAAGTTTCTCCTGCAGGGTGGCTTATGGGTTTGAGCTACTGATCTTTCAGTTAGCAGCTGAACGCTTTAACCACTGTGTCACCAGGGCTCCTTGAGGAAAACTAGGTGGGGCCAAAGCACGATCAATAAGCAGCCCCGAGTCAAGCCACAGGCCCGCCCAGGGTCTGCCCTTTCCTTCTCTCCCGGCACCATGCCTCTAAGCCTCACCAACCAGAAACCAGAACTGTTCCCTAGGGTTCAAGGCTAACAGCCCCTGGCCCTGGAGTTTTTAACTCACTCACACACGAGCTCTTTGAGACCTGGGCCTCCCTCGAAGCAGACTAGTCCAGATTGTAGTTGTCGGTCTCGGCTGGTTACCTCATGTTTTTGTCTGGTGACTAAGGAGATAATTGCAGCTTCGCTTGGAGACACGGAGACACTGAACCGGACCTTTCGGTCTTGACCAGAGGTAGCCTCTGTGGGGGCAGCGCAGGCCACCTCCTGAGATGGATGCAAAAAGCTCACAAATTCAGAATTCCTCCACCAGTCCATAAGTACAGCTACGACCAGCCATCCCTTGGTTAAGGCATTGTCCCAAGAAGACCCGTTAGACTGTAATTAAAAAGGAACCTGTAAAACGAAGCCCTGATACATGCCACAACATGGACAGACGTTGAAAACATGCTTCGTGAAACAGGTCAGACTCAAAAGGACAAATATTATATGATCTCACTTACATGACATGCCTAGGTCAGGCAAATGTAGAGACCAAATTTTCTTATTGGTTACCTGGGGCCAGTGAGGGGGGCGGGGAGGTACGGCTTTGGGGGCACTAAGTTTCTGTTTGGGGGGATGAAGAAATCTGCAATTCATAATGGTGATGGTCGCACAGATGCTGAATGGACTGATGTCATGAGCTGTACACATAAAAACAGCTGAAATGGGGGATGTTTTCTTATGCATATTTCACCACAATAAAAAAAAAAAAAAAACTTCAGCCAAAGATGAGACAGGCCCGTAAAACAAACAATAACACACCTAGCTCAACAACCACATACATATAGGAGACTCAGTGGGCACATCAGCCCAGCGGCAAGGATAAGAAGGCAGGAGGGGACAGGAAAGCTGGACAGATGGAAGTGGGGAACCCAGGATAGAGCAGGGGAGAGTGTTGACGCATCGAGGGATTGGCAGCCAATGCCACAAAACAACAATGAGAAACCACTTTGCTCTGTAAATTTTCATTCTAAAGCACAATATATTAAAAAAAAAAAAAGAACCCACAACCTGGGAATGGTCACTGCTGGTGACAGGGATTTGTTTATCAAAGTAGCTTCTGCTCAAGGACAGTCTCTTTGTGGACGGGGCTGCGAGTGAGTGTTGGTGGTGGGAGAGGCAGGGAGAGAGGTGAGGAGAGACCGAGGAAACGCCACCTGAGCTGGAGAACCGGCTTCAGGTTTGGGTCCAGCAGTACTTGGGCCGGGCTGGGCGGGGAGGCCGGGGGGAAAGCCCAGAACGACCACAGAGGCCCAGAAACTCTGCTCTCTGTCATCCTGCTGGGGGCCTTCCTGTTCGCCACCAAAAGCACAGACCCGTTGCCGTCCAGTAAACGCTGACTCGTGGCGACCCCATGCTTGTCAGAATAGGAAGGCACTCCATAGGGTTTTCAGTGGCTGATGCTTTGAAAGCAGATCACCAGGCCTTTCTTCTGAGGCACCTCTGGGTGGACTTGAACTGCCATCCTTTAAGCTAGCAGCTGAGTGAGTTAACAGATTGCACTGAAGGCTCATTCTCCACACTGGCCTCCTACTTAGCCTGAGGGATTCGCCATTCTCCCTGGTCCTGGAAGGAACCACCCACAACTGACAGGGACGCTGAGCCTGCTCCAACAGGTGCAAGGTAAACTGAGGGCCCTTTAAAGTTGAGTAATGCTCCACCAGGAGCCCTGCTGGTACAGTGGTGAAAGTGCTCGGCTGCTAACCAAAAGGTCGGCAGTTCAAACCCACCAGCTGCTCCGTGGAAGAAAGCTGTGGCAGTCTGCTTGGGTAAAGATTACAGCCTTGGAAACCCTATGGGGCAGTTCTACCCTGTCTTGTAGGGTCGCTGAGTCAGAATCGACTCCATGGCAACAGGTTTGGTTTAGAATGTGCCCATAAAAGATAGATGGATGGGTGGATGGGTGGGTGGGTGGGTGGATCGATGGATGGATCGATGGATGAACAAATGAACCTAAAACCTCCCTCTCCTGGGCTAGGCTTATGCTGGGATGCCTGTTCAGTGGCCTATAGGCTGTCTCTGCCTCTCTGTACTTCTATAAAGGCTGAGGAAATTCCCTTCCTTTTCTAAAACCCTGGCAGCCAGGCCCCAGGGGGCTTTCCCAGAAGCAGGGGGAGAGATCTCATTCTGCTCCCTCTCCCCCACCATGAATGCCAGCAGGAAACTGAGGGCTGATCTAAGTCCTTTGACAGACGGCTGAGCAGGCTCAGGACGGTGCTGTGGCCACCTGGCCACTCACAGTGTCTGAGCCCTTTTTAGTAAGAAAGTCAAAAAACCCCAAAAGTCAGAGATAGGTAAAACCAGCTACCGTCGAGCAGATCCTGACTCATGGCATCCCCAAGTGTGTCAGACTAGTAATGTGCTCCATAGGCTTTTCAAGGGCTGATTTTTTGGAAGCAGATTGCCAGGACTTTCTTCCGAGGTACCTCTGGGTGGACTTGAACCTCTGGCCTTTTGGCTAGCAGCTGAGTGCATTAATTGTTTGCACCACCCAGGATCCCCCAACAACAAGTGGTTGTTGTTTTTAACAGGTCATTGCCCCCACCTCACCCCAGGCAGAGAAAAGACCTTTCAGGTTGTTTTGGGGATAGTAACATTACTCAGGCGTCAGGCTAGCTTTCATCCAGTGTCGTCAACATGAGCTTGAAACAGCCACCAGCTGAGAAGGGGCATTTGCCAGGGAGCCGTCCCCTGCCAGTTACCTGGATGGGCAAGTGGCTATTTGGCCTGGAACTCCCCAAGAGCCACAGCATGGTGATGAGAACATTGGTCACGACTGGCCTGTGCCAGGTGACGTTGGAAGGGAAAATTCTGTTTATTCCAAGACACAAGTGCCCCCTGTTCACCCTGGTGAGCACATCTGAGTCACTTGTGGAATGAAGGAAGAGAAGACTGTCCCAGGCCTCAACGCTTCCTTCCCCAGCAAACCCTGGCCACGTTCTCCAGTGCCAGCGCGCTCTAGACCTGAGTGTCACAGATCCTTTTCCTTCACGGCCTCACTGTCAGACTCTGTCTCTGGGAGGCTGATTTGGTGGGACCGGCTTCTATCCTGCCCTTCTTTATGAATGCGATAGGAAAAACACCTTTTCAGAGACTTTTGAACTTTTCTCCCCTTTTAACTCTGCAAACAGTCTCTCTTCTGTATAAACACTCTGGCTGTAGAAGTAGCCTCTGAGCTGAGTGAGCGAGCGAGACCTCGTCAACTGCTGCCCCTTAGGCCCAGTCTTTTCCCAGCTTGAGGGGGCTCCCCGCACCCCCATCCCTGTTCTTCCCCACTCCCAACTTTTTTTTTTTTTTTTTTTAACCACTTCTGCTTCCTTCGTTTTCTTCACAGTTACAGCCGTGAGATATAGTACAGCTACTGTATAGGCTTTTGAGAGCTGGGCCTCCCAGGGCTTTCCAAACCCCATACAAGCCAGTTATTCTCCGGCTTGTTTTCTTTGGCTTCAGGTTAGTAACACAGAATGAGTCAAACAGTATTAACTTTCAATGGGGAAGTGGTGTGGTCAACCAAAGCTGTTTGCGGCGAGATTGTGCAGATAGGTAGAACAGGTAATGAAGAACAGGCAGCGCTGCTGAGCAGAGGTGAAGGAGGGAGGGGCCTCCCTAATGCCAACAATTAAGTCACGAGGCAGGACTCACAGCACCTTGTTAGTCAGCCCAGTGTTGTGGACTGAATTGTGTCCCCTAGAAATATGTATTGTGAATCTTTACCTCTATTCCTGTGGGGGAGCCCTGCTGGCACAGTAGTTAAGAGCTTGGGCTGCAAACCAAAAGGTCAGCAGTTCAAATCCATCAGCCGCTCCTTGGAAACCCTATGGGGCAGTCCTACTCTGTCCTATATGCCTATAAGGTCGCTATGAGTCAGAATCGACTGGACAGCAACAGGTTTGGTTTTTTGTATGCCTGTTGGAAACCCTGGTGACCTAGTGGTTAAGTGCTACGGTTGTTAACCAAAGGGTCGGCAGTTCAAATCTGCCAGGCGCTCCTTGGAAACTCTGTGGGGCAGTTCTTCTCTGTCCTACAGGGCCGCTATGAGTTGGAATCGACTCGACGGCAATGGTTTTGGTTTTTGGTTTGGTGGTTATAATCCCGTTTGGGAATGGGTTGTCTTTCTTATGTTAAGTAGGCAAGATTTTCAGGGGCAGATTATCCAACTGGCAAGATAAACCCAGTGCTTACCTAGCTTATCAGATCATCTTTAGTGAACAATTCCATGTTTTTTCATCACATCAAAGATTCTGCTTCTAAGTGTGGCTGGCTTCTATCTCTCTCCCAGCCCCACAGTACCTTTCTACAGAATCAAAGCCTCTTTTCAAATTCACAATCCCCGACAGGGACGGATGACCCACTAAACAAGGTAAGTGTTGGCTTAATTGCCCTTATTTACTAATCTGCAGTGCACAGTTTCACATAAGACGTGATGAAACCCATGTAAAATTGGCCACTACAGATTAGCAAAGAAGCACAAGTAAGCCTGTGCTTACCTTGCTTCCTGAGTAATCTGCCCATGAAGATTAGTGTAGGCTGTGTTTTTGAGTCAGTCTCTTTTGTAATATAAAAGAGATTGAAACAAGAAAGTGAGAGAAGTAGAGAGGGCTAAGACAGATGCCAAGACACATGGAGATCTCCAAGGAAGCAAAAAGCAGAAGCTGAAGAGACAAGGACCTTTCCCCAGAACTGACACAGATAGAAAGCCTTCCGAAACAGCCAGCCCTCTGAATTCAGACTTCTAGACTCCTAAACTCTGAGAGAATAAATTTCTGCTTGTTAAAGACACCCACGTGTGGTATTTCTGTTACAGCAGCACTAGGTAACTGAGACATCGCCCACGTGTGTTATTTCTGTTACAGCAGCACTAGGTAACTAAGACACCACCCACGTGTGGCATTTCTGTTACAGCAGCACTAGGTAACTGAGACATCACCCATGTGTAGTTATCTCTGTTACAGCAGCACTAGGTTACTGAGACATCACCCACGTGTGGTATTTCTGTTACAGTAGCACTAGGTAACTGAGATATCGCCCATGTGTGTTATTTCTGTTACAGCAGCACTAGGTAACTAAGACATCACCCACGTGTGGTATTTCTGTTACAGCAGCACTAGGTAACTGAGACATCACCCATGTGTAGTTATCTCTGTTACAGCAGCACTAGGTTACTGAGACATCACCCACGTGTGGTATTTCTGTTACAGGAGCACTAGGTAACTAAGACAGTGAGGAATTGACACCTAGGTCTATGACTGAACAGGTTCAGAAAGGAGAACTCTGTGGCTTTAAAGGATGTCTTTCTTTCTTTCTTCTTCTATTTTTTTTTAATGTTGCCGAAGTCACAGGAAGTCTAGGTGGTATGATTTTCCTACTACAGCATGTCACTCTGGAGTGTGAGGGGAGTACCTGGGTGGTGCAAATGGTTAACAAGCTCAGCTGTTAACCTAAAGTTGGAGGTTTGAGTCCACCCAGAGTTGCCCTGGAAGAAAGTACTGGAGATCTACTTCTGAAAAACCAGCCATTGCAAACCCTCTGGAGCATAGTTCTACTCTGACACACATGGAGTCACCATGAGTTGGAATTGACTTGACAGCAACTGGTAACTGGGGTGTGAGCAAAGCCCCTTCCGGTCCCCTTGTCCTGGTTTTTGCCTCCTGAATTCAGAGCCTGGTGTCCCCAAGTTGTCACGCTGACCACAGAGAGAGCCCCGTGGTCTCCTAGTTGAGGGTAGAAGGTGATGCTTTGAAAATGCAATGATTTTATAGACTTTACCACACTTTTAAGATCTGATACCAAAACCAAACCCATTACGTTGAGTAGATTCTGACTCATGGTGATCTCACATGTTTCAGAGTAGAGCTGCTCCACGGGACTTTCATTGGCTGCGATCTTATATAGGTAGTTCACCAGGCTTTTCTTCTATGGCACTGCTAGGTGGATTCAAACTGCCAACCTTTCAGTTAGTAGCCAAGTGCAAACTGTGCCACCTAGGGACATGACTTTAAAGATCACGAAATCTCTCTCTCTTGTTCTGGAGGAAACTGAGGTCCCAAGAGGGGCCGTGAGCTGTCAAGCCTCCCAGAGCGAGCCAGGGCCAGAACCCTCCACTAGGACTGCCACTCCCTGGCCCAGGGCTCAAGATTCCTTTCAGAGTTCAACACAGCAGCTCCCAGAGAACAGCCCAGCCCTCAAGACTCAAATTTCAGCGGTTTCCATTTCTTGCTCCCTGCACTCAGCTGGCTACCTCTTTATTTTGAGACTCTGGCTGCATCACCCAAGGAATAGAAAGGGTTTCTCTGAACCCGCTCCCGACAGTGTGTCAGCAAATGAACAGGACAACAGGCTGGCCTTCGGAGCTTTGAAAGGTCCCCACTTGAAGCAGCTGCAGCTTTGGACTCCGGGGAAATCGGCACTACGGCTAAAGGGTGTAACATTTCGCCTCCCTGAAATCTAATCCAGAAATCTCAGGCGAGCAGCATATATAAAAAGCCACAGGGGAGAAAAAGGCCTAAGGAGTCAGCAAGTGGCGGTGTGATCTCACATGCTCCACAAGGCTTCCAAAGCGCCTGGTTATACGAGTGTTTTGTTGGAAGAAAATGGAATAGTAGTATTTGGAAGAGAGAAAAAAAAAACAAAACTATTTGGTTTTGGAAAAGAAAAATATATTAACCTAAAACTCAGCTGTCTTAACTGTTTATCAAGGTCTCTTCTTTTGTTTCCAATAATTTTAAAGGTCACACAGTACTAACAGACGGTTAGGCACTTGGCTGCTAACTGAAATGTAGGGGGTTCCCATTCACTCAGTGGTGCCTCAGAAAAATGGCCTGGCGATCTGCTTCTGAAAGATCACAGCCACTGAAAACCCTATGGAGTACAGCTCCACCCCGCACACGCGGGGCGCAGCTCTACTCCGCACACATGGGGCTGCCATAATTTGGAACAAACTTGACGGCAGCTGGTTTGGTTTTAGACAGTCCCAGGCAAAGAAAATATTAAGATATTGTGATGGCAAGTTTTTCCTGCCAAGATATTCTGAGGGCAAGAGAGTTTTTCAAGATGAAAAATGGGAAGTGGCTAGTGTCTGATGGCAAAGGATGAAATTTCTGAAAGTATGGATTCATAGCCTGGGCTGATTTAAAGGTACCCATTTTTCTCTACAGTTTTCTTCTCACCGATCCTCTAAGACGTGATGAGAGCAAAGCTATCTTCAAGAAAACAATAATTATTGTAGTTAAGATCCCTAAGATTATTGTATAGTAATACACATAAAATAATAATACAATTGATCCGATGATTATTGTTAAGAAATAGTACCAGTTAATACAAAGCTTTCTAATTAATACACTGTTTTAAAAGCACTTTCACACATATGCTGACAAAGCTTATATTACTATATTATTATATGACCCAGTGGAAGCTTCTAGATGGTAAGAGCCTTCTGGAAGGTCACACAAGGTCAGCTGGGAAACTACATTTTGATCAAACCTTAACTGTGAAGCACAGGATCACGCCTCCTGAGGAAGCAGGGCAATGTCGTCACCAGGCCTGTGCTTCCGCCAGGGATAAACCCGATGAAGCCGGTTCGGAGTCTCAGTATTTGGAGTTAATAGTAGGGAGGGTGGAAGGAAAAAAGCCCTGTTGTTCTGCACCCTGAGGGCCCAATCTGCCAGAATTTTTATTTTTTTTTTAATAACTTGGCAATAGCAAATATTTGGCCCCCACTTGGCAGGGTTCCAGCTGTTTTCCTTCCCAGTGAGAGTCGGGTGGGGAGGCCTCCAGCAGGCACTTGAACTTAACAGCTATATTTAAGAAGCACTTCTCTGCTAAGTCCTTTATTCAACCCATTCAAGGATCCCCTAAGACAGGATATCACCTTCCTGGTTTTACACCTGAGGAGACTGAGCTCACAGAGGTTCACGTGATCAGAAGGAGGGGAGAGACCGAACCTGCTTGTGCTGCCAGCCCCTCAGGTATCTCACCTAAACCTCTCACCCCCTGCACCATGAAAAAAAAACTTACTGCCGTCCAGTCGATTCTGACTTGCAGCGACCCTGTAGGACAGAGTGAACTTCCCCATAGGGTTCCCAAGATTGTAATCTTTATGGAAGCAGGCTGCCACATCTTTTTCCTGCAGAGCAGCTGGTGGGTTCAAACCTCAGACCTTTGGTTAGCAGCAGAGCGCTTAACCTCACGCCAGCAGGGCTCCTGCTTCTGCACAACAAGTATCTTTAAGCCCATTCTACAGATGGGAAATAGGAGAAGTGGTGTGGTGGTTCAGTGGTAGAATTCCTGCCTCTCGTGCAGGAGACGTGGGTTCGATTCCCAGCCAATGCACCTCATGTGCAACCACCACCCATCTCTAAGTGGAGGCCTGCCAGTTGCTATGATGTTGAACAGGTTTCAACGGAGCTTCCAGACTAAGACAGACAGGCTAGGAAGAAAGGCCTGGTGATCTACTTCCAATAAAAACCCTGTGGATCACAGTGGTCCGATCTGCAATCGATCCTGGGGATGGTGCAGGGGTCACCACGACCTGCCATGAGCCAGGGGCTGACTTGATGGCAGTTACCAACAGTAGATGGGAGGCTGGCATGCAGCTAGCTGGGATCAGACCTGAAGTCAAGTTGGCTCAGCTGCAGACCCCCCTCACTACCTCAGGTCTGGGCCACTCACTTCACTGCGGCCCCTAAGCTGACAGTGAGGCCAGGGGCTCAGAAGACGACTTGGCCAGGAATGTTTCTCCTGAGCCCTTTAAAATGAACAAACTGGAACCTCTTCAAAGGTCCTGCAAGAAAGAAAGCCCAAGAAGGCCACAGCTTTATGTATTATCTTAAGAAGTCACTTATTTCAAATGTTTACTTTTTATCTCACTTGACCAGAAGACTAACCAGAAGCCACAGTGAGCAAAAACAAAACCAAAACTGAATCAAGAGACAAAAATCTCAAATGTTCCACATTTCACTATATGGAAGGGCACTGAAAAGCTTGGGTGACAGTCTGGGTTTCAGTCAATACTCCTTTAAAGGTACCCGAGTATATGGAAGTCACAGAAGTACCAAACTAACGTACTGCCGTTAACTCACTTTACAAGCATCTAAGGAATTAGATTACTTGATTGCATTACTTTAAAAAAAAAGGCAAAGAGGAAAGAACTTTGCTTTGAGTATCTAAAGGTTTTTTTTTTGCCTTGGCTTTCGCCTACAGATGTGTATATATATGTATTTGGCTATCATGTTATCATAGATATATACACACATGTATATATAGAAAGAGAGGGAGTGTGCGTCAGTCTCTGGGTGGCACAAATGGTTAAGTGCTAGACTGTTAACCAAAATGTTGGCGGTTCAAACCCACCCAGAGACACCTTGCAAGAAAGGCTGGTAGTCTGCTTTGGAAAGCTCACAGCCTTGAAAACTCCGTGCAACACAGTCCCAGCCTGCAACAAAAGGGATCTCCATGAGTCAGAATCAATTCCATGGCAACTGGTTTGGTCGATTCCTACTCATGTATATTACACTATTAACTATAGTAAAGTCTCCCCGTGACAGTATACACTTCACTACACAGAGAGCCTGAGGCCCTGGACCACGCAAAACTCGTACCACAAAAAAGACATTTCACATCCAACCAAAGGCCAGCGGTTAAGAGCTCTGGCTGCTAACCAAAAGGTTGGCAGCTTGAAGCCACCAGCCGCCCCCTGGAAACCCTAGGGGACGGTTCTACCCTGTCCAGTAGGGTCGTTATGAATCAGAATCGACTCTACACACACAACAACATTATATTGTATTAGATTTATACCTAATTTACCCCATCCTTAGTTATTTTTTTAAGTTAATTTTTAATACTTTTGTAGAAAAAAAGCAAAGTTCATAAAAAAATGTTTTTTAAGGAATAGAACATGGGAAGAATGGGAGATGACAGAAACTGCATATTGCCTCCAGTGAATTTAGGCACAGACCCAGTGTGAGGGGCTCCGATGAATCTAAGCTGGACTTCGGGATTTTGGTGGAGGGGACGGGCTTTGATGAGACCCAGGGGCTCAGATTCCTACCAAGGCCTACCTTTCGCAGCAACATGCCACCCAGAAAAAAGAAGCAAGCCTCCAGGAAAACTTCAGAGAATTTTTCAGAACGAAAGACAGAGAGTGGTTACTGCATGAAACACTCCCAAATCCACCGGAAAGCAGAGAAGCAGCCGTGTCATAATGTGCCCTGGGCTGTGGCGGGACCACCATGTTTCTTCAGCAAGTTTTGGGGTACTCTGCCCGTCGTGGCAAAGGCCCCAGAGCGACAGGGCCAGGCTGCTCCTAAGGTGAGACTACCGTGAGCTCCATGGCCCTCAGCTGAGCCCCTTACCAGTCATCCCAGGTGCAGGGAGTGGGGGACACTCCATCCAGCCCCCAAGCACACAGGCAGCACATGAAGGCGTCATCCAGCATCGGGGTTCCCCCCCCAACACTGAGGGCACAGTGTCACTGAAATGTCTTTTCAGGGAAGTGAAGAAAAGTCCCACCCAACAGGTACAAAAATAAATCCCCAAACCCGGAACAAGTCTGGAAAGACTCGTTGGTTTAGGAAACTCAGAGGGTGGCTGACTGTTTTCTAATGCCTGCAAACCTTGGCCGTCGCCAGCAGTTTCCAGCACCCTCGGGGAGACGAGCTGCCTTAGCCTCATCCAAGAATCCTGACCCTCAGAGATGCTTCCACGGTACATGTCAGTTCCCAGGACAGAGACCCTTCTTCAGCCGTGCCACGCACGTAGGAAAGGACCCACAGGCTCAATCAGGAGTGCTCACTCCCCATGTTACCCCAGTGTGATATCTCTCCCCTAGTTTTTCACAAGCGAACACGTGGGGCTGTTCCACCATTAGGGACCTCGAGGCCATACCCAGAGTGCTCCAAGGGCCATGGAAGCACCAGGAAAGATACCATGCTAGCTCTGAATATGAAACCCAAACTACAAAAATAATAAATGTTTAATTAAATGTCTAAAAAAAAAAAAAAAACCCACAACATTATGTCAGCTCCATTAATTTTTAAATTGAAGATTCACAATTTTTTTGTTTTGTTTTGCTTAGATGTTTCTCATTTCCAAATGATTCTAAGACAAAATGCAAATAAGAGCTCACATTTTCCAAATCGTTACTGAGTGCCAGGATGGCTGTACATACCCTGTAATGGCCACTGCAGACAGCTCCCCATCCACAGGGCTAGTGCTGCCACTGTCCCTGGTTTGGGACTCCCCGGTTGGTGCATAGGTTAAGTGCTAGACTACTAACCAAACGGTTTGCAGCTTGAACCCAACCAGAGGTGCCTCAGAAGACAGGCCTGGCTATCTGCTTCTAAAAGGTCACGACCTTGAAAACCCTATGGAGCAGTTCTATTCTGCATACGTGGGGTCCCCATGAATCGGAATCAACTCAGCAGCAAGAGGTGTCGCTGGTGGTGTCCCTGTTTCACGGAGGCTCAGCCAGGTGAGCCACCTGCACACTTAACAAGCAGCAACGACTCAGGGATCTCAGTCCCTGACCACACTCACGCACTGATGGGGCAGAAATCAGGGCCACAGGACTGAATGAGTTATTCATATCCAGATAATTTCAAAAGCAAATTATAGAAGAAAACATACAAAAACGTGCAGCAAAAATGATATTAAGGTGTGATCTGAGTGCATGTGAGTCTGTTGACAGGAGGCAGGACAGGGTCTCCCAGGGAACGGGGCTTGGACGCTGGGGCCTCTAAGGGGCCCTGTTTGTGGGGAACCTATAATTCTGAAAATATTTTCTTCCTCCTTTTGAGCGGGAGCTAATTTAGAGATTATCTCGTCCCACTGCCTGGTCTTACAGAAGGGGAAAGCCAGGACTGATGTGCTTAGCATAATCGCCCAAGTTCACACCCACTGGCCGGGTGGCGCCGGTGAGAAAGCCAAGGTTTCTTTTTACATGTTTTAAGATTAAGAAACTGAAGCCTAAATACAGACCCACTGCCCTGGAGTCGGTTCCGACTCATGGCAACCCTATAGGACAGAGTTGAACTGCCCCACAGAGTTTCCAAGGACCGGCTGGTAGATTCAAACTGCCGATCTTTTGGTTAGCAACCATAGCACTTAACCATTACGCTACCAGGGTTTCCAGACAGGTCTATAAGGCCAACAATAACACATGCGAGGAACGTACTTCATGGTTCAACCACGTACATGAGACTAATGGGCACACCAGCCCAAAAGCAAAGACAAGAAGGCAGGAAGGGACAGGAAAACTGGACGAATGGACACGGTGAGCCTGGGCTGGAGAAGGGGAGAGTGTTGACATATCGCGGGGTTGGCAACCAATGTCACAAAACAATTTGTATTAACTCTTGAATGAGAAACCAATTTGCTCTGTAAACTTTCTCCTAAAGCACAATAAGAAAATAAATAAATAAAATAAAAGTAAAAATTCTTAGTGGCTTCTGTATAAGAAGAAGCTGGTTACCCAGAGGTGAGCTCCCCTGCAGGTGGCTTGAAAGAAAGGCCTGGCAATCCACTTCTGAAAGGTGACATTCTTGAGAACCCTACAGTATGCAGTTCTGTGCCGCACATGTGGGGTTGCCATGAGTCGGAGTGGACTGGACGGCAGCTGAGTTTGTCTGTTTATTGGGATGTGAGGGAAAGAGAAAAACTTACACAAATAACTATAGTGTTTCCCTCCTCCTCAATCTGCTAATCTCTCCCACTTTATACTTGGGGGGAGGGGAAGATTTCAGGATTTCATCTAGAAAGAACTAAAGTCCAAATTTGATATCTGAAGAATCCACGGGAAGAAAGATTAAGCAGACCACCACGGATTACCTGGAAGATATACTTGAAGCAATTCCCAGTGAACAAGTATCGTGGATTGATAATTACTATCCTGGAATCATAGATCCATAAGACTGTCTGGCATTCCACTAACCATTTGGGAGCAGAGAACAACACCAATTTCATCTTCCTGTGGGCTGTCCTGGAAGCGCTTTGCCAAAGAGAGGGCCCGGCTCACGCTATTCGTGGTGGTCACACTGCCACGTTACTCACTACTGCAGGCCGGCACTGGAGAGAGGTGCGTTTATTGTGCTCTGTTCCTGCCTCAGGTCCCCACTGACGCCAGGCCCCCAAACAGACCCTGGTGACGGCTGCGAGCTAGGAGCTTCCCGGGTTGACTTCACTGCAGACCTGCCCAGGACAAAAAGCACTAATTCCCTCCTGTCAATACAAAGATGACGCCTGCCAACACTCTGAGGCTCCGCTTTCTTGAAGAAAACCTTGTCTGAACCAGCACTGTATTGACAGACCGTCCTTATGGAAAATACAGAAATCTCAGTACAAGGACGCCTGAATAGCAGCTGGAGCAGCTCTGAAAAACAGGCTCTGCAGCCTGTGATCCCAGACTCCAGATGGCTTAGCTTAAATTCTGCCTTAATTTAAGCTGAGGTACTCCACTTCTTTTTGCTTTAATTTTCTTACCTGTTGTGGCAAAATAAATTAATATATGTGAAGCACTTAGAACAGGGTTGGGCAAAGAATTAGCACTGTATACTGGTGTTCCCTGGTGGAATTCTCACTTTCCATGTAGGAGACCTGGGTTCTGTTCCCAGCCAATGCACCTCATGCATAGCCACTACCTGTCTATCAGTAGGGGCTTCTAGACTAAGATGGACTAGGAAGAAAAGCCTGGCGATCTACTTCCAATTTAACCAGTGAAAACCCTGTGGATCACAAGGGCTGATTTGCAAGCAATTGTGGGGATGGCGTAGGTCTGGGTATCATTTCCTTCGGGTGTTCGTGGGGTCACCATGAGTAGGGGGCTGACCAGATGGCAGCTAACAAAAACAACAAGTGTTAGCTATTATTCTTACTAGGTGTTTTTGGTTTTGAGAGCAAATAACATTTTTTAAAGAACGATACATTTCTCAATCACAAGAGCAATCCGTAAACATGATGTTGGCGTATCCCACCCTTTCCTGGACAATCTTGGTTCAGATATTCTTAGTTCCATTTTGTCCTAATTTTATAGGGAGCGTCCGTGCAGTCTGCTTTTTCATTTGAAACATAAACTCGCTGTATATAAAGATCCTGTGCCCTCTGTATATATTACAGACTTGATATTTACATCCAAAATCAGAGAAGAAATCATATTTCTGTAGTGTCGTCTCAACAAAGTTCTTTATAAAAGCACCTGAGCTATGAGAGACAGGCTCTTCGACTGACTTATTTTAACGGGAACTCTCTGTGGGGTCCCCACGAGTCAGGATCGGCGCCAGAGCAACTGGCTACCTCTCTTACTGAGGAAGATTTTGTCACAAGAAAGCCAGTGCCCCCGAACCTAGCACATCTTAAAAGTTTCTAAGTAAGGGCTCCGCCTTGCTGTCTGTCATCGTGACTCTCGAGAGCTGAAGCCCAGCAGGGTCTCTTGAAACCCATGGGCAGATGTTGTCCCAGAAAGGGTCAATGTTTCTGTTCTATGAGCCTTCTGAACTTTTAATTCGGTTCCTCAGTGTTCCTAATGTAACAGATACCTGAGTGGACAGGTGGTAACTATGACGCCAGAAAGACTGCCCAAACCACACCCCCAGGATGGGGCCCCAACAGCTTAGAGAGACAGCCCTCACTCTCCAGAGCGAAACATCAGCCTCCAAGGCACTGAACGAATTCACAGATTCACAAAGTACCCAGTGAAATACATGTTTGAGAACGTTGTTTAGATGTCGCGCTCACCCAGAGGTGCCTTGGAAGGCAGGTATTTCCGAGTAGGTATTTCAACTGATATCTCAATATTATCATCTAAACCAAACACAAACCTGTTGCTGTCAAGTCGATTCTGACTCCTAGCAACCCTACAGGACAGAGTAGAACTGCTCCTTAGCGTTTCCAAAGAGCTGCTGGCGGATTCGAACTGCTGACCTTTTGATTAGTAGCCAAGCTCTTATCTACTGTGCCACCAGGGTTCCCAATATAATTACATAAACCAAAAACAAAAAACAAACAAAACCCATTGCCAGCGAATCGATTCCCACTCGTAGTGAACTGCCCCGTATGGTTTCCGAGGGGCGCCTGGTGGATTTGAACTGCCGACCTTTTGGTTCGCAGCCGCGGCTCTTAACCCTTACGACAGTCACACTAAATTGCAGAACATGGATTAACAAAAACATAAAACATAAATAAAAACAATTCTCAAATACCCTTTCCTCGAAAAATCCTCTCCCTAGATCGTCCAAGCTTAGTGAGACTTATCTTTCAACATGTCCGCGAGCTATGAAGCGTTCAACTTACTGACTGAGAACGCAGTCCTCCCGTCCCCCCAACCAGCTTGTGTGAACACATCCCTAGCAGAGAAAACCTCCTGATGGTGTTCTTTCAAGACCCCTGAGTGACATAAACAGTTTGTGCTCGAACACTAACCTAAAGGTCGGTGATTCAAACCCACCCAGGGTGCCAGGGAAGAAAGGCCTGGCGATTTGCTTCCATAAAGACTCCCTTTAACCCATTGCCCTTGTGTCAATTCTGATTCACAGCAACCTTACAGGACAGAGTAGAGCTGCCCATAGGGTTTCCAAGGCTGTAATCTTCACAGAAGCAGACTGCCACATCTTCCCCCCATGAGTGGCTGGTAGGTTCGAACTGCCAACCTTTTGATTAGCAGCCAAGCACTTAACCACTGTGCCACCAGGGCTCCTCCATAAAGATTATAAACCCAAACCCAGTGCTGTCGAGTCGATTATGACTCATAGCAACCCTATATGACAGAGTAGAACTGCCTCATACAGAGTTTCCAAGGAGCACCTGGCGGATTCGAACTGCCAACCCTTTGGTTCGCAGCCGTAGCACTTAACCACTGCACCAGCAGAGTTTCCATAAAGATTATAGCTTCCATTAAAAAAACCCTATAGAGCACTTCTACTGTGTAACACATGGGGTCACCATGAATCAGAGTTGATTCAAAGGCAACAGGTTTGGTTTTGGATTTTTCGGTGTTCTTTCATCATCATAAATTTAATTTTCAACAAATGATAATTTCTGTACTGGTCTGAGACATGAGAAAAATCCAGTGAAATGTGGGAAAAACCAGTAAGCTCTGACTCATTACATGACAGGTCGGTTACCACAAAAAAGCAAGTAACCATCTGAAATGAAAACATTTTTAATTTGAATTGTCTTAGGAATACGCTTTTTGCAACAACTTCCTGCTCACAGCCCTGGGAGTGAGATGAGAAGCCTCAAGCTGTCCCATCGGTGTGGCTCACGGACTGGTTGTGTCATATTCTTCATTCTTACTCCTTTCCTCAGTTTACCCAAAGGGCAGGTTGAATAGTTTTCTCTCTGGCTTTTTGCATGAAGACTGCAAGTTGAAGACTCTATGCCTGCAATGAAGCACTACCATGTGCCCTTTTATACAATCTTCGATGGGGGCAGTGGTGGCTCAGGGGTAGAATTCTTGCCTTCTATGCAGAAGCCTTGGGTTCAATTCCCGGCCCGCGTACCTCATGTGCAGCCACCACCCATCTGTCAGGGGAGGATTGTGTGGTACTATGAATCTGAACAGGTTTCAGTGGAGCTTCCAGACTAAGACAGCCTAGGAAGAAAGACCTGGAGATCTACTTCAAAAAATCAGTCAGTGAAAACCCTATGGATCACAACAGCCCAGTCTATAACCAACCATGGGGATGGTGCAGGACCAGGCAATGTCTTATCCCACTGTGCATGGGGTCACCACGAACCGGGGCTGGACTTGATGGCAGCCCATGATAACAACATACAATCTTAGAGCTGGTATGTACATGACAAATAATTTAAGCAAACTCTTCATTTCACACACAAGGAAACTAAGTCCAGGTTACGGAGTTTGTAGTACATGGTGTATAGACAATACGGTATGAGGGAGACATGAAGGGACCAACGGACAGATGGGTGAATGAGATATACAGGGACTGACGGACAGATAGGTGAAGGGGACATGCAGGGATGGATGGGCAGGTGGGTGAACGGGACACACAGCGACTGACGGACAGATGGGTGAACAGGACATGCAGGGATAGGTGGACAGATGGGTGATCAGGACACACAGGGACAGACGGACAGATGGGTAAAGGGGACACACAGGGACCGACGGATAGATGGGTGAAGGGGACATGCAGGGACGGATGGACAGATGGGTGAACGGGACACACAGGGACGGACGGACAGATGGGTGAACGGGACACACAGCAAATCATTTATCTGGCAATTAGGGCTGAAGGCTCAATCGGGTCCCTTCTAGCTCTCAAAGTCTTGAACTTCATGCAACAAGAGAACTTCTCAAAACTATTTTACTTGTGATACCAGGGCCATTTTGCCAGCAACACCCAGAAATCACAGTACCATAGCGACGGAAGGGAGGTATTATAAACCCATAATAGTGGCTATGAGCCAAGTTTCCCCAAAGGAAAGATGTTCCCACCTTGAATCAAGATGCCCAGATAAGGAAGTCCCTGGGTATCGCCAATGATTAAGCTCTCTCTCAACTACTGGGCAAAAGATTGGCCTCAGAAGACAGGCCTGGTGATCTGGTTCCAAAAGGTCACAGCCTTGAAAATCCTATGAAGCATAATTCTATTTGGACACACATGGCGTCGCCATGAGTCAGAATCTACCCAATGGCAACCAACAACGAGATGTTCAAGTAAGAAGCAAATGGCACGCTGGAATTAGCGGTGATGGTTCACCATTGCGTCATGGGTGAATAGAAAAGTCAGCTTTGCCCAAGGCACCCTGGGAATGTGTGTGCATTTGACTTTTTTCTAGAAGTCCCTTGTGAAATGTGAGACTATCTACCTGGGGCTATAAAATCTCTATTACCACCTACTTGCTTTTTACCTAGCCCCCAAATTCTATTCGGCAGCAAAGACTCTGTAAAAATGGGTGCCTCTTTGGAGTAGATTCCTTCTGTATGTTCAAAGGACCCTCCTTAACATGACTGTTTTCTTAAGTTACAAAACAGCACGAGGCAGAGTGAGCTGTATCTGCAGGCAGGCAGTTACAATCCCACAGATGTAGTTTCCCCTTGGCTGCCAGTTCTTAAAAGTCTGAGCCGCCACCATTTTTTTCTGAAGCTCAGCCAAATCGTTAGCTCTTTGACTGTGGTGGGAAACGCTGGGGTCGGGTGAAAACTGTCCTTTTTTATGCCTGACAGAAAAACGGAAATAGATGGTATACCAAGGGGTCACCTGCCTAAGGTTTTTCCTCCTGACGGGTCACATTCAAACCATCCAAGAGATGGCTGTGGCTTCTATCTTCAAAGACAGAGAGATTCAACAGTCTCCAGAGCAAGGCTTTCTCAAGATGTCACCCTCAAATTCAACTTCCTTACAACTGACAACTGTCCCCATGCCACGCCTGGCCCGCACTGTAATTTAAACTGGCTTCCTCTTGTTGGCCCCTGGATGGTACAAATGGTTAGCTCACAACTAAAAGGTTGGAAGTTTGAGTTCACCCACAGGTGTCTTGGAAGAAAGGCCTGGCAATCCACCTCTGAAAAGTCAGTCATTGAAAACCCTATGGAGCACAGGTCTATTTTGACATACATGGTGTTGCCATGAGTCAGGACTGACTCAAAGGCAACTGGTTTGGGTTTTTTTTTTTCCCCCTTGTAGGGTCCCCTTTGAGGAACAAAGGCACCCTCTCTCAGGAGTTTATGCATGTTTAAGGCAGGTCACTATTAGCTTTTAGTCTGCCATTCCTACCTCAGAAACCTAGCAAGTGTTGGTGGGGTCCCTGGGGTCTGTTACTCATGTGCCCTGTGCTATGGCCTGCTTTACACACATAAGGAGAACCTCTGGGTGTTACGCAGGCCCGTAGTTTCCCAAGTCTGGGAGAGTCCCAATGGGCTGGGAGGGCCCTCGGGGGGAAAATGAGCCCAGAAGAGAGGGAATCACGGAGCATGGCAAAGGGAGCCAAGGGCACACCCACAAATGAAGTGGCACATCCTGGGGCTGGGGGGCTGACCTGCAGGTGTGGCTGGCTCTCTGCTGGGCTCTGCCTGCTCATGGGTCATGAGGAATGGTGAGCGAGCACCTGCAGGTGGTTGCAGAAGGTGAAAAAGATGCTATGAGGCTGTGTCTAGGACTGCAGGAGAAGCTGCCCCAGGGCCCCACAGGGGCCACCACAAGAAGGTCCTCTTGATGGGACTGGCCCCAGGATCAGCAGACAAAGGAGCAGGCAGGTATTCTATTGGGGGTGGTGACATCTCCCCACCATCCTTTGCACCAGGACACAGCACGGCTCCATTCAATCTCATAAAGAAGCTCTTGGTATTATCCCCCTTTTGCAGATGAGGAAACTGAGGCTTAGAGAACTTCTGTGAGGTTTAAGTTTGTGAACCTGAACTCCACTTGTTTGACTCCAGACCCCAAATGCTTAACCATTTTATTTTACAACCTGCTCCTGACCTCCCCCATCTCAGCTTCAAGGGACAGTCAGAAGCCCTGGTTTTCAATATCCTTTGCTCCAGAAGGAGAATATTAATTTTTGCCAGGGACCTGAAATGGTTTGGAGGCATGCAGGTGCTGGGCGGGGGCTCCAGGCAGCTCCACAGACCTAGAACTGTAACCCAGCCTCAGCTCCTGGTGAAGGGTGTGGTTCTGGAAAAGAGGGTTACTCTGGTGTTTACTCAAAGGTAGTCATTAAGTCACTGGGCGGATGTCCTTTCTGCAGACTAAACAACCCCACTCCTTTCTTAACAGCTTTCCTCACAGGAGCTATTTTTTTGGTACCAAGGTTCTGTATTTACTGGTTTCCCCCAGGCACCCTTCTAACTTCTACCTCTCTATTTAAAACCTTCCTGTAATAAGATTTTGATCTCTGCCACAGAAAGAAAAGAGTCATTTCAATAGTTTTCACTTCAATGCCTTAACAGAATTTATAAAAGGCTAGCCTCAAAGGTAATCAGTCACTTGTGGTCCGCTCTGACACTCAGCTCTTTTTCAGCCACCCCAGTGCCTGGCCAGTCTTCTGTCTACTGTTTGTTTCTGATCTTGTTGAACTTCACCCTGAATCTGAGGGGCTAGTCAGTCTGCTGCAGCCCTGAAATGGTTCTAACATGCACCTGGTCAGCCCGATTTCTTTCTGCCTCCTGAGAGAAGTGTCCAGAAGCTGTCAGTACTTAGAGATCACTTTGAGGAGTAAGAGAAGAGGCAATGAAATCTTTCTCCCTGGAGGGCCCTGCTGCCCGCCTTGGGCTGAGGTCTTAGCCACGTTTGAGGCGATGCTTGGGGAGCCCCAGGGTTCCGAGACACAGTCCCTGAGTACACGGGTCGGGGGGTGTACCGGCCCCAAGGGGCTTACTTACTTCGAGGTTCCCTGGGTCCATCTACGGTGATTTTGATGGCTCTGTGGTAGGTGGCGACTTGTGGTGGGTTTGTGAAGACAGTGATGGTCAGGGTGAAGCTTTTCCCTGTGAGAACACAAAAGAGAGCAGAAAAGAATGAGGTGGCCACCTGAATATATCTGTTATGTGAATTTAGTCATTAATTTATGCTCTCCAGCCCTCACACTGGGAAGGAGGCAGTGACTCAGCACAAACGACTGTTTTTTTCCAATCTTCCCTTGATCGGCTTTGCTTAAATACTGGTGTTTCTCTGGGTGCAGCAGCCTGAGTGGCTCAAGCTGTTTTCAGTTGGCTGCTAAGCTAAAGGTTAGTGGTTCAAATCCGCTCTGTGGAAGACAGGCCTGGTGACCTGCTTCCATAAAGATTACAGCCAAGAAAACCCTGTCTCCTACTCTGACACACACAGGGTCGCCATGAGTTGGAATCGACTCCCTGGCAACTGGTTAACACTTCACACAATTATCTGGCTTTAACTTAATCATTAATAAATAATACAGGATTGAGAGAGATTAGGATTTATTTTCTTTCAATCAAGACTCCAGGGATTCAGTCTCTGTGGAGAGCAACGTGGTAACGTCTGTGGAAATGCACAACACACACCTTTCGAACCAGCAATGCCACTGCTAGGCATGTGTCCCACGAATACGGTTCCACATGTATGACATAAATGTGGATATTCACTGGAGCATTTTTTTTTTATAATAAAAGAGTGGAAGCAATCAGAATGTCTACAGGAGACACGATGAAGTTTACCACTGTGAAAACAGCGAGGCGGCTCTCTGTGCATTGATGTGGGACTATGTCCAACATATATTTAAGTGACAAAAAGCCTGGTACAGAACAAGGGTACCCTATATTAAAAGGTATGTGCGTGTGTATACGTATACATACATGTACATGGAGCCCTGGTGGTGCAGTGGTTAAGGGCTCAGCTGCTAACCAAAAGGTCGGCAGTTTGAATCCACCAGCTGATCCTTGGAAACCCTATGGGGCAGTCTAATCTGTACTGTAGGGTCGCTATGAGTCAGAATTGAGTCAATAACAACGGGTTTGGTTGGTTTTCGGAATCGACTCGATGGCAACGGGTTTGTTTTTTTTTCGGCTTTATACTTGTGTATGTTTAGGATCTCTGAAAAAATACACAAGAACTCACAGTGTGGTAGCCTTCGGGGAGAACTGGGTATTTATGGAGAGGGGTAAATAAGAAATTTTTATTATTTGTTTTTTGTACAGTTTGAAATTGTACCACATTTACTACCTATTAAAAAATAATTTCTTTAAAAAAAAAGACTCCAGAGAACCACAGGGTGCGACTGGCAACTTCTCCCTTCCCCCCTTTTTAAACTCAGGGCAAAAAAGCAGAAGAAAAAGAGGCTACACCCATCTACTCTCTAACTTTGTAGCCCTGAGGATCAGGAGAGTTAGAATTTTTAAAAAGTTTGAAGATAGGCTAAATTAGAATTATTCTCTCTGTGTTTTTAAAATACTAATGGTTGGTTGATTTAGAATATTATTTTTAATGCCAGGTGTTAATTAGAAGCACTCATGGGATCGGCCAGAACAAGATACAGTCAATAAGGGAACATAAAACCAAAAAAACTAACAAAAAACCAGTTGCCGTCGAGTTGATTCCGACTCACGGTGACCCCCAGCCTCATGCAATGACGAGATGGATTTCACTATCCTCGGTTAATAGGTGGTAGTACTAAAGCTCAGAGAGGTTGGAGAGCTTGTGTCAGTCACACAGCTCAGACAGCAGAACACAGGCCTCCCAGTTTTATGTTTTTACTGTTTTCTACATTATTGCCACCGAGGTCATAAACCCCTATTTGCAAAGTCAATGAATCCAGCACCAGGGATCCTTACTAGCAGTACTTTATCCAAGCTCTATCGCTGCCCAAGAAAGTGAAAATATTTCCAGTGACACGAATGGACCCAAACTGTTACTCGACAGTTAACTGTAAATCTGGGTTAGAGTTCAAAAGCGGTTTCTTAGTGAACTGAATTTGGGCTCCTGGCAGTCGCGCATGTAATGACCTTCCCCTGGTAAACCACAGGCTGGCCTATTAGATCAGGAATTAAATTCAATCAATGTGGATATTTTTGAAGCCGTTGCTCATAATTAATAATTCTAGTATTTAATGCCCATTGTTTTATGTGCATTGGAAGAAGTCTGCACCCAGCAAAGGCTACTACGTTTGGGGCATTTAGCCACAGCAGTGGTTGCTCCATAGTAGAATTCTCGACTTCCATTCTGGAAACCCAGGTTCGATTCCCAGCCAATGCAGCTCATGTGTAGCCCCCACCCACCTGTCAGTGGAGGCTTGCGTGTTGCTCTGATGCTGGACAAGTTTCAGCAGTTTCAGACTAAGGTGAGCTAGGAAGAAAGGCCTGGCTACCTACGTCTGAAAAATGTAGTGGAAACACTGTGGAACACAGTGATTTGACCTGCAACCGATCGTGTGTATGGTACAGGACCTGGCAGTATTTCTTTCCGTTGTGCATGGGGTCGCCAGGAGTCAGGGCTGACCCGGACAGCATCTTACAACGACTACAACCTGGCTAGTGAAAGTGGGGTGCTCTGGCGGTTGCTCTTACAAGGGACCCTTTTTACAGCTTGCAGTACACGGATGTCCACTTATCACCTGACAGACAAGGGGTGACTTTTCTCATAGTGGTAAGTGATATTTTTCCAGGACGTGAAAACTGCGTTCCAGTTCCTTTCTACTCTCCCATCTGGATCTGGCCCCATGCTTGACCGCTGGGTAACAGCAGCCAGCACACACACCTCCCCGATGTTCCGCGCAGGGGACCGTGGGAACAGTGACAGGTCTCCCCCCTACCCCGCAGCCCCTCCCTGCTGAGACACAGCCATCCTGGCTGGCGCCCACAGATGTGGTGGCTGCACCCTGAAGCCCTTGTGTTATTAGCAAGCTTCCCTCGTTAAGATGACCTGTAGGCCTGGGATTTTAAGTGCATGGGTGCGGGGAGGGAAGGCTCCTCGAGTGTTCTTCTCAGGAAGCTGTAGCCAGAATAGTAGGGCAGCAGAGGGCAGATGGGCTAAATGACCAAAACACCAAACCAGACCTGTTGCCATGAGTCGACTCTGACTCATGCCGACCCCATGTGTGTCAGAGTAGAACTGCTCCGTAGGGTTTTCTTGTCTGTGATCTTTATGGAGGAGCCCTGGTGCCACAGTGGTTAAGCACTCAGCTGCTAACTGAAAGGTCAGTGGTTTGAACCCACCAGTTTCTCTGAGGGAGAAAGATGTGGCAGTCTGCTTCCAAAAAGATTACAGCCTTGGAAGCCCTATGGGGCAGTTCTGCTCTGCCCTATATAGTTGCTATGAGTTGGAAATCTACTCGATGGCAAAGGGTTTGGTTCGGTTTTTAATCTTTATGGAAGCAGATAGCCAGCCAGACCTTTGTTCCAACCTTTAAGTTAGTAGTCGAGCATAAACCATTTGCACCACCCAGGGATCCAGCAACCTGAAAATAGGCTCTTCAGGATCCATGGTGGGGGTGGGAGGCCTGGACTACTGGAGGGAGAATCCTCACTTATGCTTGTAGCATGCAGTGATTCCTGGGTGGACAGGCTCAGAGGCTCCCCGAAGCTCTGGCTTTGGCCCTCGGGGACAAGCAGAGGCCGTGGCCTTGACCCCCTGGCTGGCCTTATGCACACTGTTGAAGGTAAGCTGCAGGCCACAGGCACCCTTGAGGGGGTGTGCAGAGGAAGAGACTAGAGAAAGAGGTGGAAACAGGAAGCCTCCTGCTCACAGAAGCCTGATCAAATCAGCTGCATCATATCTGGCCAGAGGTTGGAGTCCAGGAGGAATTCCAGTCTGAGGCACATACACCAGGACTGGGTAAGAAGATGGAAGAAATGGCAGGACAGAGAGGGCTTGCTTTGACTTAAGCCACAAAAGACAAGAACCCAATTACACAAGTTCACGGAGGTGGAAATGCACAGGATGAGAGCTAAGGCTGTGGACCCTCCAGCCAAACTACCCAGGTTCAAGCCCCAGCTCTGCCACTTGCTAGCTGTGTGACTGCGGCAGGTTATTTAACCTTTCTGAGTTTCAGCTTTGTCATTTGTAAAATGGGGATAACCATAGCCCTTCCCTCATTGTTAGGAGAGTAAATGAAATGAGAAGCATGAAAGCAATTGCTCAGTAGGTGTTACTTCAACCATTAAAGACATTTAAGGTGTTAAACTTGATTCCTTCCGTAAAAACCCTGAATGGTGGGAAATTCTGCGAGGAGGAGCTGGGGGTGGAGCGGCCGCTGGCGTCTCATGCTGTGAGCTGGATGTGGGCATGGGTGTCGGGCAGGTGGGTGCCAAGGGAGCTGCTACCAGGACCATCCCCTTGACTGGAGAGATTCCAGCAAACAGAAGAGGTGGGACGCAGAGGATAGCAGGCAGGGCCATGGAATGAGGCCAAGAGACCCACCAGGACAGCTTCAAGTTCTTCCACTAGCTCACGTCTGCCCGCAGTTGGTGACCTGTGTAAGACACAGCTGGGGCAGGCTAATGCCCTACATAAACACACCAGGCCAAACGGTCCCTGCTGGACACGTGTCCTCCCCCAGACACCACTCTGCTTATCCAAATGCCAGGGCAAAATGTGAACAGCTTTATTTAGTTTGGAAGAAGGTCACAGTGTGAGTCTGTCTGGACACTTGCTGCCGCGGCCCCGTCTCCCCAGGCCAGCAGCTCTGAGGTCCCAGGTCATTGCCTTATTAGCGTCTTGCCGTGCACAGACCCAGGGCTGGCGATCCCTGACAGTGGCTGTGGGCTAATCCACCAAGGCTGCACACCGCAGTTCCTCATGGGCCCCAAGACCAACGTGCTCCACTTCCTCCTCATGTCTGGGAAGTGGAGACGCCTCAGAGTTTTGCAAATGAGATCACTGGTCACAAATGGCATCAGGGTGGGAAGACGGGTGTTGTTGCTGTTGGTTGCCATGGAGTCAATTCTGACTCATGGCGACCCCAAGTGCGCAGAGTAGAACTGCTCTCCAGGGTTTTCAAGACTGTGACCTTTTGAAAGCAGATCGCCAGGCCTCTCTTCCAAGGTGCCTCTGGGTGGGTTCAAACTGCCAACCCTTGGCCAGTAGTTGAGCGCTTAACCATTTGCACCACCCAGGGACTATGGACAACTCAAATTCATTTTTTTATTCAGGACTGGAACGACATATTTAAAAGGTCATAGCAACGTCTTCCTGTGGCCCTTTTACTTCTTCAGCATGACATTTGCCCAGGTTTGATTCATCATTGCTGTTGATGTTAGCTGCTGTTGAGCATGCCCCTGGTTCATGGTAACCCCATACACGAAGGGAAAAAATGCTGCCCAGACCTGCGCTGTCCCTGTGATCGGTCACAGATGGGATTGTCGTGATCCACAGGGTTTTCATTGGCTGTTTTTTGGAAGCAGATGGCCAGGCCTTTCTTCCTACTCCATCTTAGTCTGGACACTCTACTGAAACCTGTTCAGCATCACAGCAACACGCAAACCTCCCCTGACAGATGGGTGGTGGTTGCACATGAGGTGCACTGGTTGGGAATGGAACCTGGGTCTCCCGCATGGAAAGATGGAAAGAGAATTCTACCCCTGAACCACCATCCTGGTAGTGAATCCACCCGCATGGCTCCTTAGCCCCTGGGCTCTGTTTCCGTCACTCTCAGTGATGTAAGCTTGGATCTGTGAGTCATCTTCTCCTTTCGGGCAGTTTCAGCGGGATGTGAAACTTGCCCTTGGTCACGCAAGGCTGCCTCAGAGTGGACCCCTCTGTCCTGGAGGTCACACTCCTTGGTGAATGCAATTATGACAGTTCTCACACCCTCATGCATCTCTGCAGGGAAGCCTGTTGTGCTCACAAACATTCAGGAGAGCATGAAATGAAGAGTAAAAGAAAAAAAAAAAAAAAAACGCAGCTTTGGAAAACCAAGAAAGCCAGCGAAGGCACAAGTTTTGCTCTTTGTAAATTCAGGAAATCTCGACCGACAGATTCTGAAATGTAGATTACGCTGGGCCTAATTTTGATAGTGGATCCCTAAGTATCAAGAAATCTGCCGTTGGGGTATTTTTCACAAACTGTTTATTTGGGAGTCCCTGGGTGGTGCAAATGCTTACCACGCCCTTCTGCTAACCAAAAGGTTGGAGGATGGGATCTGCCCAGACGTGCCTCAGTAGAAAGGCCTGGTGATCTACTTCTGAAAAGATTACCTGCTGAAAACCTGTGTAGCACACGTCTCCTTCGCACATCTGTGCTCTCCATGAGCGGCATCAACTCGATGGCAACTGTTGTTTTTCTTTTTGGTTTTATTTTTAATTGAGGTCGTGGTTATTTCTCACTTTTCCACTGGAACAACCTAACCACCTCTCACCTCTCCTTACCCAAACACTTAACACTTTTTTGACAGTAGAGCTGTATCGTTGATTTACTTGGGGATTCTGAATAGGGTACAATTCCTTCAGCTTTTGCAGCACTTCCCGGAGTCTCTAAATGGAATCGAAATAAAAATACCTGTGTATGTACCCTTGTGTGCAAGTGCCCATGTGTCTGCAGGTGCCTTTATCTGCCAGCTTCTGCACCCATGAGGCAATCAGAGACCAGAGGCCCAAGCTCTTTGGTTACCAAGGCAGCTCCCAAAAGGAGGACTGAGAGCCAGGTGCCTAAACTACAGAATCCAGCTTTCCACAGAAACCATGTCTGTTTGAAATGACGGGTTGTTTGAAAAATAGCTGCTTTACTTAGAACGAGCTGCAGAGATGCAAAGCGTTTTCTCTGGAAATGTTCTAGAAAAATGAGCTGTTTGGGGACGGGGAGAATGTTTTTTTCATCCTGGTACCCTTCGTTCCGAGGCAATAAAAAAATTTGACCGGTCAATCAGTGAGTTTTGCGTCAACGTTCAGTCTGAGAGCTGGTCCTTGGTGAAGCTGAATTTCACTTCAGAAGCACGCTTTCCTTTTCCCTGTGAGGGAGGGCCGTCTCTGTGTTCACCAACTGCAGGTGGGGAGACAGCTCAGCCTGACAAACGGAAAGGATGCACACAGCTTTTTCTTTAAGAGGAGTATTTACCTAACTCCCAGAGTGTTACTTTGCGCTCCTGCAGTTCTGCATTTTCATTCCAGAGTTTCATGGTCTCTTTCTTGCCTTCCTTCTTCTTATGGTATCAGAACCAGTTGTGTTGAGTCAGTTCCAACTCATTGCAATCTCAAGTGTGTCAGAGTAGAACCCCACAGGGTTTTCAATGGCCGATTTTTTAGAAGTAGATCACTAGGCCTTTCTTCCAAGGCATCTCTGGGTGGAGTCGAACCTCCAACCTTTCAGTTAGCAGATGAGGGCATTAATTACACCTTCCAGGGACTCCTTTGACACTACAGTTCCCATGTATCTTGGTTGAGAAGCATGTTTTAATCCTTTTAGCCCAAAGATCCCCAAGACACTGAGTTCAATGGCCCTTTATGCCAATCCAATGCCTGCTGCACTGGATTCCGTCCGGGAGAGCCCTTTGGTTGGCACGTCCCAATTCCCTCATCTCCACCTTGGGCTGTACCTGGGGCTGGTGCCACTCAGGATGGGTGACCAAAGTGACCTCCCAGGGCTGGTCTTGTCCTAGCCCATCGCCTAGTGCCTCAAACCTGCAGCCCTCCACCACATGGGGCTGTGACAGGGAGGCCCAGGGGGTGGACAGACTGGAGGGCAGACAGCCCCCAAGGCTGAGGTATGTGGGAGTAAGAGTTGGTTTCTAGGTACAGCAAAATTTAGCACACAGGGGTTTTGCAAACCAGATATACACTTGTCTGTGGCTGCCTGGAAAGAAAACATGGAGTTTCAGTCCCTGGACTGGTCTCTAAGCCCCCAAGCACCCTCCAAACTTTCTTTCCACTCTTCAGTCTGCAATCTGAGCATCTTTACAGTTTACATCTGGCCATACCTCCCTCCTGCAAACCTATCGGTGGTTTCACTGTGGCGCTGAGTGCTCACAACCGTGGTGGCCTGCCTAATTGTCATCCTCCCACTTGCTCCCAAAGGCTGGGGCTTCTTTTTGGCTAACCATTGTATCTTCAATGCTAGCCAGGGCGTGGCACACAGTAGGTGAACAATACAGACCTGCTGGATGGATGGATGGATGGACGGGCAGGCGGGTGGATGGGCGGGCGGGCAAATGAATGGATGGATGGATGGGTGGATGGGTGTGTGGGTGGGTGGGTGGGTGGATGGGTGGATGGATGGATGGATGATGGATAGATGGATAGATGGAAGATGAATGGATGGATGGTTGATGGATGGATGGATGATGGATGGATGGATGGATGGATGGATGGATGATGGATGGATGGATGATGAATGAATGGATGGATGGATGAAATACCCACAGTAAATAATCTCTCCAAGGGAAAAAAAAACTGTTCTTATAAATGGTAATATATGCTATACTTTCCTTATGGGAAAGGGTCCAAAGCCTTCAACAAACTCACCAACTTAAAACAAAGAGCACAATATCCATCACATGGGCAACACTGAACAAGGTTTGTAGTTGTTACATTATTATTATTGTTGTTGTTGATTGCCATGGAGTTGATTCCAACTCATGGCAACCCCATAAATGCAGAGTAGAACTGTGCTCCATATGGTTTTCAGGCTGTGACCTTTTGGAAGCAGATTGCCAGGTTTTTCTTCCAAGGCATCTCTGGGTTGGTTTGAACTGCCAACCTTTCGGCTAGAAGTTGAGCACTTAACCATTTGTAAAATCCAGGGACTCATTATTATTATTACCGTTATTACTATTCATGCAACTATTCATAAATATTTATGAAATTCCTACTGTGGCTCCAGGACTCTCATTCTGCTAGGCTCTTGGTAGGATAAAAGAATATAAATTTCTTGCCATCAAGGAGTGGACAGTGCAAAATAGCATCCTTCCTAACTTTCTGATTCAGCAAGACACCTGCTGCCTCCTGCCTGCCCCCTTCCCTCTTCCGTCACTATTATCAATGTAAAAAGAAGAACGCTGCCAAGGTGAGTGGCTCTGCGCTTCCTCCTAGGTCTTGCTACACCTACATCATCTCATCTTCCTTATCCTAACAATCTCGCAGGCATGTATGAAAGGCATTGTTATACCTATTTTACAGATGAGAAGACTGAGGCCAGCACATCCAAGGGAGTCGTGCAAATGTGCCACTTCTCATACCACATCATGCTACCTCCCAAAGTCATGCAGGATTATCACAGATAGACATCATGCTACCTTCCAAGGGCATGCAGGATCATCACAGACAGACATCATGCTACCTTCCAAGGGCACGCAGGATCACCACAGGTAGACATCACGCTACCTTCCAAAGGCATGCAGGATCATCATGGATAGATGTGTGTTTCTATGTCATTACTATGAATTCAAAGAATATCAAATGGGGCATAACAGCTTCCTTGTAATCTAACGAAAAACCAAATCCACTGCTGTTGAGTCAATTCAAACTCATGACAACCCCATGTGTTACAGAGTAGAACTGCTCTATAGGGTTTTCTTGGCTGTAACCTTTTTGGAAGCAGATCACCAGGCCTTTCTTCCACAGCACAGCAGAGTGGGTGTGAACCACCCATGTTTAGGTTAGTAGTTGAGCACCAACTGTTTGCACCACTCAGCAACTTAGAGCCCCTGAGTCTGGGCAGAACACAAGATACCAGAGTAGTAAGATACCTCTCCAGATAATAGCCAGATTAGACAATTCCCAGTTTATATGTGGCAAAAAGTAAAATTTGCATGGGTTTTCACTTGAAGCTTATGAAAATGCTGAGATACAGCCTTAAGAATGGCTTCCAGGGAGCAGCCAAGATGTCCTTAAGTCGAGTCCAGGGCGAGCTGCCATGGCATGGCCATAAAGTTCTCCTCCACTTGGGTGGAGGCAGCAAATTAGCGCTCTGCAAGAATGTGATGCTGCTGGGTGCCAGGTTGTATAGCCCAGTGACAGTACAAAGGGATTATCCTGCTTTATTGTTAACGTGCAGTGTCTACTGTTAAATACGATCGGGAATTGAAAGGGGCACTATGAATGATAAATATTTGCATGCTACTAATGCTGGACAAAAGAGTTGGAAGGACTCAGTTGGGAGAACTTCTTTCCCATGAAAAACAGTGCTTCAAATTACAGTACATATTTAATTTCATCTCTTTTCTTGCTAGTCTGAAATCTCAGTGCCCGCTGCACATAACCCTTTCAGGACCTCAGAGCTCTGTGGGGCTGAGGCATAAGGAAAAGGGCTGATGTTCCCTCCTGGAAAATCCATCTATTTAGACAAACCTGTGGCTGGAAGACAAGCCTCAGTTGTTGCTGTCTGCTGTTTGTTGTCTGTGAGCTCAAAACAAAAACAACCAAACCCACTGCGTCGAGTCAATGACAACTCATAGTGACCCTGTAGGACGGAGCAGAACGGCCACATAAGGTTTCCAAGGCTGAAATCTTTATGGAAGCAGGCTGCCACATCTTTCTCCCACTGAGAGGCTGGGGGGTTTGAACCACTGTACTTTTGGTTGGCAGCCAAGTGCTTTATCCACTGCGCCACCACAGAGTTCCATTACCTACTCCCTGGAGTTAGTGTCGGAAACCCTGGTGGCACAGTGGTTAAGGGCTTGGCTGCTAACCAAAAGGTCAGCAGTTCTAACCCCCAGCTGTGCTTCAGGAGAAAGATGTGGCAGCCTGCTTCTGTGAAGATCACGGCTTTGGAAACCCTATGGGGCAGTCCTACTCCATCACAGGGGTCACTGCAAAGGGTTTGGTCTGGTTTGCCAGTGCCTGGGGGCTTCTTGCACATTTTTTTTTTTTTAATAAACTTTACTTTTTAGAGCAGTTCTAACTGTACAGAAAAACTGCCCAGAAAGTCAGAGAATTCCCATTACCCTCCCAACACCTTCTGCTATTATCAACGCTTTACATTCCTGTGGTACGTTCACTGCAATAACGAGCCAATATTGCTACATTATTATCATAAACTACAGTCCACAGTTCACATTGACCTCCCTGGGTGGTGCAACGGTTAAGTGCTCAGCTGTTAACTGAAAAGTTGGTGGTTCAAGTCCACTCGGAGGCACCTTGGAAGAAAGGCCTGGCGAACTACTACTGAACAGTCAGCCATTGAAAACCCTGTGGAGCATAGATCTGCTCTGACACACATGGGGTCACCATGAGTTAGAGTCAACTCGACAGCAACTGGTTTGGTTTTTGTTTTTTTATAATTGAGATTAGGGCCGGTACATCTTTTTCTTTCCTGCTTGGAGGATGTGCACTACAGCTCTGGAACTTTCCACTAGTGACCTTCACTCCCGGGCACACTCAGCTCTACGGGTGGCCCCAGGCACACTCAGCTCTATGGGCAGCACCTGGGCTCCAGGCAGCCCCCGGCTCAGATGCCGCCCATCTTGGGAGTCATAAATTATCTAGCACATAACCGATCTCCACTCCGAATCTGGAACGGTTGCTTTACTGTGGGGCCTTGGAGGAAGCAGATGTTTACGGGGCAGGGAAGTGAGCAGTGAGGGTCTCCACGTAGAGTAAAAATCCAGCCAACAACCAAAAACACCAGAGAGAGGAGCCAGGGCAAAACTTACGAAGAATGTCTGCCCACAGCAGACACTACCTTGACTCAGTCAGCACAACTAGAGGTGTCTTCTCCAGGCTTTCCCCTGCATCTCAGTCTGGAGCACAGGTGACAGCAGACACAATATGCTGGGGCGGGGCAGGGCGGGGGCGGGGGGGGGAGGAGGGAGAAGGTTCCAGAAGAACCCAGCCAGCTGTCTGCCCCTGGCACCTCCGCAGACCCAGTGTCCCTGGCCTCAGAGAAGATCTGGGCCTTTCTCTGCCCTTCTGCAAGTTGTCTGAATTTTTAATTCACGGATACAATTGAGTCCTTTTTTGGTAGCCAAAGGTGTCTGTCAGGGACGCAAACCAAGACCTTGCTCTCAGCACTTTCTAGCTTGAGCGGACGCTGTCCACACATATTAAGATGTTCCTAGATTGGAGGGTCAGAATGGCCAGAGTGGGGCATGGCAGCCTTGTAGCCCCCGGAATGGAGCATTCAGGGATGGGCGGTGAGCTGTGTGAAGCCTGCATTGCTCCTCAGGCCCCTGGTGACATTCATGTAGCAGCATCTGCAACGGGGAGCGGTCACGTCAGCGCCACCCCCTCTGTGTTGACCGGCCCACCCTCAGCCTCTCCTTCTGACCACACACATCCTCCCACCAGGACATCAAGGGAGGTTGCCAGGCATACGAGATGGTGCTGCTCTACGCATCTAGAAGGCTGGTATGTTTTCATTTAAAAAAAAAAAAATTCCTTTAATGTTCAATGAAGGAGCCCTGGGGGCACAAACGATTAGGTACTCAGCTGTGAACTGAAAGGTTGGTGGTTCGAACCCTCCCAGCGGCTCCATGGGAGAAAAACCTCGTGATCCGCTTCCATAAAGATTCCAGCCTGGGACACTTGATGGGGCAGTTCTACTCTGTCACACAGGATCAAAATGAGTCAAAATCAACTCAACAGCAAACAACAACGATATTCAATGATACTCTCTAATTTTATTTTTTAAATCTGTGTGATGTTTGTATGAAAGTTTTTCATAAATTTTGTGGAGATGCAGAAAGTTTGAGGCAAGAGGGGTAAGAGAGACCTTTTACAACTTACTGTGCTGTGAGCTAGATCAGGGTTTCCTACCCTTAGCACAACTGACATTTTGGGCCGGAGGTTTTTGTCGTGGGGGCCGCCCTTGCATTGCAGGAGGTCTAGCAGCACCCCTGGCCCCTACCTATACATGCCAGCAGCACTTTAGCCTCAACTCTGAGTCGTGACAACCAAAACTGTCTTCAGATATTGCCAAATGCCCCCTCCTCCTGCAACCCTGGCGGCGTAGTGGTTAAGAGCTACGGCCGCTAACCAAAAGGTTGGCAGTTTGAATCCCCCAGGCGCTCCTTGGAAACTCTTTGGGGCAGTTCTGTTCTGTCCTATAGGGTCGCTATGAGTCAGAATTGACTCGACAGCAACAGGTTTGGTTTGGTTTATGGTTGTTGGGGGGGTTACAAAATCACCCCCAGTTGGGAACTAGTGAACAAAAACACATAGAAATTGACAAGCAGATGCTGTTGCCGGGTGCCGTCGAGTTCGTTCCAACTTGTAGCAACCCCATGTGACACAGTAGAACTGCCTCATAGGGTTTTCTAGGCTGGAATTTCTATGGGAGCAGATCACCAGGTCTTTTCTGCTGGGTGGGTTCAAACTGTCAACCTTCTGGTTAGCAGCTGAGCGCTTAACCATTGTGCCACCAGGACTCCTTGACAAGCAGATAGATAAATAAATAACATGCTGACTATAACCTGCCCGATGGTTTTGAAGAGAATGATGAAGGCAGAAGATCTGCAGAGACCCAGAGCCAGTGGAGTTGGAGACGCACCATTTAAAAAGGCAGACAAAGCCTTATTATGATATAAGTTTAGACTAGCTCTTCATTAATTATAGAGAGATAGACAGATAAGAGATAGATAACAGGTAGAATGGTAGGTAGACAGATCCTAACTGCCCTTCATACAATGGTTTCTAACAGAACGGAGAAAAAACATCGGTAAAGACCCAAAACCAAAGCCTAGAGCAACCTGGAGCATTTCCACCGCTACAGCCCGCCCTCCTTGGCTCATCTGCTGAGACCTGATAAGCAGGAAGATCACCAGGGCGCTCAGACCCGCCCCTATTCCTCTGCGTTACCTTTGAGCCAAGAAAAGCCTTCTTTGTTTGCACAAGGTGACTCAATTAGGGCCACACACCACCCTTCACAGTGCTGGCCAGCTCTCCCATTAACTGGACCAGAGTTTCCCTGGATAGGGGTGGGGGCGCAGGGTGGACGGTTCTGCAGTTTATGAAAAAAAACTGCCCATAAATTCTTAATGAAGGTCTTAAATCTCAAGGTAAAAGCAGAGATTAATCTAAACTGAAAGATAAACAGGAAATTTACTTCCAGCTTCTTTGAGAAAAACACAGTTTAAGTGAATCCTAAATGAACGCTTCCTCTCCGAGGACATCAGAGGAAAGGCCTTTGAATCCAGCAGCAGCAAGGCCGCAAGCCTCTCCAAGGGGCTGTTGGGATCACTTTACAAGCTGCGGGTCCTCAGCTACCTGCAGCCCTCACGGAGAAAGCGCAGTGACGTGAAGCGGAGTTCCTAAGTGGGACACAAGAGAGCCCCAATGTGGTTTAATAGCAACTGGGCGATAGGCTGGAATCCTGAGTCACCATCCACAGCTCTGCTCTTAGCGCCGACAGAAACACAGCCTGTTGGATGCGGGACTGGTATCAGAATCAGAAACCGAGGGCCGCGTCGCCTCAGGCCCACTAACACCTGTTTATACACACTGCCCTTCTGTGTGCGAGTGAGCTGCTACAATCAGCACACTGGAGAGTAAGCTCAGGCAGCTCATTAAATCTGCATGACACGCTTATTAATCTCTGTTAACTACATAATTTGAGCTTCAAATGAGAAGATGTTGCTAGAATGGATTTAGTCCTCAAAGACAATTTGGCCTGAGAAGTCTTCTGAATGGAAGCCTGAACATGCACACACACGGGCTAAAAGTCTACCAGAGCCTTTATGGCCACATAGTGTAGCTGCTCACGGCTGTCGAGATGTCCCCCAACTCATGGCTGCCCCAAACACGATGGAATGAAATGCTGCCCGGCCCTGTGCCACCCCCATGGTTGGTTGGGATTGGACCTTTTGATCCATAGGGTTTTCACTGGCTGATTTTCAGAAGTAGATTGCCAGGCCTTTCTTCCTAGTCCATCTTAGTCTGGAAGTGCCACTGAAACCTGTTCAGCATCATAGCAACACGCAAGCCTTCTTTGACAGATGAGCGGTGGCTGCACGTGAGTGCACTGGCCGGGAATAGCACTCGGGTCTCCCGCACGGAAGGTGAGAATTCTACCACTGAGTCATCACTGGCCCTGAAAACCACATAACCTCTCCATATTGGCACTACATGGTTATCCACAAACATCTCCTTACTGATCTGAACTTGTCACATAACCAACACAGAAAGAAGGAAAACAGCCATCACACCGCACGCCATCTCTCCTTTTCCACAAGCCATTTTTCATCAGAAAGAAAAAAGAGAAAGCAACCCAGAACGTGTTCTTCCATAGCCAGGCGTCTCCACCCGCTCTCGCTCCTCGCCAACCAGCGCAAAAAGAAAATACAGAATTGATTTATTAGAAGCAGAGCCGTGTTGCAGTCATTGGCTGGACCACTGTTTATGTCTCTAATGCTGCTGCTGAAACAGGAAGCTCTAAAAATCACTCAACCATTCTCTCGAAGGCGCTTTCTGATTGATGGCCCTCTGTCCTGACCAAAAGAAACTGCCTTAACCAAAAGCAAAGGTCGGGTGGCAGGGGTGGAGAGAGAAGGCCAGCTTCTGACCATCGGCTGTAAAATATGGTTCCTGCAAATAACCTCAAATAAAAAAGCTGCCTGACACCATCAGCAACGCCTGGCACTTCATAAAATCAGCAAGAAATCCATGAAGGTATAAACTGTGAAACGGCTTGTTCCAGGCACTTGTGACGTTTTCAAGAAATCGTCTCTGTGGTCTTCGCCACGGCTGTGCCGCTCCGGGTTTTCAGTGGGCAGAGGTGCTGGTGGTGGCGCTGAGGTCTGGGGAGCAGCTTGCTTTAAGAGGTGCTGCTCTTTTTCAGCAAATATACAGAAATGAGAAACTAACTCTCTGGAGAAGAATTCTACAACGCATCGTGGCCACAAGCTTCTGATCTGCTGTCTATGGGAATCATTTCCTTGGTGGACTGAGATTTGGTGTATCACAGAGGCTGCGTCTTTTTTCAACCACAGTTGCCCACACTGAAATCTGTCTTCAGATTTCAGTACATACATTTATTTAAAGCAGCAACGGCAACAACAGGAAAAAAGTGGGGGAGCTGATTTTAATATAACTCATGTGTCTTTGCCTCTGGGTGGTGCAAACAGTTAATATGCTCAGCTGCTAACTGAAAGGTTGGAGGTTCGAGTCTATCCAGAGTCCCTCAGAAGAAGGTCCTGGCAATCCACTTCCAAAAAATCAGCCACTGAAAACCCTACGGGACTGGTGTGTGTTTTTGCTATGGATATTCTCATCAACAACAACAAAATTAAAATAAAATAAATTATTAAAAAAAAAAGAAAATCCCATGGAGCACAGTTCTACTCTGACACACATGGGGTCGCCACAGTTGGAACCAACTTGATGGCAACTTTTTTTTTTTTTTGGTCTTCTCTCTGTATTCTCTCCAGGAGGTCTGGTTGCCTGCTTACATCTTGAACGTTATCCATAAACAACTCTGGGGCTGTCATATGCGTTTTTCCTTCCCCCATTTTATGAATCTGTGATGGAATACAGAATGACTTGGATCCTGTGTTAATACTGTGAGTCACTCAGCTCGTTTGTCACGCGTAACCTCCACGTAAAGACAGGTCTTCTGTCATTTGGAACATGAGTACAGCTGACCCTTTCCCAAATGCGCCCTCTCTTCATCTCAGCTGCAGCCTTCCGCTCACCTGAAAGACAGCCATCCTGTACTGTTTCCCAAATAATGTAAACTAGCTGAAGAATGAACGTGCCTGAAGTAACAAAGAGGACACAAACATGCGGTAACCCAGATTGGGACAGGAGGAATATTATGTCTGGGAAGGCACCCACAGCAAGAACATAATGAAAGAATTTCAGTTCACAAAAGCACTGGGAACAGGTGCTATCCTGAAAGGCAAGGCTAAAGTCTCCAGGGAGAGCAACATAAACACAATTCCACCAAGAAATCAAACCTCCTGAGGACAGGCCACCTTAGAACACATGGCCTCACATGGTTACCGGTGGATTCCAGATTTCGGCTCTACAGCTGGCCCCAACAAATGCCCCGAAGAAAAGAAGGTCTTTTAGGTTACAAAATGCATTGCCCCCTCGCCAGTGATGACCTGTGTGGACACCTGATGGCCGTCCAAAGGCCTGGACTAGGGCTTTGAATGATGTCTACTTCCTAGTTCCACAAGCCAGGTCCTGCTATAATAAAAACCAACCAACCAACCAAACAAAAACCCCCGTTGCCATCAGTCAACTTCAATTCATGACAACCCCGTGTGTGTCCGAGTAGAACTGTACTGCACACGGTTCTCAGTGGCTGATTTTGCATGAGGCACCTCTGGGTGGCCCTGAACCTCTAAGCTTTTGGTTAGCAGCCGAGCATGTTAACTCTTCGTGCCACCCAGGGACTCCACAGTAAAAACAGGCTTTACCAAAACAGGGAGGGTGCGAGAAGAACGTGTGCCACATTTGCTCATTTATTAATTTTTCAGGCGTCTCCTCTGGGCAGCACAGTGCTAGGCTGGCCCTCCACAGCCCAGGCAAAGCTTAGATTCACAGCCTGGGATCCAGGGATCCCCGAAAGGTCTGCAAATGAGCTGCAGCGGCCCCGGAGGCTGAAACTGCACACAGAATTTCGTACACGTGTGCATGGTTTTTCCTTGGGAGAGGACTGCCACTAGGTTCTCAGAATTATCTGTGATGCTCTCAAAAGATTAAAAATCATATTCTTAGAAAAATTAGAATAAAATTTGTAGTGGATTCTGCTCTCGTTTACAATATGGCTAATGATACGGTCTGGTAGATTTCCTTCCTGGTCCTAAAATAAATTAACTAAAGCTGTATTCACTGATTGATAGGTTCTGTTCCAACTGATTAAATTCTCCAGCAGGGATGGAAATGCTCACAGATTTTGTTGCTAAAATGTCTGAAACCTCTCTAGCTGAAGCCATGATACACTTTCTTGTAACTGAAAATATTGGTAGCTTCCGTGTCAAATGCAATGACACTGATGTAACTTGGTTCTAATTAACCTCACCAAAGAGAGTTCATTTAGACAAAATCTTATTCTAATGAACTTCTATTTTCTGGCGGTGGCAGATGGGCCCAGAACGTTGGGTTAAATGTGAATTGTTCTGGACAACAACCTGTGCGCTCAGCGTGACCCCTGGAATTCAGTTCTACTTCCCAGAACACCCTATCTCTCCCATCTCCAGCTGCTATCTCCACTCCCATCGTAAAGGAATGATCAATTTACATGGAGCTACTCCGTCAAAAGCAGAGAATTCCAAGGCTAAGATATACCCTGAATAAGATTCCATTTGACAGGAGGAAGAAGGGAGGGAAGGGAAAAAGAGGAAGATGGTTCAGGCTGCAGGCCTTCACCAACATTTTTAGGGGCTCGGGTAGTCAGCAGGGCAGTCAAAGCCAGAAGGGCAGGTTCTCCCAGTCACAGGCTGAACCCAAGGTTAGGAGCTGTGATCCTGGACGTCAGCCAGTGCCCAGACAGATCTGTTTTGTAGAACAGAGGAAAACCCTTCCCGTCGAACCTCTGGCAATGTCTGTGAGGTTTTACCATCCCCACAGACTGGCAGCTGGTAAAAGAAAAGGGAGCTTGTCTGCCTACCCTGGAGACCCCGAGTAGTGCAAAGGTTAAGTGCTCGATAGCCAACAGAAAGGTTGAGGATTCTAACCCACCAAGAAGAGCCTCAGAAGAAAGGCCTGGCAATCTACTTCCAGAAGGTCACAGCCTTGAAAACGCTAGGGAGTGCAGTTCTACTTTGTACACGTGGGGTAGCCGTGAGTTGGAACTGACTCGACAGCAACGGGTTTGTGTTTTTTTTTTCCCTTCCTTCATTCTAAACAGACTACCAGGCCCTCTGAGTGTCCATCAGGACCAGTGGCCTTTGAGAGAAGGTGAAGTTGGCACTGAAACACATGGGCGAGCTGACAGCCAGGACCCCCTCACACACTGTGTCGTGTGCCGATGCTAATGGAATGCTCTCAGGCACATTTAAAAAAAAAGGAAAATGAAGTAGGAGATAGTTTGAAGATCCCTTAATGAAACTTTTAAAGGAATAAGAATCGGTGAGAAGGATTAAGGCTAATTGTCAAAATTATCGAGATTCATCTGCACTCTTAGTAATGGAAGAAAATTGCAAAAAAAAAAAAAAATCTGGCAGGCTTTGATGTTGACACTTAGGATTGAAAGAGCAAAATCAAGTTGTGTTTTATGACTGTGGAGAGAAATTACAAGACAGCATCAAATCGGGCCCTTTTTTCAGCTGGTTTTGTCTTGCAGCACTAACCAAAAGACAATCACTCAAGACCATAATTGGGTCAAGTGTTCTATTAGGGTTTCTGTCTTTTTGATTGCTTATTATCACCCGTGGGAAGCAGAGCCTGTTCAAAACAGATATTGTCCATTTGTGGCATTTCAATTAATTTTTTTTCTTGTTCCAGGGTATCGGAAGATAACCCAGCCTTAAGGACATGCTGGCACAAACTGTGCAGCCCAACGCAAACAATCCACACCTTGGGGAAACAGCTCACGGTTACCCAAGTAAACACCAGCTCTGTTAGTCACCTACTCCAAACAGCAATGGCCAGCTAGGGGCTGAGCAGCCCTTGGAGCCAGAAAAGGAAGCATGCAGCTTTCAAAACCTCATTCTTTATCATCGCCAGCTCACTGCGCATTGCCAGAAAGCCACTGCTGACTTCTTATGGGAAAATGTCACTGGCATGGGCCATTAAGTCATTTCCAGAACTTTGATAACTCCAGCCCGACACAGAGACCCACACAGATGCGGATTATGAAAACAATATTTTCTCTGGAGGAACAACCAAATGAGACGCAGCTATTGATTCACAGTACTGGGAACCTGCGAGAGCTGAATTAAGATTGTTCGCTAGGCTGGTGGGCATGGAGCAGGCTGCGGGGCCTTTGTCTTTTATTGGCTTCTCACCCGCTCTGCCAGCTACTCCTCCGAAGCCTGCAAGATGTTTCCCAAACACACATCTCTGAGTCATAATGCAAATTCCATTTACTGAAAGGCGGGGACTCTTAATATAACGTGTGAACCCGTTTAGTGACTTATGTCTTTATACATTGTAGCATCACTCATGCTTTCAATAAGTGGATAGAATCCTCTTTTCATTGCCCTATTATTAACAAAGTTGGTGCTGTGAACATACATTTTGAATCACGTTGTAAGTTTTTATTTTCTCCAGCTATTCTATTTTGAAAAGGCTCCAGAGAGCTGGGATATCAACAACAAGGGCCAAAAATTCAAAGCAGACCCACCCCTGTCCCCTCTTGGATTAATCAAATTCTCTGAGAACACAGGCTTTCCTCTGTTTTTGAATGTCTCTGCAAAGAGGGGTGGTCAGTGATGTCCCCTGGTTATACTTTTATTTTTTCAATACAAAAACAATCTATTGTCTTTTAGGTATTTATCGTAAGTTCTTTTGTTATACTTGAAATAACTTTTATGTGCAAGCTCATTCAATGCTGTATTACAAAAATGATATTTTCATAATAAGCTATCCTACATCCTTCAATTAGACTTCTAATACTTGTTAAAAAAAAATACTTGTTACCATTTATAAATTATGACTAAGGTTCTCACGATACAAACACAACGCTTGAAAACAAGTGGAAGCCAGAGGAGATCACAATGAGCCAAGATTCCTCTCTCTGCTCTAGTACTTTGAGAGGGGGCTAAAAGCAAGGAAAAACAAAATCACACCTGGAGCAAGGCTGATACAGTGGTTCCTTTGGGTAATCCAGTCTTTAATATTATTAGGACCCTAAAAGCGGTAACTGGTCCAACCCCTTCCCTCCAAATAATAATGAGGCTTTTAGAAGAAATACAATAGGAAGGTCACAGTGCATCAACTTGACCAAACCAGAATGGTATTAGCACTATTTCTTCATATTTTACCAGAAAAGATACACTTGCTGGAAACCAAACCATGTTTCAATACCACGCGTCACATTCAACCAAAAACTGGTTGCCATTGGGTCGATTCCAACTCACAGTGACCCTATAGGACAGGGTAGAGCTGCCCCATAGAGTTTCCAAGGAGCACCTGCTAGATTCAAACTGCCGACCTTTTGGTTAGCAGCTGGAGCACTTAACCACCACGCCACCAGGGCTTTCACACATTACATGCCCCTTAAAATTATTACAAATGATCACTGGAAATTCTGTCACTTGTCACAGACACATTCAGGCTTTGCATGTCCCCATCAGTCTTATCAACTCAATAATAAACCAATAATATAAAGCTTGATTTTGCTAAAAATATTAAATACTAAACAAATATTTAAAAAAAATCTTGACATCACAGAAACGACCACACGAAGGACCGCGTTTCTAGGGATTCCGTCAGAGAAACTGCTTGGGAGTTTTGAAAGCCAGGGCTGTCGCCATGGGAAAGCTTCGTGTTAGGGGTTCAGTTCTGACAGACACATACCTCTTCCACTCCGTCCGACAAACCTGAGGTCATTGAATCTTGCGACTTGGTTCTTCATAGCCGCGGTGGCATTTCTCAGCTCGGCCGAGTAGTTTTCATCATTGCCGGCCATCACAGTGACCAGAGTGCCATCTGGAACGTCACCCAGAGCCACCACCTAAATACCAGTCAAGGAACAAAGGCAGACGTCAGGGAAGTTATGCATAAACTATGCCATGTATGCTGTAACGGCTCTAACATGAAGCTTAGATTAGATGATACTTTTTAGTTTGCAAAGGAATAGCGATCATAAGTTAAGCAAAACAACAGAGAAGTCATTAACGGGAAGATTTCATACCATTTATGCACAATTAGATATAAATTCTCAAATAATGCAATATTTACTGGCGTTCGCCTAATCAAGCTGTGTCAGGTCACAACATACAGCTGCGACACGGCTAACAACAGCAACGACTTTGAGAAGCTACGCCCTCTCAACACATGGCCGTCTCTTCTTAGCTCCTTACATGTAAAAAGCAGAAATGTCTTGTTTTTTTTAAATTTATAAACTAAACCCTCCTCCACTTTCCCAGACCTCAACTGATGGGCCTAACAGGGCCCGGTCTTTAACATCTAGGTTTTCAAACTTCTCCAAAATTAAATTTGATCTTTACAACTGAGTTGATGATTCTTGACTGACGTAAGTTGTCCCCCCACTAGTTTCTGTTTGCTATCCCCTACTCATTTCGACTATCTTGGGTTTCACCAGCAGGTAAAACTTAAACTCTGGCATGCAAGGGGAAAAAAATCAGAAATCTATTATTTGTTTATGACTAATTATTAAGTCAACAAATCTCAGAGAACAGGGATTCCTGCCTTTAGACACTCCCCTCAATTCAGGGGTGGATTTGGGTTACGTTTTTACATTGTGAGTGCCATATATGTGCTAATATGTCCTCATGGGTGACTGAAGTTTTCTCCAAACCTACCCGATCTTGAAGAAGGATTCCTTCAATATAATTGAATAGGTATTGATTTCTTATCAGGGTTATTGAAGACAACTGGTTAGATAAATATTTTTGATACTCAGGTAATTTAAAAAACAACAGTAATTTCAAGATAAAAGGATCATAGGGCTTGGGGTGAAGATGCTGCATGTAGTAGCATGTTTTTTGGCCATCATTGGATCCTCCAGAAACTGTTTTCTTGGTCTAGACACTTATCATTGGCTATATTTCCATTGTTTCTGTTTTTCAAGGTGGTCACAGGATTTCAAATCAAAATGCTCCGAGTTGTATTTCATCCCATAATTTCTGACATTCTTCATGGCACCTTCTCAGTAGTGAAATTTTGGCTATTCATTCTGAGTATATAATCTTTTTTGTTGTTGTTTTGGAGCTGGTGATGGTAATAAATCTTTATTGTGATTATCCTTCCCCTATTTCAAGCTTCCACTTTTACCTAGTAATTGCTACCTAGTTTCTTGTAAGTACTACATTCTCAGTCCTCTTTTTCTAAAGGTAAATCAGTCAGTTTCCCACAGACCCACTTTGCATGATATCAAAGCCCAGTTCCTGAAAACTCCCATCTGCAGGGTCTGCTTAGTCTTTGCCCTTGCCTATGTCCTCCAGGTGACTGTCCAGGTGTTTTCATGCACCACAAGTAGTTCAGCTCTTGGGTGCTAAGGAGTATGACAGAGAAAATAAACCAACTCAGGATGGGGGATGAGCAACTTCCAACCCCAACACCACTCCTCGGGCAGCACAAGGCAACTGGCGGCCATTTTCCTCAGCTACTTTACCCACCTCGCACTGTCAAACAAGATCTGGGGCTTTAATTTTTTTTTTTTAATCATTCCCTCCAATTATTTTCTATAAAGCGTATTTTAAAACACTGCTATTTATTCCCTAAGCATCCTCTAATTAGGCATTTAGTTCCCATTATAGGCGGTTTGTTGTTGTTGCCTTTTAATTAAGAGCAATAATAGGACAATTCCCTTTTGTTTCCAAAAAAAAATTGAAATAAATCTCCCTGATCAGTTACATATCAGCTTATTGTTGTCATTTTTTCCTATTCCCACAAAATGTGCTTGCTTTATTTTGCTCTTTTCTGTCTCTTGAAAATTTTCCCGTTTTTCATGATTTTCACTTCCCTCTGTAAAATTAGCTCACAGTGTTGAAATGCCCTCATTGAACATAGATTTTTACTTCCTCCTTCCCCATCTCCCTGTGGTGACCCAGGCTTCTCTATTTTAATTCAACATTCAGTGAGTAATACAGGGGCTGGATCAACAACATGCTTTTCAAACTGAATACCTCATTGTTGGGGCTGAATCTGTAAAGAAGTTAAAATAAATAAATCTCGTTTTATAAGGAAATCACCTTCCTCCTACTGGGGTTCCCTTCACAGAGCTCCACGTCTGCGCCCCTCTCATCTGTCCAACGCTATCCTCATTAGTAATTTGGCGAATTCATGAGACCTTCACCAAGTAGAAACAAATCGAGAATAAAATGATGGCCGCTAAAGTTTAAAAGGTTGTTGACGTTGGAATTAAGACTCAAAAAAAAAAAAAAGAAGAAAGAAAAATTAGGGATTTAACTATCCCCGCCCCCCTTTTTCTAATGAGGTAAGAATCAAACGTATTTGGCTGCTCAAAGATCACTTACTTGGCCTTTTGCTGATTTCTGAGGGAATTGGGGGGAGGGGAGGGACAGGGACAATATTAAATCCAGGGAAATTTCATTAATAAAGCACACCATTCAGTCACTAACAAGCACATTTTAGACTAGTCAAAAATATTCAAAACTAACATTTCTACTAATTTGATAGAGATTTTGTCACTGATAGGCAGTATGAAGAGAATGAAAAAATACCTAACTTCAAACAGAGAAAAGGAACAACTGGGATGGAAATCTGTAACAATAGGTAGGGCAACACAAACATTTACATTTTAACGGAGACCAAACAGACAAGATGGGACTTGCTGGCGATGATATCTCATATTTTGTTTTACTTCTCTGTTCTTAAAGAATCAGGAAGTTGGGCAAAGTATCAGCCCTTCTGTGTACACCAGCCGTTCACAGTTCAAGCTGGCATTTGAAATCAACTCTCATTGGGTTGAAATTACAGTTAACAATTCGCTTCATTCAAATCCCTTAATGTTCCAGTGTTTCAAAGAAAGCTGTGGAATGGAACTTCAGAGTTCAGCTGAGATGATGTTTAATGTACAGCTGGGGACGGTGATCTTACTGACAGAAACATCACTGATTTCTTTCTTATGAAAAGAACAAGCATCCAGGGTCTCTAAATATCGCTACTGAAGGCTCTGAGGTGCCAGGGCCTAAACAAACTGTAACAGTATACTATTCCAAAATACACCCTAAGTCATTCAACCAGCTTTTTAAGGCTACTCCCGTAACTACCAGCTAACTGTAGCAAATTTCAGATTTTCTCAGTAATAAAATATGTATTTTTCCTTCGCTAAAATAATGGTGTTTCATGGGGGGGGCAGGTTGGGGTGCAGGATAAATAATTAGGATTTCAATCTATTTTAAAGAAAATTCATAATTTTAAATCTCCCTTATTTCCAAAGATTAAAGCAGGGTATTCAGGCGTAGGACTTCAGAAGACTCCTAAGGAAGCACCTGAAGGCTCTGCTTATCTTTATCATCAGATCTCATCATTCTTTGCCATTTTCTCTCCTTATGATAAGGAATATAATGATTTTTTTACTGATGAATGTCTTAGAGAGACTGAGAGACTGAGGCTCATCTAAAATCCAAATGTTAAAGTAGAAACTGGTGGGGGTGGGTACTGGGGGTGCAGAGTGGAGTCAGCGACACATTAAATCGGTCGGAGCGCAGTCACGTTCTGAAGGCTCGCTTGCTTTTATCCTAACTTTGGCGTTTACTCACTCACTGAAAAATTTGTCTCCTCTTTCACTTATGCAATGAGCAGGGCTTCAGGAAGAGGCCTCTCTCTACCGGGAGGCGTTGATAGATATTAATCAAGTGGCCTGATTTCTCTGCTGTCCTTTCCTTTCCCCCAAATGTTCTCAAGACCCACTTCAACCTTTTCACAAGACATAGACACCTTGATTTTTAGCAGCCTACAGACTCTAACTCAGTAAAACAAATTAAGATAAAAAAAAAAAGTAAAGGTCAAAAGTCATTTTCAAAAGGAAACCTCTACAGTTATTAGGATTTCTGCTAAAAGAAATTCCCTGATGGCTCATGAAAGCCATTTACATGAATTTTCCTTCTTTTAGAAGAAAATAAATTAACTTTCATGGGGTGGCTTGAGAAACTACATAGTTTCGTCTCCTGAAGATTCCTTATTAATCATTTCATGTTTTCACCTATTTGGGTATAGGTTCCCTGACAGAGGCAGGAGAATCCAGAAGAGACCCTGATTTTCCCCTAAGGAAGCCCCAGGCTCCTTGGAATCCACTCCCTCAGGGGCACCCGATTTAAATGGCCCTTTGGGTTGATGAGCTGCTGTTGTCTGGGAGTGAGCCCTGGGCCCAGTCCCAAAGGTCCCCTCTCAATGAGGGTGAATTAAAATGGAAATGGGTCCCCAACCCCAAATTTAGATGACTGGAGGAAGGAAAGGGAAAGAATCCAGTAGCTGACTCCCCACTGTACCCCTTTTCCTCAATTCCCCTCCCCCCCCAAACTGCTTTAAAAAACTGAGTGAAAAGGGGGCAATTCAGAGATATAGCCAATGACAGATTCTGTTTGTTTTGTTTTAGAAACCACAATCTCAGTTCGGAAGGTGTATAAAGCTTAAAAATAATGAACCCTGACAGTACTTTTTAAAATGAACATTGTTCATTGTAATTAGATCGAGATCCAGCAAAGGCCTACAAATAAAAAAAGCTTACATTAAATTAATCACCTCTTAAAGGGGGCAATTATTTTACCAGATTAAAATAAAAAAGTAGCCAATCTTCACAGCTGGAGTCACCTGCCTTCTTTAGCCCTTTAAATTAACAGGAAATGATGGCAGTGATAGCTGTAAAAAGCTGCCCTTTCTTAAACCCACCCAAGACAGAATAACAGGGTCCCCACGGCAGAAATAAAATTTCTACTGCTTGCTACCAAGGTGGTGGATGGTTGTTAAAAGCCGCCGGAGGATGTTTATGTATCCCCATGGAAGGCCAAGGTTTTCAGAAGCAGCTTAAAGCCAGGGAAATATTAGGGGTGAAAAGTGAAGGGAAACCTCAGAAGCCGGTCGGCTGGAGCTGCCTGGTGTAAGCCGCTCCTCCTCAGACAGAAACGCCCGCACATTCGACCTCCCGGCTCCAGAAGACAGCCTTGTCACCTTTTGCCGCCCGGGGTTTAATCTAGGTGAGCCCGAGATAAGGTTCAGGAAGGTTCCAGGAAAAGAACAGGATTCGCTGCTAGAGGTATCTGGCAGGGACAGGCTAGAAGCTCGCAAAACTCTCCGGAAAACTTTTGCAAACTTACCTACTCCTGCGGTGGACTTTGGACATGCTAATTCCTATGGGGCAGCTAGAGAAGAGGGTGTGGGGGGCGGAAACCAGTGTTCCATGTCAGTTTATTTTCACTGACCTGAAGGTATAACAGAGCCTCTGTTTTATTTCCTGGTGTCTTCGTCTGAGGAAGACAAAATGGTTTGGGTGTCAACCCAGAGGTGGGGGAGCAGCGTGGAAGCAGACGGGCTCGCTCCCGCTCGGCCACAACTTCCCTACTTTGCAGCTAAGATCAGGACCCCTGCCAGGGAGTCCCCTAGGGGCCTTCAGTGATGTCCTTGGGAGCATGCTCATTTTTTCCAGCCCTCTCGGTAGGCAGCCCGAGAGCGCCGAAGCGGGTCTCCCGAGGGTCGCCACGGCAACGCAGCATCCCCAGCGTCCCGAGCGCGCTGGGCTGGACCAGGGGCCATGGGGGGCAACACCCGCCGGGTTCTAGACCCCAGCCCCGCCCGCCGGGCCGCTGCCCTGGGCGCTCGCCCCTGGCCTTCACCGGCCTCCGCCTGTCCTCCCGCCCGCCACCCTCTCGAGCCGAGTACCTTGAAAGCGATGGGCAGGGTCTTGTTGCAGCGCCAGTGCGTGGGCAGTACGGAGCAGAGGAAGTTGGGGCTGTCGGTGCGCACCAGCTCGCCCGGGTGGTCGGCCAGCACCTCCACCATGCTGCGGTCGCCACTCCTCAGCTTGCCGGCCAGGGCGGCGCCGGCGTCCGGGGCGCCCAGCGGCAGCGCCTCGCTCATCTTGCCCGGGCTCAGCGCGGTGGAAGGCGGCGTGAAGCGGCGGCTCGTGCTGGCATCTACGGGGATACGCATCACAACAAGCCGATTGAGTTAGGACCCTGCAAACAGCTCGTACCAAATGGCGACTGGGGCGCGGATCCTCAGCCAGCAGCTCCCGAGAGACCAACATACAAGTTCAAGGGCCTTTACTGCTGCAGGGGGCTGGGGCGGGGGCGGGGGCGGGGGCGAGCGAGTGAAGAGTCCAGGAGACAAGTTCTAACGACGCCGAGCGGCCTCAGACCCAGGCCCGGCTCCGACCGGTCGACCGCTTAGTGCGCTAAAAAGTGGGCGACCAGAATCCAAAGTCAGATGCCAGGGGAGACGATCTCCGTCTGCGTCTTGATTTAAAGTTCGAGTTCAGTCTTTGGCTGTTAGAAAAGTTCCCGGAGGCAAAGCTCCCAAACACTTCCTAAATACTCAAGAGGAGAGCAGAAAAAAAAAGGGCCAGCAAATACATAATTTGGAAGTTCCAGTAGTTGATTGTCAGTTTTTTCCAGGTGATTTTTTTTTCTTTCTTTCTAAAGTCCCAACAGAACACAAAATACGCTAGTGTCTTCCATACACAGAGCCACTTTTAACAGGCAAAACCGGCTTCGGTCCTCAAAAGTAAGGGCTGCGACTTTCAAAGGTCATGTCACTAATGTATATGCACGTATATATAAATACATACATATGCTCTGCTTCATAAAATATTTACAATACAATCTGTGGAGAATTTAAACACAACAGAAATCCATTAATGTTCGCGGCTGATTTTTTTTTTTTTTTTTTTAAGTAGCCTTGAAAATCAGCTTCAGTAGTTGTAGCAGGGCTGGGCTAGAAGTTCTTGTCATGTTCTCGCAATAAATTCTGACAAAACGCTCAGTGCAGAATATTCAGCTTTTCAAAGATCTCTCTCTAATCTTAAAAAAAAAAAAGAAAAAGTCCAAGTCGACGATATTCAGGGTACAAGTCTCCACATCTGAGACCTGGGGTTTGGGGATGTTGGGTAGGCTTGTGGCTTCTCCTGCGGTTTGGTGGGGTTCAGCCGCAGCGGTCACACGCACGCAGACACGCACTCTTCGGAAGCCAGCCACTGTCTACATGGGCTCGGTGAGTCAGCCCCGACTTGGGCAACAGCGAGGCGATCGTCCTCAAATGTCGCCCCAGCGCCGGCGGCTGAAATGCCCAAACGCGCAAAGACCCACGAGCACCGCGGACTCGCAGCAGGTGGAGGCCACCGTGCGCGGAAGCCCCGCGGCACAGGTCGGGGCAGACGAGGAGGCTCTGCTGACACACGCGCGCACACTCTCCCACACACCCTGCCACGCACACGCTGCTTCACAGCTCGCCTGGAAGCCGCGCGCACTTTCTTCCGCAGTTGTCAGAGGAAACAACCGGGGAAAGTTCACGGTCGGCAAGAAGTTGAAACAACCAGCCTAGGAGCCAGCACATTCAAAAGTAAGACGAAAAAAATCGAAGCTCCAACGCAGGTCAAGGAGAGTTCTTCTGGCGTTCCCGGGAGCCCCGGAAAGAGGTGCCTGCCGGCGCAGGGCCGGGCGGCGTGGTGCCCTGGCTGGGTCCGGCCGCGGGGCGCCCGTCCCGCCTGCGCCCGCTGGCTCTATGAATGAGAGTGCCTGGAAATGAACGTGCTTTTACTGTAAGCCCGGCCCGAGGAATTCCATTCCCTCAGCTCGTTTGCATAGGGGCTGCCGCCGACCAATCACACGCCTTTCCGGTATCAGCCAGGGCGCGGCTCGCGACCGCCGGCTCCTGGAATTGGCCCGCGCGCCCCCGCCGCCGCCGCGCGCTACTGTACGCAGTCCGGGCCGCGAGTCCGCGGCCGCCCCGCGCGCCCGCACCTTTACCCACGCAGGCCCGGGCGTTGCGAGGCCCCGCCCAGGTGCGGGCCCCGGCCTTGCGGCTTTGCCAACGCGCACGGTTGCGCGATTGCCCGCTCGGGGCTGCGGTGCGCAGCGGCGCCGGAGGCTGCCGCGGCCCCGGGGACCCAGGAGGAGGAGGAGGCCCGGGCGGCCCGGGGAGGGACTGGACCGCACACCGCGCCCAGGGCGGCTCGGGACCGGAGGCCCGTCGGACGGAGGCGCCCCGCGCGCCCGGGAGACCCGGCAGGGGTGGGCTTGGGCCGCGAGGGGCCCGAGGGCCGGGGACCGATCCGCAGAGCCGATCCGGCCGGCTTGTAGCTGCAGCAAAGGGGCGCTGGTGCTTCCGATGAGGCCTGACGGCTCTCAGGCTCCACACCAGGGCTTTGGTGTTTCTAGTTTCTTTCTGGTTCTCTTTAATTGGTGTTTGTCGCCGCGTCTGGGCTGCGGCTTAGTTACGGCGCGCGCCTCTCTGCGGCTGAGTGTGCTTAGCCAAGGGCAGAGGGGTTCCCTGTCAGAAGCCAAACGAACCAGCGACTGGAAACAAGCTGGGAGCATCCGCCCGGCTCGCTCCTGTCCTCAGCGCCGGGACCCCTGCGGCCGCAGGTCGCCCGAGCCCCTCACCCACTCTGGGTCCCCCGGAAACGGCCTGGGCTCCGCCCCCGAGCGGCCCGGGTGCCGAACCCACCCCCGGCTTTGGGCGCTGGCGGGAACTTCGCCGGCACCGTCCCCGCGGCGCCGCGCGCATTTTCATGGAGCTTAACCGGCTCCGCCTCCGCCCGGGGCCGGGCGCGCACGGCTCATACGCCACCCCGCGGGACCTTTCACACCCCCTTGCGGGACCCATCTCCCACACACACAAAAAAAGCCAAGGACCCCCTAAATCTGCCCGCGGGCTCCTCCGCCCCCTCTCCGCCCCCGCGGGGTTCTTCGTCCCTGCGGGGACCCTCGCGCCCCCTCCCACAAGCAGCCCCTTCATTCCCACCCCCCTCCGGGGGAGACTTGGCGGGATCTTGGGGTGCCACTGTCACCCCCCGCCGCGCGGGGACTTCTCGGGCGACCTGGGCGCCGGCCCCTTGCCTCACCAGGCCCAGCAGGCGCCGCGGGGCCGGACGGGCTGCGCAGAGCGTCCGGGAGGGGGCCCCGCGGGGAGGCGCGCGGGCCAGGCGGACGCCAGGGGGCAGCAGCCGCCCTCGCTGGCCGCCCGGCGCCGGGGAACGCTCCGACGGCACGGTTGGCCGGCGGGCGCGGCTGTAAGAACTGGAGTTTGGGGAGAGCCGAAGGGAGACGCCCGCTTGAGCGGCCGCGTCCCAGGCGGCGGAGCCGCAGCTGGCCCGGTCCGGAACCCAGTCCCGGCTTGGCAGGCTGTGCTGGCTCCCCAGCCACGCCCGAGGCAGGGTTCTCTATTCGAAGCCCCTTTGCCCAAACGCCGCGTTGCGCACCCCAGGGCTGCCCGTGCTCCTGGACAGGGGCGCGCACTCGCCGGCTTCGGCTTCCTCCTTCCTGGCGCGCTTCTCCTCGAGCGGGGCTGGAACCCGGGACCCGCGTGCACTCAACTGCATTTTGTGTGTCAGTGGTCTCTGGTATCGGGAAGTAAACTTTTTGTGTGTGTGTTTTTCTTTATAATGATTTCGAAGAAGGTCCATTTCAGGTTTAAAGACCCCAAACGTCCGCTTTCCCTTCACCTTGGCCGAGCGACTGCAGACTGCGAATACCTTCTCCAGTAGATTGCATCATTTACAAAGCCTCCCGCCCTCCGCTCCTCTGTCCGGGCTCCGACGCTGCCCACTCCGGAGGCGAGCGCGGGCGAGTGGAACCTCACTCGCCTCGGCCTCCCCATGAGCCGGCCGAGGGCTCGGGCGGGGGGCGCCGCTAAGCGCACCTCAGGGACCCCCGAGTTGGAGGAAGGGGTATGGGAGTGTTAAGGGGCAAAAGTGTGCTCGGTAATCGCGGATCAGGCAAGGCAGGTCTGCGAGGGCTCCTGGAGAGAGCGGGCGCTTTGCCTAAAATCCCTAAATCCTGGAGGCCCTCGGGTCTGGCCTCCGCTGAGTGTCCCCGGCGGCCAGGCCCAAGTTCGCCCCTTCGTGCGGAAAGTGAGTTACTGCCTAGGCGCGCAAGGGTAGCCTTTTCAACCGCGGCACGGGTGGGCGCTGAGCAGCTGGGCGTTTCAGTGGATAAGATAGTCCAGACCACTGCATCCACCACAACATGTTGTCAGGAACGCGTTTGCTCGTTTATTCTGGACCGGGCCGCCGGGCATATGGGCTTCCCCGGACCTGCGCAGGTTACAAATGCGCTTGGCGGTGAACACTTGAAAACCAGAAACAAAAAAGTCCACTGCCCGTTCCTTATCAAGAGATTAAAATGAGTAGGAAGCAGGCGGCTTGGGGCTCGACTAACGGGTACCGGGGACCCCTTGGTTTGAGGGCTTTTTACAAAGCTTAAAAAGTCTGGTAACCCCGTGTGCGAAGCGAGGAATTCTTTCCCACCAAAAAAGCTGAGTGCAGCGGCGGGACAGAACTGCCCCTCCTCTGCCTCGCTATAAGATAAAGGGCAGGAAGCGTTCCCACACGCACTCCTAGCTCTCTCCTGGAACAATACTGAAATCTACTTCTCATAATAAAAAGACGGAGAATCCTGACGACGAAGCCATATGCCCGGCGGATGCTGGATTGTAGGACAGCTTCGGCCACAGTCGCTGCAGGCCGAACGTTCCAGAAAGGCGCCTAACAGAAAAGGAGTATAAGCACCCACAGTGGATTAAGACAAGGTAGTTACTTGGTGAGTTGGAAGAAAAATGACAGTTTCACGGGAAAACAGTAACAGTTACTGACCTTTTTCTCTTCAACTTTAGGTAATATCTAATTATAGGTTGTCTTGGAAAATGTTCAAATATTTTACGTTTTTGATCTTTCAAATTCCTCTCAAAAATAAAATATGTATAAAGATGGCATCAGAATCTCAACCATTTCCTTAATTCAAAATTATCCTTCGTCTGTGAGTAGTGTGAGGAATGGTATTTCTAAAAGAGCTATTTCCATTTCCAATGAAATCAATTAAAAAAAAATCAAGGAAAACCAGGGGATGTATTTTGCTAGCTGTACCGAACCAAAAGCTGCAGCTAGTATTAATGTCACAGGAAAGAACATTTTCAGTGAGGGCCAACATTTAATGCTTATACAAATAACCTGTCCTACCCACTGTCCACGTCTGAACATTGGAATTCAATTTACTTTTTTCTCTGAAGTAGCTTTGAGATTATTTCATGTTTGAGATCTAATTACTGTGGGGACTAGCTCCTTTAATTCTCCCACTAAATCCTCCTCTGTACTAATGCTTTCAGGGGGCCTTGAGGCTGATGTGTGGTTATTTCATGCAAATTCCTTAAATCAGTTGTGTACCTCACAAATAGCAAGCTAAGACAAATTTTAAATTAATCTTATTTAAATTTAGGGATGCCTTGTAAACATTTGTAAACATTTTGCCCTCATAAAGATTTTGCCTTGCCGCTGCTTTAACAAAGGTAATAAACTGGGTTATAACAGATAGAAGCCACGCTCTGTATTTTTCTTTTTGAGAGAGTTGTATAGAATCATTTAATAATAGCAGACGGCACCTGTAGTAAACGCTGCAGAACCGAGTGTATCATTTAAAGTTTCATTGGAAGGTTTTATACGGCATGCCATTACAATATGGAGAACTGCTTTTAAGTATTTTTGAATCAGCAAAAAAAAAAAAAAAAAAGCCTTAATTATTTGGTTACTATGTCATAAGCTATATATAGAGAGGCATGATACATGTGGAGATACATAAAATCATATAGATACATAGATTTTATATGTAAAAAAGGTCATTTGGACTCTAACACACCATGAGCATTTCTAGAAGGATTCATTCCATGTACACATTCTGAAAGAATAGAGATTAGGGAAATAAAAAGAATTGTATGTATATATTGACAGCAAATGCTGACTTAAATGATACTTGATGAGTTTTCATTCTAACTGCAGTAAATGCAAGCTTAAAAACTAATCCCCCCCCCCCCCCCTTTTAATAGCTTATTGCTTCTCAAACTTTTTGGTACTGGAGAGTTTCATAAAATATTGTACAGCTTTGGCACAAAAATAACTTAAAACATTAGTAATCATCAAGTAGAAAATAAACTGCTATGTCTGCCCGAACTCATATGTGCCTCCTACCAGTATTCTCCACTGCTAGCTAAGACTGAACTTCTGTCCTTCGTAGAAGCACATTGTTTAACTTTTCTGTATGACGTAATGTGATTTATTTAATAAACACTAAAATAGATCCAGAAGGTGGAGGAATGAATTGGAATTCAAGGTGAAATAAAACCAGAGCCAAACTTAATGCGAAAAAAAAAAAATTCAAAATCTGTAAAACAGCAGGGGCACAACGCAAAAAATAAAAATATGAATATTCTTTAAACCGATGGAAATAAACAATTTGGAATGCGTCTTCTAAAAGAAACAAACCAATAAAACATCGTGATCATTTAGTCTTTCACCAATGGTAGGATATTTTGGAAATATTCTCCCCTTTCTTTTTTTCCCATTTTCTGGAAGGGCAGCAACTCCACTACCTTCCTTAGATTATTTAGGTGAAAACCTCTTGTTTTTGAAATAACAGATGGTGTAGATGATTACCAGAAATAATTACGTCATATAGTCATTTCCAAATACAAAGCACCTACCATTCACAGCGCTGCCTGGGCAGCGATAGGTAAATCGTTAAGCAAATGTATATGATGCTGCTTCTTTCTCCCTTCAAGACCTACAAATAAGGTTATGGGTTTGAAATAACTGCATCAGCCTTGGATGTTAATAGTGGTTATCACCTAATGAGCAACATGGAAGGAATACCGTTTTTCAAAGGCTTAGGATTCGAACGTAGCAAATACTACAGACCTGCAGCTTTCAGCTGCACTCCACAATATCAGCAAAATATGACTTAAAAAAAAAAAAACTTTAAAAATAAGAAAGGAGGTAATTACTTCAGATTTCCAGACGCTGTTGAAATAGGCAGGAGAACAAGATTTGCAGCTCCTTCGTCTTATATTTTTACCAAACCGAGAAGAACAACCAAAATAATCAGGGGTTTTGAGAGCTGTTCTCTGATGAAAGATGAGAGGAATTAAATATGCACAGTCTCGAAGGAACATCCTAAAAAAAACCCCAAGATTGCGGTTTACAAGTATATAAAATGACTCCATAAAGGGTTTTTAAAAACAGGGCAGGGGAAAAATTATTTGCACTGGTAATGAATGATAAGGTAAGAAATAGATACTCAAGTTAGGCAAGTTCAGCTTGAATAGGCATCAGCGGGAGGAAATATCTTCAATAGTAAGACTGACCAGACGGCCAGATTTATACTGAAGAGACCCAGCCAGGCCAGCTCCCCTGGAAATTCTCTAAGGAGACCCCAAGAAGTTTTTCCACGTCTGAGGCTAAGGAACAGAAGAAGCAGGGGAGAGAAGCAGGGCTTTCACCTACACACCTAATAGTTCAGAGATTCTGAGAGAAAAGCCAAGCTTTTTTTTAAATCCTTAAAACGTACACAAAAGTGAATGGATTTTGAAAGCTGCTCATGTTGTCTGTTGAAAGCTGTTTTGTAGGTGAAGCCGCAAATGTGGAGATTTGAAGTGATTTGTCTAAGAGCTGCTGCTAAAGGTGCTAGAAGCTGAACTGTGAGAGGAGAGAGGAAAACTTAAATCTGGCTGGTTCATCCTCAAACTATTGCTCTGTCTGTCTGTCTCTCTCTCTCAATGAATGCTCACTATATGCCAGGCAATGTCCTAAATGCTTTACATACATTGCTTCATCTAATCTTTGCAACAACACCGTTACAATCTCATTTAACTGATGAGGAACCTCAGGCTTAGAGAAGTAAGGAAACTTGCCCAAGGTCAACTGAGCCTGCATCTGACCCAGGTGAGTGAGTCCAGAGCTCCAGTCAAGACCTCTGTGTGCACACATGCACCTCCATATCCATGTTCATATGCATGGTCAACTCTGTATCTTTTTGACCCCCAAATTAATACATTTTTTATGAGTGTCCTTGTAGGGTTCTGAAAAATAAGCTCAGATCTCATCTTTCACCCTCACCCTCCCCTGTATGGTCTCCATCAGTAATTACCCCTGAAACACTTCTCCCTGCCAGTCTCAGATACATAAGAGCCACATGCTAAAGTTGTTCCTGGTCACCACAGGGTTTGAGGAGCATGGGAAGGGCCATTCGGCTGAGGGACCTTTAAGTTAACAGTAAACATAAGATGGCTTTCTAGTCTTTTCCTGCCTTCACTCATTCAAAGTGGCATCTTTTAGGCTTTCCCAGATATGAAGTATTTGATCTTCCCTTCAACATTCATGTAGTGCTACGTACCAGGCAGGGTATTAGGCTCATTGGTAACCAAGGACAGATAGAGCAAAGAAGTGTTTGGCTACTGGTGGACACATGTGCAAGGTCCAGGGAGAGGATCCAAAAAACCCCAAATCTGCTGCCATCGAGTCAATTCTGACTCATAGCGACCCTACAGGACATAGTAGAACTGCCCTATAGGGTTTCCAAGGAGCAGCTGGTGGATTCTAACTGCCAACCTTTTGGTTAGTAGCCAAGCTCTTAACCACTGCACCACCAGGGCTCCCTAGTAGATAGAGGGTAGAAGGGGGGAATAGAAGGAAAAGGAGGCAGCAGCACTGCTGGATTCAGGGAAGACTTTGTTCATAGTAGGGGTAGCATTTGATTTGATTCCTGAATGTTGAGTACATACTTCACCAGGTGGTTGGAGGGTTGGAGGAAGCCTTAGGAAGCTGAGCCGAGGGGTGAGGGGAAGGCAGTTGAGGCAGAAGTTTCAGTGTGAGTGAAGGCATGAACCTGTGAACGAGACCAGTGTGTCAATTCCAGTGTAGCTGGAACGTAGGTTTGAGGTCAGGTTAGGGTGATACAAGGCTGGAAGACATAGAAAGGTCAAGAGGGCTTAATGACCTGCAAGAAATCTGAACTTCAACCCAAGGGCAGTGGGGTTCTATCAAAGTCTTGAAAACTTGAGAATACCACGATTAGTATGTGTTTCAGAAAAAAAAATCTGCCAGGTGGACTGGTGAATTGGAGGGTAGAGATGAGGAATAGGAGAGGTGCTGCAGTTTTCGGGAAAGGGACCACGAGGTTCTGAATCCAGGTGGGAGCAATGGGAACAACGAAGCTGGAACATGGGGGCTGAGGACAGCGAGAGGAAGGTACCTCCACAACCTCTGGCCCAGATGCCAGTCATCATGACAGATTAGACCAGGACGTGATGGGTTTGGAGGTTGGTATCAGCATTCAGCTTTGGATGTACAGAACAGAATTGTAGGTGCTTATATATATTTATGGAAAAAGCAAGTGCTGAAGTTTAATGGGTAGCTGGGAGTTCAGGGTCCTGGGGTAGAAATATTGATTTGAGAATCCTCAGAATAGCTGTGATAGTTTCCATTGTACAAAGAGTGTGCCCAGTGAGACGATATCATGAACGGAGGCTGAGGGACATCAACACTTAAGAGATGAGTGAAGGGGAAGAAGAGGGAATGACCAAGGAGATTGAGCTAGCCAGAGAAGGAGGAGAGAATGGGGCCTGAGAACCAAAGGAAGCTGGGAGCTTTAAGGAAAGGCATGTCCCACAGTGTCAAAGACCAAAGAAAGGCCATGAAGATGAGGGCTGAAAATATTACATTGGGTTCGTCTCTAGGGAGACCCATGGTAACCTTCACCAGAAGAGGTTCAGGGGAGCGGTGGCAGTGGACGCGGAGAGCAGTGCCTGGAGGAGTGGACTGGACACAGGACAGAGGAGGTAGGAACTTGTGGGAGGGGAGAAGGGAGGGAGCGGAGTGGCAGGAGGAAGGGAATCCCAAAGTTAAGAGGGGTGTGTGTGTGTGTGTGTTTAAGAATTCAGAAAATTAACATTTGCCTTTCTCAAACCAGTTCTTCTTGTTTTCCTCAATAATTCTTTAAGTTCCAAGACTTTGATCCATGGATTTATTTTGGACCTTATTTCCCTCAACCTTCCTCTCATCAATCTGTTGCCAAGTCCTCTTTCTTGGTTCATTTATTTGTTATAATTTATCCCCCTTTCCCATCCCACTGCCATCATTCTAGTTAAAATTCACAGTACCTCTTAGCAGATACCTTGCAAAGGTCTCTTAAAAAGGCGTTCTAATTAATTTTACCCACTGCCTGTCTGTCAGTTTGTCATACCGTGGTGGCTTGTGTGTTGCTGTGATGCTGGAAGCTATGCCACCAGTATTTCAGATTCCAGCAGGGCCAACCATGGTGGACAGGTTTCAGCAGAGCCTCTAGACTAAGACAGACTGGGAAGGAAGACCTGGTGATCTACTTCCAAAAATCAGCCAGTGAAAGTCTGTGGAGCACAACAGCATATGACTTGCTATAGTGCTGGAAGATAAGCCCCTTAGATTGAAAGGTGGCACACAATGGCTTCAACAATGGACTCAAACATGCCAGTGATCCTGAAGATGACACAGGACCAGGACCAACACTTCAATATATTGTACATAGAGTTACCATGAGTTGAAGCCAGCAGCTAACAGCAGTAACATTACTTCCATGAGCAATTCTAGATTAACCTCCCACACCACAGGGCTGTTGACTTTGTCACGCTCATGCTCCCTAAGGAATCCTAAACTCAGTGCAGACTCTTTAGCACAGGCCTCTAGGATTAAGGGCTGATGCATCATGTCCCCACTATCACCACCCACGGAAGCAGCAATCGAGAAATCAAACGACATATTGCATTGGGCAAATCTGCTGCAAAAGACCTCTTTGAAAGTGTTAAAAAGCAAAGATGTCACTTTAAGGACTCAGGTGTGCCTGACCTTCTCAGTCACCTCATATACACGTGAAAGCTGGACAATGAATAAGGAAGCCCTAAGAAGAATTGATGCCTTTGAATTATGGTGTTGGCGAAGAGTAATGAATATACCGTAGACTGTCAGATGAATGAACAAATCTGTCTTGGAGGAAGTACAGCCAGAATGCTTAGAAGCAAGGATGGCGAGACAATGTCACACATACTTTGGACATGTTATTAGGAGGGATCGGTCCCTGGAGAAGAACATCATGCTTGGTAAAATAGAAGGTCGGCGAAAAAGAGGAAGACCCTCAACGGGATGGATTAACGCAGAGGCTGCAGCAATGAGCTCAAGCATAACAACGATTGTGAGGATAGCGCAGGATGGGCAGTGTTTTGTTCTGTTGTATATGGGGTCGCTATGAGTTAGAACCAACTCAATGGCACCTAACAACAACTTCATGTCCCCATCTTGGAGCATCGGTCAGATCCCTCCCTCTACCTCAGGTGAAATTCCCTTCAAAGGCCAACTGTATGCTTTGCCGTGGTCTCCCATGTCCCTTGCATGACCTTTGAACTATATATTTGTGCTGTCTCTATCTGAGTATACTGGGAGGTGGAGTGGGTAAGAGGGAAGTCGTGAAGCCACCTTTTCTCTGGCTCAATGTTTCCATGTGAAGTGACATTCATTAGCATAAAACTCTTGGCCTCTCTCCATATCCTCATTCATCCTCCATCATAAAAGACTGGAATACCTGGTAAGGTAGCTTTGGGGGAAGGAACTGGATGTAGTAAGAAGAATCCTAAAATGGCTTCCACAAGATTTCCTACCCTAGTCCCTGGAACTGCGGCTTTGATGAGACACCATGCCCTGGTTATGCTCCACAGCAAGAGGGATCTCACAGATGTAATTAGGGCTACTAATGAGTTGATAGGAGCCCTAGTGGTGCAGTGGTTAAAGCGCTCAGCTCTTAACCGAAATGTTGGTGGTCTGAAACCACCAGCCACTCCCAGAGAGAAAAATCTTCTTCCAGAAAGATTTACAGCCTTGGAAAGTTCTGCTGTGTCCTATAGGATCACCACGAGTCAGAGTCAACTGGACCGCACTGAGTTTGGTTTTGGTTTGTAATTTGTCGATGCTGAGTTAATCCAAAGAGAAATCACCCAGGTTAGCCTGATCTAGTCACACAAGCCCTTTGAAAGCGTTATCTCAAGCTGGGCCAGAAGGGGCAGTCAGAGATCTGAAGCCTGAGAAGGGTTATTTGATGCACTTGCTGCCTGGAAGAGGGAGGGAACCATGTGCAAGGACTGGAGGGCAGCAGTCTTTAGAGGCTGAGGGTGGTCCCTAGCCAATAGCCACCAAGGAAATGAGGTCCTCCGTCCTAGAGCAGTGTGGGATTGAAGTCTGCCAACAACTGCATGACCTTTGAAGAGGATTTTTCCCTAGAGCCTCCTAGAACCTTCTCATCCTGGCCGACACCTTGGTTTTTGGCCTGGTGAGACTCTAATCAGGGACCAGGTGATGCCACCCAGACTTCTGACCACAGACTGTGAGCCAATAAGCTGCTGAAGCTGCGGAGTTTGTGGTAATTTGCTACTTTGTCAGCAATAGGAAGCCAATGTGCCGAGTTTGGATACCTCAGCCCCTCCCTCTCCTCTGATCGTTTTGGGGAGACACTGCCCATGTGTGTACTGGTTAGCAAGTCTCTCTGTTCTGGGTTTCAGTGGTAGGAAGCCACACACCTAAGCCATGTTCCCCAAAAGTTCTACCAGTGTTGTAGCTGATATTTTGACCCCCATCTGCTTGTCTCCTTTGCCTGTCTCATGGTTGGTTCCTGACACTGCCAAGCAGGGTGTCTTTTATTGGCCCCCTCAAAGCCAACTGTATAACTGCCTTATTCTCCCCTAATTCATTCCCATCCCTACACAAACGCATCACCTCTAGGTTTTGTACACTTTGCAGGTGAGGCTATGCGTTACTCAATTTTAAATTCTCCATAAAGAAACCCTGGTGGCGTAATGGTTAAGAGCTAGAGTTGCTAATCAAAAGGTTGACAGTTTGAATCTACCAGGCTCTTCTTGCCAACCCTTTGGGGCAGTTCTACTCCGTCCTTTTGGGTCACTATGGTTCGGAATGGACTCAAAGGCAATGGGATTTAGGTGTCAGAATCCTCCCGGGATCTCATTAAATGCAGATTTTGATTCAGTAGGTTTGAGGTGGGGCCTGAATTCTGCATTTCCAACAGGCTCCCAGTGATGCCAAAGCTGTTCAAAACCACCAGCGGCTCCGAGGGAGAAAGATGTGGCAGTCTGCTTCTGGAGAGATTCACAGCCTTGAAAACGCTGTGGGGTTGCTCTGAGTCAGAATCGATACGATGGCACTGCATTTTAGATCTTGACAAGGTGCCTTAAACCCTGTGGGCATTCTTTATTGTTCTGGAGCAGCACTGCCCAAGAGAAATATAACGTGAGCCATGTACTGCGCAATTTAAAATTTTTTAACTGGTCAGGTTAAAAAAAATAAGAAATAATTGAAATTAATTTTATCAGTGTGTTTTATTTAACACAATTTTTTATCTGAACATTATCATTTTAACATGATTAATATAAAAATTATTGATGAGGTATTTTATCTTCTCTTTTTTGGCACTACGTCTTTGATACTCTGGGTATATTTGACATCTATATTGTCGTTAGCCACTGTCAAGCCGGCCCCCGACTCATGGCCCCTCAGGCACACCAGGATGGCCCGTTGTGATCCATACGGCTTTCACTGGCTGAGTTTTGGAAGTCAGTTGCCAGACCTTTCTTCCTAGTCTGTCTTAGTCTGGAAGCTTGACGGACACCTGTTCAGCACTCTAATAACTCACAAGCCTCCACTGACAGACCAGTGGTGGCTGCACGTGAGGTGCCCTGGCCAGGAACTGAACCTGGGTTTCCGCATGGAAGGTGAGAATTCTACCACGGCCTTCATTTTACACTCACAGTACATTCCAATTCTAGCCACGCTCAAGGTGCTTAGCAGTCACTTGTGGCTAGTGGTCACTGTGTACCACGGTGCCATTCTAGAGTGACCACTCAAACACGATTCAGCCTGAGTGGTAATTCTGCTGCCGTCCTGCTGGGGCTTGAGTGAGGCCTGTTTCTTAATCTGCTGTTAGTGAAGGCCATTAAATAATGCGACTCTCATCACTCATACTTTTCCTCTGAGCTGTCCTGAAGCAAAGTTCAGAATTTTTATTGAAGCCTGACTTGGTTGACACGCACACCCAGCAACAATGACTGAATCGCCAAGGCCTGCTAACCACGGCCAGTGCCACTAATGCGTTTTCAAAGCCACTGATGAGCCACAAGTTCACCTCACACGTCACTCATTTCCACTGAATGAGGGCTCAGCCTGGACAATAGAGCTTTGGTTTCTTGGCTCTCTGAGACAGTGTCATAAAGGCAACTGTTGTCCCTTTCTTTTCCAGCAAAACTAGCTTGCCGTGAAATTCATCTAATGATCCCTAAATATAGGCAACGTGGACCAGAGTAAGAAGCAGGGACATTCTATTTTCAATGGCCCCAATTTTAAAATGGAATTCCAATGTGGCTATTGTTATTGGGTCCATTCCAACTCATAGCGACCCTATAGGACAGAGTAGGACTGCCCCATAGGGTTTCTAAGGAGCAGCTGGTGGAGTCGAACTGCCAACCTTTTGATTAGCAGCCGAGCTCTTAACCAGTGTGCCACCAGGGCTCTAGCTAAATGATAAATGATACCCTCAAATAGAAATTCCTATAAACAGATTTGTTTTGAAATACAACATAGAGATTTTACAAAAAAACCATTCAACGTATCACTTTGCTAGCAGCCTTTCAGTTTTAATATGCTGATAGCTCTACCGAGGGCAGTAGTGGTCCAGTGGTAGAATTCTTGCCTTCCATGTGGGAGACCTGGGTTTGATTCCTGGCCAACGTGCCTCAGGTGCAGCCACCACCCATCTGTCAGTGGAGGTTTTTGTATTGCTATGATGCTGAACGGGTTGCAGCAGAGCTTCCAGCTACAGTGGGTGTCTCAGTCATCTAGTGCTGCTATAACAGAAATACCACAAGTGGGTGGCTTTTACAAAGAGAAGTTTATTCTCTCACAGTCTAGGGGGCTAGAAGTCCAAATTCAGGGTGCCAGCTCCAGGGGAAGGCACTCTCTCTCTGTCAGCTCTGGGGGAAGGTCCTTGTCATCAATCTTCCCCTAGTCTAGGAGCGTTACTCTCCTGGCTCTTGTTTCTTGGTGGTGTGAAGTCCCCACATCTCTCTGCTCAGTTTTCTCTTTTATATTTCAAAAGAGATTGGCTTAAGACACAACCTAGTCCTATAAATTTAGTCTTGCCTCATTAGCATAACTTTCTCTAATCCTGCCTCATTAACATCATAGAGGTAGGATCCACAACACATTGGAAAACCACATCAGATGACAAAATGGTGGACAATCACTCAGTACTGGAAATCATGGCCTAGCCAAGTTGACACATGTTTTTGGGGGACGTAATTCAATCCAAGACAATGGACTAGGAAGAAAGGCCTGGTGATCTACTGAAAATCAGCCAGTGAAAGTGCTATGGGTTGCAAGGGTCCAAGCCCGTTGTGCATGGAGTTGCTATGCGTAAGTGACCGACTTGGCGCGCTAATAACAACAAAGCTGAACTGAGCAAAGCGGCTCACAGTCACAGCTACGGCGTGGGTTGTCCTACTCTGCCAGGCCTCAGAAGAAATAATCGAGGGGAGAGAACACAGGGCCAGGTCCTTTAACAGACCAGTGAGGCCCCTCACCGCGCTGCCTCCTCGGGGCAGCTGGGAATCTGCGAGGGTCAGAGGGTCTCTTTGGGGCAAACACATCTGGTTTCCAACTTTTAGTCCTGTGGGTTGAGTACAGAGGTTGGGGGACTGATGTGTAAACCCTACAAGGATGTGGATCCTTGCCCACATTCTCTTTGGGTCCATTTACCGTAGACAAGAAGTATATTACAAGTGCTAGGCTGGGACCATACACTGTCTATGACACCAGTCCCTTTCCAGTGCTATCCTTCAGCTAAGCATCATGGGAAGTACCCAAGTATCAGGGAGCATCTCAAAATTGACTGTACTTGAGGAGCAGGGATGTGAGCTTAGGGACTTCCCCCTGGCTTCCAGTCCTTATTGGGGACTGGTATACCAATAAGATGTTCTGGTGGTTGGTGGAAGTCTATGAAACAACTATGAGTTTTAGAGTCTGCTTTACTTTAGGCATCTTGGTTAATATATTTAAAACCATTTCCACCACAAAGATATAGAAACAAAATGTAGTTTTTCAAAGTTGAATAAAAGAAATGAACGTATGGTCAATAGGCAGCCTGTTCCTTGTCTCCCACGTGTGAGTCCGCAGTGAAGTCTCCTTCCCAAACTGAGCAGCTTGTCTTACCCCCTGCATTTACAATTTATCTTTACTTCTTCACTAAGGGCATTATGAAATAGGAAGGTATGCTTTTTTCCTGATGTGATGTTTATGTTTAAAAATAACTAGATGGGCCGTCTAAACTGGTTCTTGAGCTGCTAGACCTAGGGAGGTGTGTTGGAGATTAACTGTAGGTCAGCTTGGTAAGAAAAGGATCTCATTCCCCCAGCCCAGCACATTGATTCTCTGTGAGCTGGAATAGAATAGTGTTTAAGCTGGGCCTACTTTAGAGGTGGACAAGGCTGGGTCAAAGGACAGGCCAGGGAAATTCCCTAAAGTCAGTGGAAATACAGCCATGCACCACGTAATGTCCTTTCGGGCAACATTTGACCATATATACATTCATCGTCCCATAAGGTTATAATAGAATTCAGAAATTCTGACTGGAGAATCAATCAATCAATCAAACATAACAGCTTCCCATACGAAACAAGTGTACTTCTTTTGTATATAAAGCGATTACGCTGCTAGGCGTGTAATGGTACTCTGCACACATAACCTACAATACGTAGTCTTGACGGTCATAATAAACGCCTATGTTACTGGGTTATGTGTGTACTGTACTTTCTATCTAGAAAGTTTACCATGTAACAGCGTAAGCTTCTACTCACAGGCAGCGTCATCCAACCCCTTGTATCGCTCATCTCGAGTGTCATAGCATTATCTCTGTTTAATTTTCTTTCAGACGCACTACCGTGAAGTGCATCATGGCTCCCAAATGCAGCAAAACCAGTGCTAGGGATAGCAGCCCCGAGAGGCAAAGGAGAAGCATCGATTTGGAAGCGAAACAAAACGTTATCAAAAACACAAAGGTGGAAAATCAATGAATGCTCTTGCTCGCGGCAACTTAGGCATGCCGCACCCCACAGTCACGACGATCCTCAGAAACAAAGAAGAATTCTCCAAGCTGTTCAAGGACCTGCTGCACGGAAAGCTACAAGGCTAATGAAAATCTGTACCAGATCTGGACAAGTTGCTGATGACGTGGATTGAGGACCACACACAAAAGCTGATCCCTCTCAGCACGTTAAGGATCGCTGCTAAGGCAGGACACTTGTTCTAGACACTTAAAGAAAAAGCAGGACCAGACGACAACATGGTGTTCGCATAAAGTCCAAATCACACAACGTCTTATTTCATAGAATGTATTGTGGACGTTAAGTGATGCATGGCTGTATCAGAATTCTACAGAGGCAACTCACTTGTGGACACTTGGAATAAAGAGATGATATAAACTTGCTTAAACCTGAAATGCTGGAGAAAATTAGGGAAACCCTCCACGAGATGGATTGCCATAGTAGCCACAACAATGCATTCAAACATACCAACAATTATGAAGATGGCACAGGACTGGGAAACACTTCACTCTGTTATACATGAGGTTGCCATGAGTTGGAGCTGACTTGACAGCAACTAACAATGACAGAAGTTTTAGAGTTGTCGAGTGACTAGATCATCCATACAGTTAAAATATATCCCACTATACTTTGAATGGAGCCCTGATGGTGCAGTGGTTAAGAGCTCGGCTGTTAACCAAAAGGTCGGCAGTTTGAATCCATCAGCCGCTCCTTAGAGACCCTATGGGGCAGTTCTACTCTGTCCTATAGGGTAGCTGTGAGTCAGAATGGGTTAATGAGATGCTTTGAATGGAGTCCCCGGGTGGTGTAAATGATTAATGAGCTAGGCTGCTAACTAAAACGTTGGAGGTTCAAGTCCACTCAGAGTACCTCAGAAGAAAGGCCTGACCATCAACTTCCAAAAAAATCAGCCATCAAAAACCCTGAGGCGCAGAGTTTTACTCTGACACATGTAAGTTGGAGTTGACTCCACGGCTGCTGGTGTGTTTGAATGTGCGAGTACTCAGCTTCTCTCAAGTGTGCTAACACATAGAGGAAGGAGGCCTCAGCTTGTTACAACTCACACGGCCTGTGCGAACTCATTACTTTCTTTGTCCCAGCCTCAGCTTCCTCATCTATAAAATGAGCGACTTGGATAAGATGGGCCTTCTAGTCTCATGAAAATTTATAGAAGTGTCACTTGGAGAATTGTGAGAATTTGAGTTGTGTGAAAAGTTTCTTGGCATGTGGCTGGGGCAGACTTGGATTCTGAGTGGGGAGACGAGTGGAAGGGAAAAGGGGAACACTTTTTCAACCTGCTCAAGACAATACATTGTGAGGATTTTACCTTCTACATCTGAGGTTTCTTCATCTTTGACCTTAGGGGTTGCTGCGTAAATTTGAATAATAGCTGTATTAACTGGTCTTCCTTGTAGGAATATGGGTGTTATCCTATCACTGACAGCGTTGTACTTCAGAATAGATCATGAACCGTTCTTTATGACCATGAACGTGACACCATTCCTTTTCAATTTTTCATTCCTGGCATAGTAGATTATTTGATTGTCCAATTCAAAATGGCATCCTTTCACTAAACATATTCAATCTGTATGCTGAGCAAATAACCTGAGAAGCTGAACTATGTGAAGAAGAACGGGGCATCAGGATGGGAGGAAGACTCATTAACAACCTACATTATGCAGACGACACAACCCTGCTTGCTGAAAGTGAAGAGGGCTTGAAGCACTTACTGATGAAGATCAAAGACCACAGCCTTCAGTATAGATTATACCTCAACATAAAGAAAACAAAAATCTTCACAACTGGATAAATAAGCAACATCATGATAAACATGGAAAAGACTGACGTTGTCACGGATTTCATTTTATTTGGATCCATAATCAACACCCATGGAAGCAGCAGTCCAGAAATCAAAAGATGCATTGCATTGGGCAAATCTGCTGCAAAGGACCTCTTTAAAGTGTTGAAAAGCAAAAGATGTCACTATGAAGACTAAGGTGTGCCTGACCCAAGCCACGGTGTTTTCAATCACCTCCTATGCATGTGAGAGCTGGACAATGAATAAAGAAGACTGAAGAAGAATTGATGCCTTTGAATTGTGGTTTTGGCGAAGAATATTGACTATACCATGGACTGCCAGAAGAACAAATAAATCTGTCCTGGAAGAAGTACAACCAGAATGCTCTTTAAAAGTAAGGATGGTGAGACTATGTCTCACATACTTGGACATGTTGTTAGGAGGGACCAGTCCCTGGAGAAGGACATCATGCTTGGTAAAGTAGAGGGTCAGCAAAAAAGAGGAAGACCCTTAATGAGATGAATTGACATGGTGGCTGCAACAATGGGCACAAGCATAACAACGATTGTAAGGATGGTGCAAGACCAGGCAGTGTTTTCGTTCTGTTGTACATAGCGTCGCTATAAGTCGGAACTGACTCAATGGCACCTAACAACAACAACGTCTAGGACATCAATCTTTATGAAAGATTTTATGCGATTTAATAAATATCTGTATTTCATTTTTGACACCTTCCAACTTTCCTAGATTCATACTTCATATATTCCATGTTCCAATTATTAATGGATGTTTGCAGCTGTTTCTTCTCATTTTGAGTCCTACCGCATCAGCAAATGAAGGCTCTGAAAGTTTGACTCCAACCACGTCATTTAAGGTCGACTCTACTTTGAGGAGCCAGCTCTCCCTCAGTCGTCTTTTGACTGCCTTCCAACCTGAGAGGCTCATCTTCCAGCACTATATCAATGTTCCGCAGTTATTTACAAGGCTTTCACTGACTAATTCTTTTCAGAAGTAGACTGCTAGGTCCTTCTTCCTAGTCTGTCTTAGTGTGGAAGCTCCACAGAAATCTGTCTACCATGGGTGACTTTCAACTGTCAAAAAGCAAAGATGTCACCTTTGAAAATAAGTTGTACCTGACCCAAGCCATGGTATTTTCAATGGCCTCATATGCATGCCAGAAGTGGACAATGAGTAAGGAAGACTGAAAAAGAATTGAAGCATTTGAATTATGGTTCTGGTGAAGAATATTGAATATACCATGGACTGCCAGGAAACCCTGGTGGTGCAGTGATTAAGAGTTACGGCTGCTAACCAAAAGGTCAGGAGTTCGAACCCACCAGGCATTCCTTGGAAACTCTATGCGGCAGTTCTATTCTGTCCTATAGGGTTGCTATGAGTCGGAATCAACTCAACGGCAATGGATATGGTGTAGTATGGCCAGAAGAGTGAACAAATCTGTCTTGGAAGAAGTATAACCAGAATGCCTCTTAGAAGCAAGGATGGCGAGGACCAGTCCCTGGAGAAGGACATCATGCTTGGCAAAGTACAGGGTCAGCGAAAAAGAGGAAGACCTTTGATGAGATGGATTGACACAGTGGCTGCAACAATGGGCTCAAACTTAGCAACGGTTATGAGGATGGAACAGGACTGGACAACATTTTGTTCTGTTATACACAGGGTCACTGTGAGTTGGAACCTATTCAACGGCACCTAACAATGAGAACAACCATTTTACATGGGATTCCTCTAATTTCACATAAGTATCAGCTATAAACAGGCCCGAGGAGGCATGATCAGGCATACAAACAAACCAATAAACACCAACAGCACTGAGATTCTGCATCTGATAGAAACGAATAGAAGTGCTAGGCTACTCACCAAAAGTTTGACAGTTCGAACCCACCCAGAGGTGCCACAGAAGAAAGCCCTGGCAATCTACCTCTGAAAGGTCACAACCATAAAAACCCTGTGGAGCCCAGTTCTGAAACGCACGGGGTTGGCACGAGTCAGAACCTACTTGACAGCAACTGGCGTTGGTCTGGTTTATTGCTGTTCTGTTCTATAATTTACACAAAGGGTTGAGATCAGGGAATAACACACAGTTACTCAGTAAATGTTAGCTCTCATTTTTAATTAAAATTTAGCTTTTTCATTAAATCTGTTTTCTCCTCATCAACCCAATTAGTGAAGTTTCATTATGTATAGTATTACAAAATAATAATTTATAAAATAATATGGCTGCACAGAATAGTTGAATTGCTTTAGAATGAATGGCTGTACGGTTCTTCACTATTATTGTTATTATAATAGTTGTACCTCAAACTGGTGTTTTTCTTTCACTGAAATAAATTGTTCCCTGTCTATGAACCCGTGCAGACTGTAGATTGGTGAGGAAGTTCCTACAAATACAACAGAAATCCTTGGAAAGGGAACATAGAAGCTTGAGATGAATCTTGGGTGCCCATTTGTCCCTAACACTGGGAAATCAACTGAAGAATCAAGGGTCAGAAGTGGAATTTATCTATGAATGAATTGCTGAGATATCTATACTGATCAATTAAATAATAAATTGCCAAGTGTCTATCTTACTCAGTGCTCTATGGGCGCTCAGACAAGAAGGTAAAATCTTTAATATTAATTCTGGTATCTTCAAACTTGGAAAACAGAATTTTATATGAAATAGTGGGCTAAGAAGAACACTATCTTGCTTTCTTGTCGTGGGATTATTATACTCCAGGAAAGCTTTACAACTTCATGTCGTAGTGTGAAAGAAGAAAGATCTGAGAAAAGTCAGCAACACTAGAAGCCATAATTCTATAATTACTTAGTTACATTTTCTAAGTTTCATAAACATGCTAGGACTTGCTTTGTAAGTGGTCACATATGTGCAGACTATACTAATAATAGTACATAATTGATGTTCTAGATAAAAAGTCTCTTTTAATGAATAATGCACTATTTATATACACACTGTATGTAGTATATATACACCGTCTCCTCACTTATTGACTAACTCATTATTTGACATTTCGAATTCACAATAGTAAAAAATCTACTATCTGACTATTTTTCACATTAATAATGTATGTCTGGCAGTAACAAATGCTGAGGTGCGAGAGGAGAGTAATGCTAGCTTTGATAGTTAAAGTTATGTGTCAGCTTGGCTGGGCTGTGATTTTCAGTGGTTTGGCAGTTATGTAATGACATAATCTGGTGGTTATGTAATGATGCAGTTATTCTCCAGTTTGTGATCTGATGTGGTCATCCTCCATTTTTGCATAACACCAACTTTTGCATAACGAGCTGGTCTTTGGAAACTAACCATGTCCATAAGTGAGGACAGGGTGTATAATATATGCTGCGTATACTTTATACTTTATACATATAATATATACTTTACATATAGTATATACTATGCATACTTTATATATATAATATAAACTATATATGCTTCATACATAATATATACCATGTATGTGTCATGTGTATAATATATATTTTTTTTATACTTCATATGTATAATATAAACTATGTATGCTTCAGACTCGACCGCACTGGGTTTGGTTTTGTTTTTTTTTTTGTATGTGTCATATTTATAATATATACTATGTATACGTCATATATATAATATGTACTATGTATACTTCATATATATTTACAATGTATACTTCATATATATATAATATACACTATGTATTCATATATATAACATATATATTTACAGAGATTATCTAAAAACTATTAAAAATGATTAAGCACACAAATCACTTGAAGATTTTTTATCACATATTTTTACAGAGTAGGCAGTTTTTTTTTTTTCATAACAAGAGCAAAGAAACAGATGGCTACCTAAACATGACCAATATTGTTGTAATTGAACTCCAGTTCATTGCTAGCTGAATGACTGACCCATGTGTGCACAGATATTTAGTGACACACTTTCATTTCTGAGGGGAATTTTAAATGCATTATGGGCTAATACTACACTCTTTGGTAAGTTTTCAAGATGGAAATGCAAGAAATATTTATATAAACATGTACTTCAAGAACTTTTTTCGAAAGTATTCCATTTTTAAAAGTTCTGTAATTGTCATGTTCTTGATTTAGGAAGCATCCTGCTTTTTAGGAAAAAAATCATGTAAGTCAGCCTCTTTCCTTACCACAGAAATTGTTTTGTCTCTAAAATAGAAACTATTTGTTTAGCCAAGAGCTCTCGTTCCCTAAAAAAAAAACAAAAACAAAAACAAATAATGATGCCGTGATATAAGGAGGAAAGAAGAAAACTTGACCAAATATGCCATGGGTGGCTCCACTTTTTGTCAGCAAACACCCTGGCCCAAGACAGGAGCTGGGTGGCTAAACTGAGCCTGGTTTGCTGAATACTAGAATTCACTGGAGGAGACCTGGGCAGACCCCTTCTCTTCATTCAGGTTCCTCCTTGGTGTTCATGATTTATCACTGGCAAATTGAACGGTAACGTGGAGTGACGTGCAAGATGTGGACTTTTTTAACCCCCTCACTAACCAAACTCACAAGGAGCCCTGGTGGTGCAGTGGTTAAAGCGATTGACTGCTAACCGAAAGGTCAGTGGTTCGAAGCTACCAGTGTCTCTGAAAAACAAAGATGTGGCAGTCTGCTTTTGTAGAGGTTTACAGCCTTGGGAACCCTATGGGTCGCTGAGTCAGAATCGACTTAAGGGCAGTGAGTTGGTTTGGATTTGGAGTCTATATGCCTGAGGCAAAAATAAAAGAAGTGAATTCTCTCCTGAGCTTGGTTAACCCATTGCCGTCAAGTCAATTCTGACTCATAGTGACCCCAGAGGACAGAACAGAACTGCCCCATAGGGTTTCCAAGGCTGTAAATCTTTACAGAAGCAGACTGCCCTTGTAGATCAGCTGGTGGGTTCAAACCACCAACCTTTTGGTTAGCAGCCGAGTACTCTGACCACTTGCGCCACCAGGACTCCATATATATATTAGCAATTTTCATTTCTTTACTGAAATGACTCCCTCCCACCCTTCCCAATTAAGTGTGGAAATAGATTAAGATTTCCAGTTGACCCCTTGGTTACTAGGAATGAGAAGGAAATTAAGTTACGTGCATGCTTTATTTTTGCTTTTGTGTTTATTTATTTATTTTTCTGGGGTATGATGAATGTAGTTTTGACTAATCATAACCAGTTGCCAGTTACCAGTCACCATCAAGTTGATTCTGACTCATGGCGACCCCGTGTGTGTCAGAGTGGAACTGTGTTCCATAGGGTTTTCAATGGCTGATTTTTTGGGAGGAGGTCTCCAGGCACCTCTGGGTGGACTTGAAGCTTGAACCTTCTGGTTAGTAGCTGAGCCTGTTGACTGTCTGACCACCAGGGACCCTTGATTGATCATATTCTCCCTGAAGGAGTCCTTTTCGTGAAGACATGACACTGTCCGAGGTAAAGCAGCAGAAGAAAACTGTAATCAGAATGTCATTCTTTAGACCTAAAAATGTTCTAGAACACTGAATAAATTCTTGTAAGTAAAATTAGGAAATTCGGAAACAAGGTAAGAAGTTATACCAAAGCAACAGAAGCCCGTTGACCCCATGTAACTGGGTG